>NW_021636253.1:0-335885 GCF_004799145.2 Neltuma alba | reverse complement strand
ATTTTTTTAAGAAAAATATTTAAGTTAGACTACTTATATTTATTATAAGTTCTCTAATTGCATATGATCATGTGTTCATTTTTTTCATGTAAGCTTATAATTAAATATTATTAAATGTAAATATTTAAAAAAGGACATATGGTCATGCGTGATCGGAGAATTTGACATAATGAATATAAGAAAATTGACATGAGTAATGTCCTTTTTTTTTAATAATGTGTTAACTCTTTATTTTTTATAATTTTATTTTTACTTATTATTTTTCTTAAATTTATTAAACTATATATATGAGATATGTGTTGATTTTTCAGTCATTTTACATGTAAATTTCCTTTTCTATTACTCATCCAAATAAGTTTCAATTAAGCAAAATGACATTTATAACAAATCAATCCAAACATAAATCACATTATGCTAATTGACTTTTATCCGAACTGATTTTTGCAAAAGTCATATGGAATAAGAATCAATTTTGTCACACCTAATCCAAAAAACACCATAAATAATTATTTGCATCGTATTTCATATATAATATTTAATTAATTTTAACTAATTTTTTATTTACATAATTCAGTTGGTTGTCATTTATTATGTTTGAATGAGTTTTTAAACTCAAATTTGTTGACAACATGTTCGAATGGGCATGCGTTTCATTTGCATTAAACAAAATAAAATAACTAATTTTTTTTCTAAAGATGCAAAGGCAAGCAAAACTTGAAAATAGATGCCTGCAACTTAGTTTAATTGTTCCCTTAGCCTTCATTCCTTACTGAAAGCAATTACGTCAACAGAAGTTAAAAGAAAATCGCTCCTAAGTGATCTGTCGGCAAAACGAGCCTAATGGTTGCTCGAATTCCCTTATTTTAAAAAATTTTGTATTGTGTGAGAATAATTTTTATTCATAAAACGTAAAAATAAATTTTAATTGATTATTAGAGGCATTTAGCCAATGATGTGCAAGTTTTGACATTTTTAATTATTATTAGCTCTCATTTCCTCTCTCTCTGTAATCAAACGAGCTAACATAGAGGATCGTTTGATTTCCATTTTTGAACCTTTTTTAGCCTTTACCAAAAGCTTGGTTGCGTAAAATGCATATTATTGTACTTTTTCCTATCCTAGTTGGTTAGAATATTTGTTTTGATATTAAATATAAAATTTTAATCTATTTATTTGTTAAATTCATAAATTTTACTTAAACTATCTCTATTATTGTGAAAAATAAAAATATGATGCGTGTAATTAACTGAAAGTAAAAATAAAAAAAATTAAACGATGATATATTTTAAAAGTATATACCGAAGCCAACCCAAAAAGTTCCCGCAAATGTTTCCACTGATACGGATTGCGGGTGACGGTGAGAGATTTTTTCCAGTATTTTTCTTACATTTAGACTTTAAGAGTTATTGATTAACCTAAAGAAGACGTTGTATCATTCAAAATTCAAAAAGTACGTATGAATCTCGCCCTATTGGAGCTCTGTAAGAACCTTGATTCACTTCTGGTAAAAAAAGAACCTTGATTCACTTTTTCTTGTTTGATTTGAATATTTATTTGTTAATACTTATAGTCTATTATAAATTTTATACGTTTTATGTTGATCACCATGCATTGGGTAAGAAGCTGTAACCCCCCCCCCAAAAAAAAACAGAGAGAAAATAATAACAGAGGCCGATTGATTTTAGCTTGAGTAAGATTTGTTCATTCCAGTATCCTTTCGTCGTTAAATGGACTTACATGTATTCACAATTTGAACAGTGAAAACAAGAGTGAAGAAAATAAGGGGAGAAAAACTCTCCAATCAAATACTCTCACTAATTATAAGTCTCAATTCTTCTAAATACACATAAAAGCATATGTGATTTTATGTGATTTTGGTCTTTTATAGGAAGTATTCTAGGAAAAATGTTTTAATTATATCCAGAACTTTGTGATGAGACTTATAACTGGGGACCAAACAAATCTAAAAGCTAGGACTTATGTTTAGAGAAAGAGGCTCTTCTCGGCTCCCCTCCTTCCCCAAATCATTGTCGTTTTGGGTGTAAAATGAGGGGTACTGTCTTTGTTTTTTTTTTTTTTTAAATAACATCTAGCATCTTGAAGTACTCTTCTGATCTTTAATATAAAATCTATTTAACTAATTTAATTAGATTAAAAAAGTGATATAAGTTAGTTAATTATAAGAAATATGATATATTTTTCTTAAAACACCATAATCATCTTCTTTAATATCCTCCTTTCCTTTTTTACTTGATTATGATTGAGGGGATATCTATACGGGCAATTTAGAAAAATTATGAGAAATTGGTCTTACATTTAGAACCAAAAATCAACTCAATAATTAGGTCTTATATTAAAGACCGGAGAAGTATTATTTAGTAACTCCTAATATCTTAAAATAATTTTAAATAGGAGATGGAGAGTCAGGAACACACGAAGAACCAGAACTTACAATTCAAAAGGATAGGCTGCATTTCACTAATATACAAAATGATAATACTTATACCCAAAAAAAAAAAAAAAAGTAATCACTGCACATTGGTCCTGAAATAGATCCTCTGTTACAAGTGAAGGTCACACACAGTCCGCGAAAGAGAAAGGTGAGATATTTGCGCTTTGGAGAAAAACTGCTGCTGTGTGATGTCTGTTGTTAAAGCAGTGACCAAAGTGCGAATGCTCTGTTGAAGTAAAAAGATAAAAGCAAAGTTTCCTCCGTTTGAGAATACTGCAAAAAGGATGATTTTTTGGTAACTACCAGAGATATTTTGGTGTTTCCATTTTTTATTTGAAATAAATAATTCTATGTCCCCGCCCCCATGGCAACTAAGATTACATGGCAATGCATTCCATGAAGGGAAGCCAAAATGCGTAACTTAACTTGCCCAACCTGTGTATTTCCGCCAACTGGACTTTAAAAGGACTAAATTTCCATAAAACTTAAACTAAGAGCAGGTGCGTAGCACAAACACGAGGATAATATTTCATCAAGTCTATAGTCGATGTATGTATCTATTTGGTTTCTGCGAAGAGCTTCATGAAGGTGGCTTGTGAACTTGAAGCGGTTGGCCTCGCCTGATCTGAAGCTAATATTTCTTTGGAGATTGAGAAGGGGAAGCAGTGGAAGAAGATGAGGCCATATCAGATTGCTTGGCTACTATAAGCAAATTAAAAGAGAACTGCGACTGCTTTCAATTCAGATTTTAGCATGATTGGTAATAGGAAACAAACCAGCCTAAGAGGAATACTCTTCCTGTTATTAATATGGAACTCAATTATTAAGTTAATTTTTATTCTAAATATAAGACATATTTTCATATTTATTAACTTTTTCTAAATTACTCTTATGAATATTCTCTCAATTATAATCAAGTAAGTGAGGGAAGGAGGATATAAAGAAAGATAATTGTGGTGTTTTAAGAAAAACATGTCACTTTTCTTATAATCAATAATCTTACCTAATTTTCTTAATTTAATTAAATTAATTGCAGAGTAGATTGAGGGAACCAAGTCAATGAAAATGGGATCAAAATGAAAATTAAATAATCATAAATTGCAAAGAAAGGCGGTCCTGCCGAGTTATTAGTGTGGGAGAAAAGACAGCACTAAATGAAGAACATAGTACAAAGAGAAAGGAAACTCCAGTGACACTTTCTCCGAAATGTCGAAAGCTTAATCAAATTTTCCAAGTGCTGGTCAAAAAGACAACATAGTACAAAGAGAAAGGAAACTCCAGTGACACTTTCTCCGAAATGTCGAAAGCATAATCAAATTTTCCAAGTGCTGGTCAAAAAGACAAAGAAAATCAAATTTCCTAAGAAAATATGGACGCCTGCTGTCAAATGTCCTCGTAAAATATGATTGAATAAAGCATTATAATTATACCTCTCTTAGTTTTCCCCTGGGCAGCATTGGGAATAATATAACGGAGTAAACCCAAAAAGCAAGTCAATTGCGCGTAGAGGATGGGCTGACCGTGACTCTGTAAGTAACAAACAGGGAGGAATAAGGTATGGATTGCGCGTGACAGTGAGAATAGTGAAACTACACTCATAACCGCGAAAATTAAAGTAGAAAGTTCACACACAATTGAATAGCTTGTTTGCTTATAATTATCTGTGAATAATTTTGTCTTATATTAAAGATGAACAATAGTAAAAGGAAGATGAAGGGCTTGTTTGTTTTTGTTCTTTGTTTTCTTATTATCAAAACAATTTTCTAAAATTATTTTTAAGAACAGGTTTTGCAAACAAAAAATAAAAAAATTTGTTTGGGAAATAATTTTTAAAAAATCACATTTGGAAAAAATATATAAAAATTACATTTTAACAAGTGATAGTTATCACCAATAATAATAAGTAGTAGATGGTAGAGGAAAAGAAAAGAAGATTTCTCCAATTTTTCAAAATAAAAAAATAAAAAACAAAAAAACAAAAGCAAAAAAATATAAAAGTTGTTTTGGTTTTTCAGTTTTTAAAAATATATTATTATTATTTTGTTTTTAAAAACAATCAACTAAAAACAAATTGCCAAACAATTTTTTTTATTTTTTATTTTTAAAAATAAAAAACTGTTTTCAAAACAAGAAACCAAACAAGCCCGAAGTCACACATTAAACCAGTATGTATCTTCTAAACTTGAGTACTTATAGCCATTTTCATTAAAAAAAAGTAGTTTTCAATATAAATAAAAAATTTTATTGAAAATTAATTTACGTTTTTATAAATAGTTGATTCAATTAACTTATTTAATCGATCTGAATTAATTATTTATATATTATGATTAGGAATATAAACAGTATTCAGGCAGTACATAACATACGCATGCATTCTATTGTGGAGCAAATTATTGAATAATGACATGCAATAAGCAGAAAGCAAAAGTGAAGTGCCAGAAATTCCAAGGCCCACGCACATGGCTAACGGTAAAGAGCCTCATAAATAGTGATATCTCTCATTTTGAGGAATAATATTAAATAATGTTTTGTATAAAAAGTCCCTTGTGAATAAATAAAATAGCTCAACACGCGGTACCAAAAAAACAAAAAACTCAGCACTTTTTATCATGCCAGTCTATTGTCATGTAGATATTACTCCCTCCGTTCCTTATTATAAGAGACATTTGATGCTTATAGCATGTTTCTAAATATAAGAGACACTTAAAAGTTGTCTTTACTTTTTTGTGTTGATTTCCTATTTTACCCATATTTATTGTCTCAAACTCACACTCTCTCTCCTTTTCACTTCTCTTTCTTTTAAGAATTTACTATTGTTCTCTCTCATGCTCTCTCTCCTTATTAATGAGGGCATTTTTAGAAAAAAAGTTATACTTTTTACATATTAATTGTTCTTAACTACTTTTAACTGTTTTTTTGATCAACGTAATTCGGTTATTCGTCTCTTATAATAAGGAACGGAGGGAGTATATTTTTACTAAAAAAATAAGACTTATCCCAACTCGGATTGAAGTTCAGAAAATGCAAAAGTAGAAATTGAGGGTAAGAGTCGAAAAATGAAAAAAAAAAAGTTTTAAGACATAATAATTCAGTTAGAATAGTATATTGGTGCGTATATATAAATTAGATAATTTTGTATTATATGAGAACAATGAAGAACGTAAAGGTGTACGCCAAGGCAAACTGAAAACAAAAGCAAATGCACAAAAAAAGCAAGTAAAAGAAACTTTTGACTTTTATACAAAGATGGTCAATCTGCCAGTGAAAATGGAATCTCTTTGTCGGCTTTTTGGCACATGATGAGGGTCTACCTTTCAAAGAGTGGAAAATGATGACCAATGACTGCGAAACTTCAGGGAGCGGAATGCGATCCATTTCAAAACGGGGATGGCCCTCCAGCAACTCTGCACCCTGAACTTAATTAAAACTTTCTTTTGTGCTCACAATCAAATATTCTTCTTTATTATATTGGTCCTTTCTCTTAAATACCCATACTACAAGGAAACACCAAAGTTTAATTAGTTTATTTTTTTGTTTTAGCTTTTCAGTTCTATCACAATTTAAATACGGGCTTGTTTGGATTAAGATTGATTATATTGACTTTTATTCTAACTGATTTTCAGAAAAATGAAAAAAAAAGTGTTAAGACATAATAACTCAGTTAAAATAGTTTATCGGTATGTTTACGGAAATAAGATAATTTTGCATTATATGAGAACAATGAAGAAAGTAATGCTGTACGCCAAGGCACACTTCAAACAAAAGCAAATAAACAAAAAAAAAAAAAGGCAAATAAAAGCTACTTTTGACTTTTATACGAAGATGGTCAATCTGCCTATGAAAATGGAATCTCTGTTGGCTTTTTGGCGTAAATTACTGCGAAACTTCATGGAATGAAATGCGGTCCATTTTCAAAACGGGGATGGCCCTCCAGCAACTCTGCACCCTGAACTTAATTAAAGCTTTCTTTTTTCCTCTTTATGTACCAAATATTCTTCTTAATTATATTGATCGTTTCTCTTAAATACCCATGCTACTAGAAACACCGAAATTTAATTAGTTTATTGTGTTTTTTTTCGTTTGGATTTTCAGTTCTATCACAATTTAAATATGACCTTGTTTGGATTAAGGTTGATCAGAGTAACTTTTATTCCAACTGATTTTTGTAAACTGACGTTATGACCTTGTTTGGATTTCAGTTCTATTTTTGTACTTTGGTTAAAAGTTTAGGGTTATTTTTACACATTTGACCTTTTTTCTTTTAAATTAGCGATATTTTAATAATTTTCAAACATTATGATAGGTCTCATTGCAAAAAGTGATGGCTGTAAGACTGTAAACAATGTTATGTTTACTTTAATTTTACAAGTCTATGAGTAGTTTTGCATTGTGAATTATACAATTCTTGATATAAGAGAAGTATCCAATAAATTCTATGCACGCCCATACAAATGATGAGAAACGGAGATTATGGGGGGGGGGGGACAATAATTATGGGTAAAAACAGTGAGATGCCAAAAGAGCGACCATTTAAAGGCAGCTCATTTCTCAAAGAAACCGCTAAAAAATGAATTGGAAACACTGAAAGGTTTATTCAAAATTTAAATATCTTGTTTAAGATTAATAATTACTGTCTGTTTGAATGATATTTATAATTTATTTTTTTTAAAATTTTTAACATCTGAGCTGTCATTGAATTTATTGATCTTTTGGACTTAATTATCATTTCCCCAACAATTATTCTATTATATTATTGTACGGTATTTACATAATTAATTTTGAGTTCTGGAAATCACAAGGTAACTTCAAGAAAGTTTGGCGTGCTCCAATGAGTAAGTTAATTTGGGTCAAGTGAGGCTCCTAACAACTAACAAGATTTTTTCTAGCAAAAATAAAAAATAAAAAACAACTAACAAGATTTTTTATTTTTTATTTTGTTGCCGTAACTTATTGCAGTGCCAGTATTTTTAATCTCTAATTATTTATAATAAATTTATTTTTTAAAGAATTGACAGTTATAAAATTATTTTTATTTTAAAATTTGTGTATATTAAAACAGTAAATTATCCAAATATAAAAAAAATATTAAAATGAATCTGAATCATCAAAAATCAATGTAGTTGCTTCTTATTATGATGAGGGTATTGTACACAGTAAATCTGCATTTTTATTATTGTTTTTCAAAACATGCAAAAGACAAGTTTCTATAAATTATGTATGTTTATTTTATCTGTTTTTATTTTATTTTTTTGGCTCATAATTAGCACTTCTTTATATACTGTATTTGCTTATTTTGAATTCTAATGCCCAACGTAATGTATTTGTGAGTCTTTGTTCTTTACAACAAATGAGACAACTAAAAGCAAAGCCAACTTTTACTCGTTCCCGTGTGACTTCCGAAGAGTTTTAATGCGTACTTAGGAAATGACCTTAGAGACTTTCTCCCAAACTGCTTAAAGGCCTTCACATAAAGCTTACTTAATAAAACAATAGAAATGATTCAAATTTAATAAGTGCATGATGACCAATTATATATACCAATTCTACTCTTAAAAGTTGAAATTAGGAGCACAGCAAAAATGGGGAAGACATAAGTAAGCATGAATCCAAGTTCTTCAAGGTCATGTGAAGAATTTTCAAAGAAAATTATAGTTAATACAGGAAGGGTGACTTTAGTTAATACAAGGCTAACAATATTTAAATAAATCAACAACTGAGTACTATTGTATTTTAGGTTAATATAATTTTTTGTCTCCCAGATTTGTCCTCATTTTAGTTTTGATTTCTCAAGGAAAAAATAGTTTAGATTTTTGTTAAATTATAGAAGCCAATATTTTAGATAAAAAAAATTGAGGGACTAAAATATATGGTTTGAAACTTGAGAGGTCAAAGTAGAAATAAAACAAACTTAAAGGACCAAAAATTATATTAACACTTTCATTTTTATTTATAAATTACTTTTAATATGTTTAACTGAAACTAAATAAAATCTTAAAACCCATTAATTCTATTTAAAATTAAATAAGTTTCAATTTTGGCACCATCAAATATGCATGATTTAAAAATTAAATAACATATATCTATATTTAATGAAGGATAAAAAGGAAAAATAGAAAAAGATTAACGGCAGTTGTAAAAGAGTAAGGATTCTTTTTAATTAAGATCTTAGAATTATTTGCAACAGGAAACAAACAGGGCCTAGGGAGCTTTATATTATTGGGGAGATAATTATAAGGTGGGCTTGGAGCTGATTCAGGCAACCACATCAACAGAATTATGACAGCGAAACTTCATGGAATATAAAATCTAATATAAGATGATTAATATCAGATTTAATTATTGAGTTAATTTTAATTCTAAACGTAAGATATACTTATCATATTTATCAATTATCCCTAAATTATCTTTATGGATGGTCCCTCAACCGTAATCAAGTACGAAGAGGAAGGAGGATATTAGCATAAATGATACAAATGATTATAATGCTTTAAGAAAAACACGTCATATTTCTTATACTTAATTAACTTACCTAATCTTTTTAATCTAAAAAAATTAGTTGAATAGGCCTTACATTAAGGATTAGAGGAGTATTAATTAAAACTTTCTTTTATGTTCTCAATTTGAATACTGTGAAAAAGACAAGGGGAAAAAACTCTCCAATTAATATTTTCCTAATTATGAGTCTCGCTGTTTTCCCCCCCCCCCAACAATTATGAGTCTAACATCTGAATACTTTGTGATTAAGATTTAGGGAAAATTAATTTATAAATCTTTAGAATTTCACTTGGTTTTTAATCAGGTTTTAGTATATTTACCTTTTTTTTTCAATTATAAATTTGTCAAATTTAAGAGAAACAGTGTTAGTAATTAATGACGAATGAAAACGGAGAGCATAGAGAAAGAAGATTATGAGAAGAGTGGACTATAAGCATTGCTGATTCATTTTGAAACAATGAACCCTTCTATTCTGCTTAGCCGGCAAGGGATCTGTCAAAAATAAGCATCGAACAAATGAACAGAATCGGTGAATGAAATTGAAACCAACAAATTCATTGGCATGCTCAACTTGGGATATATAAATTGGCTCCAAAGAAATTATGTGGAAATAAAATGCAAGGAAAAACCTCAACAAATTCGTACTGCCACAGCCTCGGCCCTGACACCATGGGTATGAGGTGACATATATTGGGCGAGTCAGAATCTTCTTCGCTTTCACTGATTGCATGTTCTTCACGATCCTTGTCCCTCAATGATTCATTCCTCATTTGATCAGGCTCTGCTTCAGTATTAATAACTTCATTCTTAGACATGAAGCTAAATGCGTCAGGAACTTATGCAAACTAAACTAGCAACCCTGATTAAATTAAGAACTCCCAAACTAATAAAAATAATGCAGCACTAAGAAGAAGCTACTTTACCAACTGACAGTGCCAGCCGACGGAGCGGGGGAACACAAGCCAAGTCTCAAAGGAGCCGACTTCACCGGCGCCGGCGACCAGCGAACCATCGACGCTGGTGGCAAAAGACACTTTGGGAGAAGGCCTCCAATCTATTGAACTGGTTTTATAAAGTTAGCTCATTCTATAACGGAAAACGAATCACAATAAAAAAGGCTACGAAGATTCCATTTCGTTGGGGACTTTGAAGCAAGTAGAGTAGAGAACAGATTTGTCGAAGACGTCCAGGTTTTGATTTAAAATTTTTATTATAAATTTTTAATAACAAGTCCCTAAACAAGAGAAAATATTTATTCTTTAATTAACATCACAATTTTAGTTGCTTTTCAAACCAGTAGTTCTGATTCCTAATAAAATCTTTTATAAAAATAAATCACATTAAATGTAATTAAGTTTTTGCTATAAATTTACTAAATCAAATTAAATATAAATACATTTCAGTTTTCCTATTCTAATTTAAACATGTCAGCTGTAAAACATTTACTATTTGAAAATTTAGAAGGATATGTTTAAGATTTGAAATTGAAATTATTGTTTAATATCCTGTAATGGTAAAGTGTGTTGTCAAAAAAAAAAAGTAATGGTAAAGGGATCCATGTCAGATATTTTAATTATATATTATATTATATTGAATGTCTGATTTTATTCCAGCTTATTAAAAAAAGTGAATATCTGATTAAAATATTTTGATTATCGCTCGAGGATTAGGATTAGTTTATATCCAATTTAGTTTAGATTTTACCCAGCCCATTAGGCACTAATAATCTTAATGAGAGGTTATTAATTTGATGATTGACTGAGTTAGAGCCACACATCAGAACTGCTCGCCAGGGTTATTGAGAGTGTTATTTCATTTATCTCTATTTCAATTCGTAAGTACATGAATTATTATTGAAACTATTACGTTTTTTCATTTATCTCTATTTCAAATTGTGAGTACGTTAATTAATGTTTACCCATCTAGCATGACAAGAGTTAATCACTGTGATATTGTAGGATTTTCTATAGGACTATATCTGTGCATGGCATAATTAGAATTTGTTTCACAGTCCACTCGATTGTTATTCACCATCTGAAATATGGTTGCTGTATAGCTATATTTTGTACGGAATCTGGTTTTCACGCGAATTCGTCTGTGGTCAATCAAATTTACGCTTGGTTCAGTTGTTTGAGGATTTGATCGGGTAAAAATGGGAAGGTATAGTAGAAGGTTTTGGGGAATTGGTTTTGTTTGTTGAAGAAGAATAGGATAACTTGTTCAAGAAAGTGTTTGATGAGTTAGAAGATAATCAGTGGATGCTGGAACATGTAATTGTTTGGGTTATTTCAAAGGGCTGGACAAAGGTTATCTCGGTTCTTGTTTCCTCTCACTGATTATTAAAAGGGAAAACTTTTTGTTGTTTCTTTGATGTATATCAATTTTTTACCTTCATGTGCTGACTTCTTTCCTCATGGCTTTTCAGATTCTATGTTGAATGAATAGAGACTCATCAATAGACTGCTCTGGAGCCAGAATGAGAAGAGTCGTGTTTCGAGGATCTAGTGGCACTTCAAAGAAGTTAATAAAAACAAAGTCGGCTTTTCAGAAGGTAGCTAATGAATTGGATGATTTGCCAGACAACCTCATCCATCACATATTGTCATTTGTGGAAACCAAGGATCCAAGTCGAACCAGTGTTTTATCAAGAAGGTGGAGGTATATGTGGACTTCAGTTCCCTGCCTAAACTTGAACAGCAAATCATTTTCTCGGCTGATTGATTTTAAAAGATTTGTGAACTGGTCCTATCTCAACGTGATACTAGTTCTCATATTAAAGCTCTTACTTACTCTCACTTTGGGGTGGATGATGCAACTGATGATGAATTGCTATACAATAATGTTGTTGAATTTGCAATTTCACATGGTGTTGAAGAAATCCAAATCAACCTCAGTGGGAAAAACTCAACTGATCAAGCTAATTCTTTAAATCCATTTTCTAATATACAGAAGCATTTTGGTTTTGCAAAGTTGACAACTTTGCATCTCAACAACTTCACTTTAAGTTGTACAGGAACCTCCTGTCTGGATCCATTTGCTGGTTGTGTGAATTTGAAGAATTTGCACTTGAGTGAACTTTGCTTTAAGTCAGATTTGAACCCCAGGGATTTTGTGATATCTGCACCCCAACTTAATAACCTTACACTAGCGTGCAACCGTTTTAACTGTAAACTTGTAATTGCTGCCTGACGGCTTCACCATCTCAGCTATATTCATTCCTCTTCACGTCTCTGTTTTGAGTTTGGTCTTCGTTCATCAGATGACTTGAAAATCGATGTTCATGAGCTGCATAATGATGAATTAGAAATTTATCAACAGGGGCAGAAAGAAGAGACTTTACATGGTTTCATCAATACCAATGTGGTACGCACACACCATAATAATGTTGAAGCTGTTGAGCTATCCTTTCGTACGGTCATGGCATAGGGAAAATTCTTTGTCTCACATTTTTCTGTTTTGAATTGTTTGGTAAACTATAGTTTGTTTTAAAGGTTTTATTTTTATGTGTTTTTTCAGTTACTTGTGGGGCTGCTTCCTTGCTAAAGTTTGACGATTCATTTTGTACTATGATGGGGCAGAGTTTAACAGTTGGAGATACAGTTAGATACTTTATTACCGACCATATAACTGCCTAATTGCCACCGAATATTACAGTTGCTCTTAGCATGCAGACTCTGAAATTTTGACCTCTTAAAGGTGATCAATACTTACATCTTTGATTAATATTTAAGTTAGTCTTGTGCTTGTTACATCCCTAACTTCTGAATATTTTTGCTAATAATTGACTTTTAGAGTTTAAGACAAAAATCTATGTTCAAAGCTTTTACTATGTTCATGCCTGGAAAATCTGATTTGCTTGTTCAGTGTTTAATTAATATGTTCTCTATTTGCATAATCTTGATTGCTCTCAATAAATTTATTCGTAATATCGAAATAATCAACTTCCATGTATTGTATAGTATTAACAACCAAAAGTGAACATTTAAGATAATTTATTTGACTTACAAGCCTGGTGAAGATATATGGAAGAATTCATTGAAACTATGTTGTAGCCATACATATTGCCTGGGAAAAAACATATCTGATGCTGCCATTGATTTTGATCAATATTATAATCACACGGGGCATTGACCGGTAAGAATGAGGAGTATGGTTAACAGTAAAGAGATGGACAAGGAACTTTATAAAGGAGCAATGTTAAGTCAATTCTAACGACTCTGTTTTCAACTATCAACTATGACTTGTTCTGCTTTTTGAGTCCTGCATGCTACCGTGCATATTTATTTAATGAATCACTTGTGTTATTGTCATCATGAGAGGAAGGTAATTTGGTGTTTCTTATTGCTTAATCAAGCGTATAATTTAGTCTGAATTCATATGTAAATATTGGGGCTGTGAATATAATGTAGAGTAATTTAATGCTTTAATATGTGAAGTAGCATGACAGAGGCAGCAGAGCTGTTAATGGCTTGAGGTTGCAAGTGTGATTAGATCTGCGACCTCCTACTTACAAGAGAGTTCTCATGTCACTAAGTTATAAAATTATTGGCCATATCAAAAGAATTTGATGATCATATGTACAAAACTTTGAATTTCATGCAATTTAGGGATCAAGTTTAGTTAGTATACATGAATCGTGGTGCTCATGATTTCACCTATATGTGAGAATTTTGCAAAACATGCTTCTCCAAGAACACATCGTTCAGCCTCATTTTATCTGCATACAAAAGCAGCTTTTCAATTTCTCATAACTTTGTTTTTTTTCCCTTTTGGGTAACCCTTTTTTTTTTGTGGCGTGGAAAAGCTTTGTATAGTAGAATCATACTTACAAAATGGTGTTATGGTGTGTTTGATGGGGGTCTAATTTAGTTTAATAATAATGATATTATGATTGTTCAGTATTGAAATTAATTTTGTTATTTGGAGTATCAAACTATCTTCATTCTTATTTTATTATTTGGACTAATTTAGTTTATTTTGGATTTTCAGGAAACTAAATTTAGTAGCTGATTGGATTGCTGATGTATATCCCAATTAACGCTTTTTATGTTCTTTTAGTGTGTGACGTTGAACTTATTTATTTTTGATGCTTTTGTTTCACTGCTTTAATGTGACTTCATTCATATTTTTTTTTTCACATTTTTTAAATGTTTGAATTTGAAACTCCCTCCTGTTCTTTAATTGTGCTTTATCGTCTTCATCACTTCTCTCTCTTCCTCCTGCGTAAAAAATAGATCTCATATTTAAGACCGGAAGAGTAGTCGTTAAACTGAAAGATCTGCAGATGTAGATTGTCAGTCGATGGACTAGACAAAGAATGGAGAAAATTAAATTTTTTGA
The DNA here is from genome assembly GCF_004799145.2 of Neltuma alba. Taxonomy (NCBI): domain Eukaryota; kingdom Viridiplantae; phylum Streptophyta; class Magnoliopsida; order Fabales; family Fabaceae; genus Neltuma; species Neltuma alba. The sequence continues at coordinate 321,598 of NW_021636253.1, read as the reverse complement.
AGTTCTTTGTAACACAGTTAGCGAAGAATTACGAGAAAGCTTATGGGTTTACTCCAATGCTATTCCCCCAACTTTCAGAATATACTAACCGCGTTTTGGAAAGTTCCTGCGGTATTTTGCAAATATCTATGGAAATTAAAAGTTTTCCCTGAAATGCCTTGAGTATAATGAAATTATTTTTTAAAAAAATTAATTTTTATTACTTTAAAAATTTGTTATTTAATTATTTAATTTTTAAGTGACAAAGAAGTAATGATTTTTTACTTAATTAGATATTGAAAATTCACCGTCTTCTCAAATTGGTTCTCATTTTGTTTTATTATCTAAGTTTAGAATTTGGCAAATAACTAGAGCGTAAGTGAAATATAAGGTGAGATCTTGTATCAAAAAAAGAAACATAACTGAGATCACGAGATAATGTAATGATCTCAATTCTAAAATACATCAACACAATGGAATCATCAGCATATATTTAATATTCAATCCAGTTATAAGTATAGGCATATGAGAATACATTAACAAACTGATAGAAACAATGGAAAGATACAGAGGAGAGGGAAAGAGACGGAAGTTACAGAGATAGGATTCCGTTCTCACTAACCCTCCTCCGCATATATAGCGCTGCTTTCATATTGTTGAGATTCCATTCGGTTACTGCTAACAGAATCATGCAAAGGCACCATACTTGTTGGGTGATCGTAAGCCACGTGTCCTCTTTGGGTCCCACTAATATTTGGCAGGATCATGACAGATAATTACATCATTTTAATTGTCACATTCTTGAACGTTATATAAAGTTTAATTAGTATCTATGATCGATATCGGGAAAACAATGTAAAATTTGTATGGGTCTATATATATATATATATAGTGCCGCTGTGATTCTCTTCATTTTTTGATAATAGCAATTTCTTAACTTCAAAATACAGGGAATTGTCAGGGTCGTCACATGCTCACAGCTCTGAAACATAATATACACCACCAACAACAAAAATGCTCCTGTTCCATTGGATGGAGTTTGAAACACAAATTTTATTTTTCTTTGTTTTCATTATTTTACCCAATTAAACTAAATAAATTAAAAACATTTAATTTATTTTTATAACATATCAAACGCAATTGTTTTTTGATAAAAAATATTTATATTTTCATTCTTATAATTATTCAGATTCTCATTCTCACTTCACTCATTTTTATAAACCAAAATAAACATTAATCAATTGTTCACTTTATGTGAAGAGTGGTCTCAGCCTTGTTTGGGGTGGAAAACAACCATTGTTCACCTAATATAAAATTATCTAATTTATACATACCAATAAAATAATTTTAAATAATTTTATGTCTTGAAACATCTTTCCATCATTATACGTACTCTTACCCCCAACTGGTACTCTTAATTTCTTAGCTAAATTTTTCAAGCAAAAGTGAATATCAGGGAATTGCAAAGATATTCGCCATAACAAATCTATGCCTTGATGACCATTCCCTCAATTGCTTGGCCTCTACATCTAATGCACGCACTCGATTTTAGGAAGTTGTAACTATACGTACGTTCATTAACCAGTGTTGCCTGTCAAAAAGAATTATCATTTTAAATTACCAAAACAGCATATGAATCTCAGGGAACTCAAGTGCAAATACTTTCATATCCCGGAAGGACAAAAGGAAAAAAATTAGAAAACGAAATGGACCAACATGCATGTGCATCCTATATGTTCCTTTTGCTCTCTTTCCTAAGAAAGAGACGACCAAGCCCATTGGAATGGTGTGACCACAAGGACCGACCTATGGAGAAAAGATTCAAAAGGCAAAATCACCAAATAAGATATTTAAAGGACAAAGTAATTAACCCTAGTATTTCAAGATTACAATACATATACATCTCGAAAGCAATCCACAGTTGCCAGCCACTGCCCATCAGAACGGGTAAACATTCTTATCATGGGAGGTTCGTGTAGGAGGTAACATCTCATCTTGCTCCTAATCTATGACCAAACCCCACGCATACAGAGATAATGGCTCAGATTGTCCTTTCACTTTTGATAACCACATGCCAGCATGATTACTTGAAAATGAAATTAGAAGTTTATAGTACAAACATATATACTAATTTGGCTTCAAATATCTGAGAAGACTACAGAATGGCGATCACCAAATGATAAATAGTATAACAAAAATTAATACAGCTTTCACTTTGGAACATCTGACTCGTGCAGCACAGAACACAAAACACTACAGTTGAAAGAGGCTCACAAAAGGTGTAGCCACATCATGCAGACAATCACACTTCTCAGTCAAGAGATGGACTATGGGGCAAGCATCAATAAGAAATCACCTATCAAAGAAATGTAATGAGTCGCCATATTTTACCCAAAAAAAAAATACAATTGGAGGTTCACAAAGACAATTTGAAAGGAAAGGCTTGTGCCAGTTTAGTCTATCCCTCGGACATGCCTAACTACAATCAACCAAGAGGAAAATATCATAGAATAAGCAAATGGTAGTCTACCAGGGAGTTGCCTGTCCCTAGCACTCCATGTATTTTTCCCAACTTCAGGCCTCCTCAATTCAAATAGATTAGGCTTCACATGAATGGAGTATGCAAATATCACACCTGAATTAGCAATGGTGCTGCAAATTATCTCCCGTGATGACTCGCTCTTAACTTGGACAAGCAGATCAGTTTCTGCAAAGCCTCCGGCTGTGACATGTGTAGCATCAGGGAAGAAACCTTCTTTTGGTTGTACAGAAAGAACATCTCAACAATATGAGAAGACTGCACTATAAGCATTGCTGATTCATTGGACAATGAGCCCTTCTACTCTGCTTATCCGGCAAGCGATCTGTCAAAAATAAGCACAGAAAAAATGAACAGAATCAGTGAATGAAATTGAGACCAACAAAATATAAGGTTTTATTCACATGCTTAGCAAGGGATATACAAATTGTCTCTAAAGAAATGATGTAGAAATAAAATCCAAGGACACACCTCGACAGATTGGTACTGCCCCAGTGGAGGCACTGGCTGCATGCATGTGAGGACTCAGCATAAACATAGATCCATTTCTTGAGCAATTTTTTCACATACGCTTTATTCACAGAATATAGAAAGAGACTTCTGCAACATATAATACAGAAAGCAGGCATCAGTTTGAAAATTTTGTAACACAAAGAAAGAAGATGTTAAAATCTAAATGCGTATGGTTTACATATCTAGCGATGACCAAAACGAGCAGGGGAATCATGGACAAGGAATATGCCCTTCATATTTAACATGGCTCAAAAGAATGGGAGTTGGCAGTGATCAAACTAGTGACTAATTAGTAATTGGTCATAAAGACTTTAATACCATGTCATGGACAGGGAATATGCCCTTCATTAGCAATTTTGTTCAGTTAATTTCCTGTCTTTCAGTAGATATCCACACCAACTACTGCGATCTGACCTAAAACAGAAACAACCACCAAGAAAGGTTTTCACATAAAAGATAGCCAGAGAGTACTCCAGTTTCAAAACTAACAAAGTAATAATAGTTGACATACAAATTGAAGAATCAAATATTAAACACTCCCAATTCCGAGACCTCAAAGCCCAGCTGTAATTCTGTGGATTTCATAACCCAATGTAGCGTGGCCAGCATCGTATCAAGCTGTGAGGAAACAAAGATGGCTGAGAATTGTGAACATATTTCACCTAGTAGTGCTAAAAATCAAAGTTTTGATGCTTCGACAAAACACAGAAGTATTGGATCATTAAGCTGCTTTTTCTACTTCATTGTTTGCAGTAAGCTGGCCACACATTCATATCATGGCAGACATTTATACCGGCAAAAAATGACCCAAAACTTTCACATATTCATATCATTAGCATTTGTACTCCAAGTGATACCTAAAACTCGTCCTGAAATTATATGGAACTCATTTAATAGAAACCTGGCAGAGTACATAAAGAATCTATAGCAAGCCTCATGATTCGGGAGAAGAAATCTCACCATTGACCCCAGATTTGACGATATGGACGTAGGTACAGACTTTGATTTTCTTAATGATAAATTTCTCTTGGCATAACAAAAGGCCATTTATCCTAAGTGTACCTAACAATGATAAAATCCGGCTCCTTTTACCATAAAAGAATGAATTTAAAAAGAAAAAAAGAAAAAGAAGACATTCTTGTCACTATTTCTCTTATATTTAAAGGTTAATAAATTTTATTCCCCATGATTGTAATTAGTTGGTACAAACCAAAAAGAGGTACTATGAACAAAAATCATATCTACCACTGCTCAAACAAGAGTACGATACCTTTTTGAAGTGAGTGGGAGCCACATGTGTATGCATCATTCACCTTGGGAGCTTTAAAACTCAAAATCATTTCTCCAAATTCATCCAAGCTAGCTGCGATATTTGCGCTTTCGAGAGGCCACTTCCATTGCATTAGAGCCCGGCTGAGGAGGCAATGGCAATTGAATTTGTTTAATGTCACCATCTTGATATTCAACTGCAGATGTTGGGCATACTCCACACCTTTTGATCTCTGTTATTCTGTCATGATCCGAACGAACTTCGAATTTAACTTTAAGCTCCATGTTGCTCTGACCATTTCTTTTCCTTTCTTCAATTTTCCTTTTCAGTTCTCCAAGTGAATCAGGAACACACCAAAGACCAACATGCCAAAGATCAATATCCTTGAAGAGCCCCGGCGGACCCAGGTAAAGCGACACTTTACCGGCCCTGCAAGCATATTTACCATCAATAAACCATTTGGCATCAATGTTTTCTCCCACAACTGATGGTAATTTAGAAAAGACGGCGCAAAAAAGGAATCCCCCATCCTCAGAATTTGGAATCGAACTGAGATTCACAGACACCGAAGACCCTTTATCCCTATACATGAACCACTTTGGAACTCTTTTTCCTGGATATTCCAATCTAGCATAGCCATAAGTGGCTTTCTTTATCCCAAGTAGCATTCTTGCCTCAGCAGCTTTGATTGCCCGTCGATTCAGGTTCTTGCAATTTGCGAAAAAAAACCACAGCGATTCCTTGCCTTTTCCTTCTTCACCTTCGTTTGTCAAAGGTGAATATTGCATGGTCTCAAGGGATATGCAGTCAGCGGCACTCAATTGCAAGATCGAGGGAGGGAGCTCTGGTAGACAACGAAGCCTTTCACATTCATCCAGTCGAAGACGTTGCAGGCGTGAAAGATGTTTGATGCTCGAAGGCAAGGTCTCTACATGAGTCCCTGAGAGATTTAAGTTACGTAATGATGACAGCAACCTGATGTCATTAGGAAGTTCAGATAATTCATTGCAATGCGCAAGCGATAGAACTTGCAAAGCACCCATCTTATCACACTTGGACAGGAGACGTGATGCGAGCTCATTACACCCTTCAGCATAAAGATCTCGAACGCCACGCAGCTTAATCAACTTGTGAACGCTTGTCACTTTTCCGCAATCGGCTAGATCTAATGAACAAATTTTGCTGCGATGCCCACTTGATGAGCGCAACGCACCCCTGATGGCAGCTCGTGAAAGTCGTAAATGGAGCTCTTCATTTTCTGAGGTCACTGAAAATTCCTTCAGACGTGAGCAACTACTTACATCGAGCTCAATGAGAGATTGGAGATGGGTAACGCTTGTAAGGCTGGTAAGGGACTTGCAAACGGCTAGCATTAAACGACGCAGGCTGAGCAGAGATAAAATAGATGGATGTACACTCCGCAATTCTGGGCACCACAGGAGACGAACATGTTCAAGACTTGTGGCCTTGGAAAAATCTGGGAGTTCAATCAACTCATTTGAAAAAGAGAGATCAATTTTCCTTAAGTTCACAAGATTCTGTGAAAACATAAATTACATGATAAGATTGGCGGCCAAAACCAAATTAAATTACTCATCTATTTCTTTTTATAAGGTTTCGCTCTCTGTTTTCGTCAGAAAATTAGTTGAAATTAGCTATTGTCAACAAATTTTACAACTTTTCATGATCTTAATCAATACTCCCTCCGATGGTAGATATCAAATAACTAAATCACATAACTTGAATAAAATTAGTTAAAGATAATAAATAAAAAAAAGAAAACGCAACTTATTTTCTTGTAACACGTTTGTTTATGAAGAGGATAAGTGAGAGAAAAAATATGTAGAAAAAGAGATATGAGAGAATAAGTGGAGAAAAAAAAAAAAGAATTAGAAAGATATATAATTAATTAAAAGTAAAAATAAAAATGATGTATTTAATGATTAGGTAAATCCAAATTATAACTTACAAAAAAAAAAAAAGGCTTCAAAGATTTGATGCTTATAGTTCAACAGGGAAAGTGATCTTTATAAGATAATGGAGCTTAGTGTGAGGGTGAAAGACGAAGGCATTTATTTAGAATGGGATATCAATATTTCATTGAATTTTGTAAAAGATTTTATCTGGACCTCATAAAAAGGGCTGAGCGGAGCGTATTTAATGAAGATTTTCCAACTAATGTATTAACAAAATTTTGTAAGGAAAAATATAAAATTCACCTACACTCCATCCCAAAGTCTTGTCAATCTGCTGAAGGGCATTTCCAATTGTACAAGACTTTCAGCCTTCAATAATGTCGCTGGCAAGGACCCTAGAGGGCATCCCACCCAATCCAATAACTTGAGATTTCTTGACCGAAACTTCATACCAGAAGCATTAAACTTGTTCCTAAGTTGTCCATTCAAATCTCCACAAACCTTAAGAAGCTTTAGATTGGGCATTGAATCAAATGCTTTAATAATTACGCACATCTCTTCAACTTCTGAAAGGTTAATAATCATGCCTTCAATATGTCCCTGACAAACAAAAAAATGATAATAGTAATAAAAATATTATATAAGTCAAATAGAAATTTGGAATTCAACAATCTTTTTAATAAATAAATGTAGAAATTTCACACTTACCATATTTTCCTTCAATATTGCAGAACTCTTCTTGGAAATCCAAAATATGTTGCACCATGTAAGATATTTTAATGATTCTTCACGGACAATTTGTTTACCCATTTGTTCTATCAGACTGTGCATACGTATTTTTCTTCCACAAATATCTAAAAGAGCTTTATCTTCCAGTCTTGTCAATCCAATCTCGGTTGAATACTTGCATGCATCTAACAATTTTTTTACATCCTCAACATCATAATGATAATTGAAAAAACATGCGACGTGCAAGAAAATATTTTTCTCTTCCTCATCATCAAGTCCTTCAAAGCTCATTCTAAGGATTTTATTGACTTCTTGACAAGGTAATTTTTGAAGCTTGTCCAATTGGCTTTTCCATGCTTCTTGCTTTTTGCCGCATAGGAGGCGGCCTAAAACCTTTAGGGCTAATGGATTTCCGCCTGCATATTTAGTCACTTCTTCTGCTAGCTCTCTTATCTTTAGGTCAACATAGTCATTTCTAAAGGCATTGTTGGAGAATAGTTTAAAAGCTTCATCAGGATTCAAACCACGAAGCACATATATATCATCCACTTCATTACCAAATATTTGTTTATCTCTGGTTGTTATCAAGATTTTACTACCTGATCCAAATTCATGTCTTCCAACTAACTTTTCTAAATGTGTAAGATCATCAACGTCATCAAGCACAATGAAAACCTTTTTCCGACCAAGCCTACTGACGGTATAAGGACATATTGCATTGCCAATGTGAGATTCTTTATCCCCTAATAACTCCCAAACAATTTTCCCCCTCAAAGCATCTATTCCATGTCTCTTTGATTCTTGCCTTACATTAGTCAAAAGGCAAGACCCTTCATATGTAAAACGCAATTTGTTAAACAACGCTTTTGCAAGAGTTGTTTTGCCCACACCGCCCATCCCCCAAATTCCAATAAATTGGCAACCACCAATTATTGAACCTTTGTACAACAATGATTCTACATCCGCTATTCTTTTGTGAATTCCAACCAGGCCTTTTAGATCATCTTCACTTTGATACCTAGAGCCCAACTTTTGCATGACACGATTCACTATTTCTTTAATTAGCTCCGCTTCATCCCTACACACCATTGAAAAAATAAAGAGGCACCAAATTTAACACCGCATTATTTGTTCATTTCAAATTTTGAACTATTCCCTAATGACATGTAACTATGAAGATTTGCCCATTTTTAAAATTTGTTATAATATTTTTTTGAGAAATATTACTTATATTTGATGACATAACTAGATATATGTAAAATTCCAGCTTCATTTTATGGGTACGAATGCATTGTCATTACCATGGTGAGACAGGGATTTAGATTAGCATATCATAACAGTAAAGTTGATGGACTCGGTGGACTGGTTACGCATAGTGTACAAGAGAAGCTATTCTCTTTATGATCATCAGCGTAACTTCCATTAAATGCCTCGAAGATTGATTTAATTTAGCCCGAGGCATGGAAGAAAATGATAAGAGGAAGATCATAAATATGTAGTTACCTATTGAAGCCACAATGCCAACCACACAAACTGGCAGCTTGAGTAAGAGCCTCCCTCCACTTCTGCAGTTGTTGATTGTTGATGTTTCTTTTGCGCTCATGTTCTTCAAATGCTCTCTCGTAACTCCCAGACTGCTTCCTCACATGTGAAGGATCCACTCTATGGAACACCGGCATAACAAGGTGATCTTGATTTTTGGAGCACTCGAATATTTTTGCAAGCTCCTTCAGGCACCACGTGGAAGATGCATAGTTTTCTGAGAAGACCACAAGGAACAGAGTTGAATTTTCAATGGCTTTCTCAAGAGACGGCCATACCTCATCTCCTTTCTCAAGTCTGTAGTCGATGTATGTATTTATTTGGTTTGTGCGAAGAGCTTCATGAAGGTGGCTTGTGAAGTTGAAGCGGGTGTCCTCGCCTCTGAAGCTAATAAAAACATCATATTTCTTTGGAGATTGAAAAGACAAAGCAGAGGAAGAAGATGAATCCATATCAAATTGCTTGGCTATAGGAAACGATTTGGGACTGCTTTCAATTCTGATCTAAGAACGATTGGCAATAGGAAACAAGCCAGCCTAAGAGGAATATATATAAGATTTTAGGGGAATAGATTGAGTCAACCAAGTCAATGAAAGATGGAACAAAATGAATAATAAATAATCATAATAAATTATAAATAAAAGCAAAGCTAACTTTTAGAGATTTGAAATTTCACATCGCCTGGTTCTCAAATTTGAAATTTCAAAGAAAGGGCCCTCCTACTGAACCAAAGTAGTGTGTGGAAAAGACAGCACTAAATGAAAAACATAGCAAAGAGAGTAAGGAAATTCCATCGACACTTTCTCCGAAATGTTGATCCAATATCTTTGAGACCTTCACCCAAAGCTTTAATCAAATTCTCTGAGGGCTGATCCAAAAAGAAAAAGAAAAAGAAAATCAAATTTCCCCAAGAAAATATAAGCGCCTGCGGTCAAATGTCCTAATGAAATTTGGATTAATGAAGCACTATAGTTACATCTCTACTCTTACTTGTGTTGCATGTTTAGTCTTCGCCTCTAGAAATATAAGATTAAACAAATGCTCATTTTTTTCAAAAAATAACAACATATATTATCAAAACATTTAAAGTGAAAGCCAGAGCTAGCAAGCATTAGAGTTTTAACGTTTCAAAACTGCAAGTTTTGACAATTGTTAATTATTTTTATTACTAGCCCTCATTTTCTCTTCTTTTCATAGACCCAAAAAGCAAGTCAATTGCGTGTAAGGGTGTGACTGTCGCGTAAAAAACACGGCGGAGTAAGTACAGATTGCGCGTGACAGTGAGAATAATGGACCCTCACTCTAAGCATGTGGTTGGAGTGGTGTTAAAACCAGCAAACTTGGCTTTGGCAATGTGAAAAGTCATTTGGTGGGTGGGTTAACTTTTTCTCAAATGATCTTTTGAAGAAAAATCATGGTACCACTAAAGTTAAAAATTTTTGCTGCTGAGGATGTGAAAAAAAAAAAAAGGAATAATATTTAAGTGAGTCTTATATTAACTTAATAATTTGATTTTTTTTGTTAGTAATAATTTTTTAAATGCTTAGAAATTTTTTAAGGAAAATATTTAAGTCAAATGACTTATATTTATTATGTTAATTTTTCTAATCACATGCGGTCATATGTTCATTTATTTCATATAAGTTTATAACTAAATATTATTAAATGCAAATATTTTAAAAATATGATACATAATCATGTGTGATCGGAGAATTTAACATGATGAATATAAGAAAATTGATAAGAGTATTGTCCTTTTTTTAGTAGATATATTAGCTCTTTTTATTTTTATAATGTTTATTTTAATTTATTATTTTTCTTACATTTATTAAATTATATATATGAAATATATGTTTTAAAATTCATGGCTTTTTAGTCATTTTATATGTAAACTTACCTTTCTAAATAAGTTTTGATTTAGCAAAGTGACTTTTATAACAAATCAATCCAAGTATAAATCATATTACACTTATTGACTTTTATCCTAACTGACTTTTTCAAAAATCAAACAAAATAAAAGTCAGTTTTGTTACCGTTAATCCAAATACATCCGAAATAGTTATTTACATCATATTTCATATATAATATTTCATTAATTTTAACTATTTAATTTTTTTAGTTACATAATTCAGTTGGTTGTCATTTACTATATTTGAATGAGTTTTTAAACTCAAATTTATTGTTGACATTTGCACTAAATAAAATAAAATAAACTAATTTTTTCTAAAGATACAAAGGTAAGCAAAACTTGAAAATAGATAACCTATAACTTGAAGAAGGCCAACAATGTTTTGGGTATAAAATAAGGGGTACTGATTTTTTTTTTTTAAATGACATCCAGTATCTTAAAGTATTATTTAGTAACAACTAACATCTTAAAATAATTTTAAATAGGAGATGAAGAATCAGGAACACATGTAGAATCAGAACTTACAATTTAAAAGGATAGGCTGCATTTCACTAATATACAAAATGATAATGCTTGTACCAAAAGGGGGGGGGGGGGAGTAATCACTGCACATTGGCCCTGAAAATAGACCCTCTGTTACAAGTGAAGGAAACGCAGTGTCCGCGAAAGATAAAAGGTGAGATATTTGCGCTTTGGAGAAAACTGCTGAGTGTGATGTCTGTTGTTAATGCCGTGACCCAAGCGAACGCTCTGTTGAAGCAAAAAGATAAAAGCGAAGTTTCCTCTGTTTGAGAATACTGCAAAGGATGATTTTTTGGTAACTGCCAGAGATATTTTGGTGTTTCCATTTTCTATTTGAAATAAATAATTCTATTTTTTCCCCCCTTAAAAATGTACTAAACAAACACACCCACGGTAATTAAGATTACATGGCAATGCATTCCATTTCGGATAGAAGGGAAGCCAAAAAGCGTAACTTAACTTGCCCAACCTGTGTATTTCCGCCAACTGGACTTTAAAAGGACTAAATTTCCATAAAACTTAAACTAACAGCAGGTACGTAGCACGACACGAGGATAATATTTCATCAAGTCTATAGTCGATGTATGTATCTATTTGGTTTCTGCGAAGAGCTTCATGAGGGTGGCTTGTGAACTTGAAGCGGTTGGCCTCGCCTGATCTGAAGCTAATATTTCTTTGGAGATTGAGAAGAGGAAGCAGTGGAAGAAGATGAGGCCATATCAGATTGCTTGGCTACTGTGCCCACCTACAAAGGAAGCTCTGAGATATACCAGAGCAGGTCAAATTTTCCAAGGGATGGTCAAAAAGGAAAAGAAAATCAAATTTCCCAAGAAAATATATACGCCTGCTGTCAAATGTCCCCATAAAATATGATTTAATAAAAAGCACTATAATTACACCTCTCTTATTTTTCCCCTGGGCAGCATTGGAAATAATCTAATGGAGTGAACCCGAAAAGCAAGTCAATTGCGCGTGGAGGATGGGGTGACTGTGACCCTGTACGTAACAAACACGGAGGAGTAAGGTGCGGATTGTTGCGCGACAGTGAGAATACTGAAACTACACTCTCAAAACTGCGAAAATTAGTAGAAAGTTCGCACACAAGTGGATAGCTTGTTTGCTTATAAGCAGTGAAGAAATTATCTGAGAATAATTTTGTCTTATATTAAAGATGAAAAGTAGTGTAAGAGAGATGAAGTCACACATTAGGCTTGTATGTATCTTCTTATCTTAATTACTTATAGCCATTTTCATTAAAAAAAAGTAGTTTTCAATATAAATAAAAACTTTTAAAAAATTAATTTAAATTTTTATAAATAGTTAATTCAATTAACTTATTTAATCGATCTGAATTAATTATTTATATATTATACTCTTTCGATTCTAAATATAAGATTCTTATCCTTATACACGTATGTATAAGAGTTTTATATCTAAGACAGGAAGAATAATTATAAATATAAACAGTATTCAGGTAGTACATAGCATCCACTTGCATTATATTGTGGAGTAAATTATTGACTAATGACACGCAATATGCAGAAAGCAAAAGCGAAGTGCCAGAAATTCTAAGGCCCACGCACATGGCTGATGGTGAAGAGCCTCCTAAATAGTGATATCTCTCATTTTGAGGAATGATATTAAATAATGTTTTGTATAAAAAGTCCCTTGTGAATGAATAACATAACTCAGCACTTCTTATCATGCCAGTCTATTGTCATATAGTTTTTCTTCTTGATGAACGATACTATATTTTTACTAAAAAAATAAGACTTATCCCAACTCGGATTGAAGCTCAGAACATGCAAAAGTATAGATTGAGGGTAAGAGTAGAAAAATGAAAAAAAAAAAGTTTTAAGACATAATAATTCAGTTAAAATAGTTTATTGGTACGTATATATAAATTAGATAATTTTGTATTATATGAGGACAATGGAGAACGTAATGCTGTACGCCAAGGCAATCTTAGAACAGAAGCAAATGCACAAAAAAAGCAAGAAAAAGCAACTTTTGACTTTTATACAAAGATGGTCAGTCTGCCTATGAAAATGGAATCTGGCTTTTTGGAGGCAATCTTAGAACAAAAGCAAATGCACAAAAAAAGCAAGAAAAAGCAACTTTTGACTTTTATACAAAGATGGTCAGTCTGCCTATGAAAATGGAATCTGGCTTTTTGGAGGCAATCTTAGAACCAAAGCAAATGCACAAAAAAAGCAAGAAAAAGCAACTTTTGACTTTTATACAAAGATGGTCAGTCTGCCTATGAAAATGGAATCTGGCTTTCTGGCATATGACTCTCCACCTTTCAAACAGTGGAAACTGGCAAATGATGAACAATGACTGTGAAACTCCATGGAACGGAACGCGATCCATTTCAAATGGGGATGGTCCTCCAGCAGCTCTGCGCTCTGAACTTAATTAAAGCTTTCCTCTTTTTTTTTTTATTAAAAAAAGAAAAAATTAACACTTTCTTTTATGCTCACAATCAAATATTCTTCTTCATTATATTGATCGTTTCTCTTAAATACCCATACTACAAGGAAACACCAAAATTGAATTAGTTATGGCTTTTTTTGGCTTTTCAGTTCTATCAGAATTTAAATATATGAGCTTGTTTGGATTAAGATTGATTATATTATTTTTTATTTCAACTGATTTTTATAAACTAACGTTAGGAGTATTTTAGTACTTCGGTTAAAAGTTTAGGGTTATTTTTACACAATTGACCCTTTTTAAATTAGGGATATTTTAGTATTTTTAAATATTATCATGGGTCTCACTGCAAAAAGTGATGGTTGTGAGACTACGCCATGTTATTTTTGCTTTAATTTAACAAGTTTATAAGTACTTTTGTATTTTTAAAATCTATGAATTATACAATTCTTGATATAAGAGGAGTATCCAATAAATTCTAGGCATGTGTATACAAATGATGAAAAATGGAGATTATGGGGGGGAAAACCAATAATTATAAGTAAAAAGAGTGAGATGCCAAAAGAGCAGTCTTTGAAAGGCAGTTAAATTCTCAAAGAAATTGCTAAAAAATGAATTGGAAATACTGAAAGGTTTATTTAAAATTTAAATATCTCGTTTAAGATTAGTAATTGCTGTTTCTTTGAATGATATTTATAATTTATTTTTTTAAAATATTTAACATCTGGGCTGTCATTGTAATTATTGATCTTTTGGACTTAATTATCACTTCCCTAACAACTATTATATTATTGTAGGGTATTTACATAATTAATTTTGAGTTCTGGAAATCATAAAGTAACTTCCAGAAAGTTTGGCATGCTTCAATGAGTCAGCGAGGCTCCTAACAAGATTTTTTCTGGCAAAAAAAAAAAACAACTAACAAGATCTTTTATTTTTTTTGCCATAACTTATTCCAGTGCCACTATTTTTAATCTCTAGTTATTTATAATAAATTTATTTTTTTTAAGAAGTGACAGTTATAAAATTATTTTTATTTTAAATTTTGTGTATATTAAAACAAAAAATTATCCAAACATAAAAAAATATTAAATTGAATCTGAATCATCAAAAATCAATGCGGTTGCTTCTTATTATGATGAGGGTTTGTACAAAGTAAATTTGCATTTTTATTATTGCTTTTCAAAACATGCAAAAGAGAAGTTTTTATAAATTATGTATGTTCATTTGATCTCTTTTTATTTGATTTTTTTGGCTCATAATTAGCGCTTCTTTAATACTGTATTTGCTTATTTTGAATTCTAATGCCCAACGTAATGTATTTGTGAGTCTTTGTTCTCCACAACGAATGAGACGACTAAAAGCGTAGCCAATTTTTACCTGTTTCCGTGTGACTTCCAAAGAGTTTTAATGCGTACTTTGCACGTGACCTCGAGACTTTCTCCCAAATTGCTTAAAGGCCTTCACCCAAATTAAAGCTTGGTTAATAAAACAATACAAATGATTCAAATTTAATAAGTGCATGCTGACCAATTATGCACGCGGCAAAAACAGGGAAGATATAAGTAGGCACGGATCCAAGTTCTTCAAGGTCATGTGAAGAATTTTCAAAGAAAATTTTAGTTAGTACAGTGAAGGGTGACTTTAGTTAATACAAGGTTAACAATATTTAAATAAATTAACAATTGAACACTATTTTTTTAAGTTAATATAATTTTTGGTCCATCAAATTTGTCCTCATTTTAGTTTTGATCTCTCAAGAGAAAAATATAGTTCAATTTTTATTAAATTATAAGAACCAATATTTTAAATAAAAAAAACTAAAAAAGTTAAAGCTTATGATTTGAAACTTGAGAGACCAAAACTCAAATAAAAAAAATTAAAAGGCCAAAAATTACATTAACCATTTTATTTTTATTTATAAATTACTTTTAATATGTTTAACTGAATGAAATAAAATCTTAAAACTGATTAATTATATTTAAAATTAAATAAGTTTTCAACTTTGGCACCATCAAATATGCATGATTTAAAAATTAAATAACATATACCTATATTTAATGAAGGATAAACAGGAAAAATAGAAAAAGATTCATGGCAGTTGTAAAAGAGTAAGGACTCTTTTTAATTCAGATCTAAGAATTATTTGCAACAGGAAACAAACAGGGCCTAGGGGGCTCTATATTACTGGGGAGGATAATTAAGCTGGTCTTGGAGCTGATTCAAGTCAACGGAATAATGACTGCGAAGCTTCATGGAATAAAACCCACCATTTGCAAAAAGGGGTGGGCCTCTTTCAAGTTACTCCTCAATCGTTAATATATCGTCTAGTTGTTAAGATAATTTTAATTTTAAATATAAGATCTATTTTTTATATTTATTTATTATTTGTAAATTATCTTTATAAATACTGCATTAACCATAATTAAATAGGAAAAAGAAGAAGGATATTAAGAGAAATAATTATGATATTTTAGAAAAGAATTAGTTAAATATGTCTTATATTAAGAATAAAAAGAGTATTAATTAAAACTTTCTTCTATGTTCTCAATTTGAGCACCGTGAAAAAACAAGGGGAAAAAACTCTCCAATTAATATTTTCCTAACTATGAGTCTCTCTGTCCACCCCCCCGGGAAAAACAATTATGAGTCTCACATCTGAATAATTCTAGGTTCTAGTAAATTTACCTTTTTTTTCAGTTATAAGTATATGGCCTCTACAGTAGTGTAAGAGAGATGAAGTCACACATTAGGCTCGTATGTATCTTCTTATCTTAATTACTTATAGCCTTTTTCATAAAAAAAAAAGTAGTTTCCAATATAAATAGAAACTTTAAAAAATTAATTTAAAGTTTTATAAATAGTTAATTCAATTAACTTATTTAATCGATCTGAATTAATTATTTATATATTATACTTTTCCAATTCTAAATATAAGATTCTTATTCTTATACACGTATGTATAAAAATTTTATATTTAAGACAGGAAGAATAAGTAGAAATATAAACAGTATTCAGGTAGTACATAGCATATACTTGCATTATATTGTGGAGCAAATTATTGAATAATGACACGCAATATGCAGAAAGCCAAAGCGAAGTGCCAGAAATTCTAAGGCCCACGCACATGGCTGATGGTGAAGAGCCTCCTAAATAGTAATATCTCTCATTTTGAGGAATGATATTAAATAATGTTTTGTATAAAAAGTCCCTTATGAATAATAACATAACTCAGCACTTCTTATCTTGCCAGTCTATTGTCATATAGTGTTTCTTCTTGATGAACGATACTATATTTTTACTAAAAAAATAAGACTTATCCCAACTCGGATTGAAGCTCAGAACATGCAAAAGTATAGATTGAGGGTAAGAGTAGAAAAATGAAAAAAAAAAAGTTTTAAGACATAATAATTCAGTTAAAATAGTTTATTGGTACGTATATATAAATTAGATAATTTTGTATTATATGAGGACAATGGAGAACGTAATGCTGTACGCCAAGGCAATCTTAGAACAGAAGCAAATGCATAAAAAAAGCAAGTAAAAGCAACTTTTGACTTTTATACAAAGATGGTCGGTCTGTCTATGAAAATGGAATCTGGCTTTTTGGAGGCAATCTTAGAACAAAAGCAAATGCACAAAAAAAGCAAGTAAAAGCAACTTTTGACTTTTATACAAAGATGGTCAGTTTGCCTACGAAAATGGAATCTGGCTTTTTCGCATGTGACTCTCCACCTTTCAAACAGTGGAAACTGGAAAATGATGAACAATGACTGCGAAACTCCATGGAACGGAACGCGATCCATTTCAAATGGGGATGGCCCTCCAGCAGCTCTGCGCTCTGAACTTAATTAAAGCTTTCCTTTTTTTCTTTTTTTATTAAAAAAAGAAAAAATTAACACTTTCTTTTATGCTCACAATCAAATATTCTTCTTAATTATATTGATCGTTTCTCTTAAATACACATACTACAAGGAAACGCCGAAATTGAATTAGTTTATGGCTTTTTTTGGCTTTTCAGTTCTATCAGAATTTAAATATATGAGCTTGTTTGGATTAAGATTGATTATATTGATTTTTATTTCAACTGATTTTTATAAACTAACGTTAGGAGTATTTTAGTGCTTCGGTTAGAAGTTTAGGGTTATTTTTACACAATTGACCTTTTTTTAAATTAGGGATATTTTTTTAGTATTTTTAAATATTATCATGGGTCTCACTGCAAAAAGTGATGGTTGTGAGACTACACCATGTTATTTTTGCTTTAATTTAACAAGTTTATAAGTACTTTTGTATTTTTATAATCTATGAATTATACAATTCTTGATATAAGAGGAGTATCCAAGAAATTCTAGGCATGTGTATACAAATGATGAAAAATGGAGATTATGGGGGGAAAAACCAATAATTATAAGTAAAAAGAGTGAGATGCTAAAAGAGCAGTCTTTTAAAGGCAGTTAAATTCTCAAAGAAATTGCTAAAAAATGAATTGGAAATACTGAAAGGTTTATTTAAAATTTAAATATCTTGTTTAAGATTAGTAATTGCTGTTTATTTGAGTGATATTTATAATTTATTTTTTTTTAAAATATTTAACATCTGGGCTGTCATTGTAATTATTGATCTTTTGGACTTAATTATCACTTCCCTAACAGCTATTATATTATTGTAGGGTATTTACATAATTAATTTTGAGTTCTGGAAATCATAAAGTAACTTCCAGAAAGTTTGGCATGCTTCAATGAGTCAGTTAATTTGGGTCAAGCGAGGCTCCTAACAACTAACAAGATTTTTTCTGGAAAAAAAAAAAACAACTAACAAGATCTTTTATTTTTTTGCCGTAACTTATTCCAGTGCCACTATTTTTAATCTCTAGTTATTTATAATAAATTTAGTTTTTTTAAGAAGTGACAGTTATAAAATTATTTTTATTTTAAATTTTGTGTATATTAAAACAAAAAATTATCCAAATATAAAAAAATATTAAATTGAATCTGATTAATCAAAAATCAATGTGGTTGCTTCTTATTATGATGAGGGTTTGTACAAAGTAAATTTGCATTTTTATTATTGCTTTTCAAAACATGCAAAAGATAAGTTTTTATAAATTATGTATGTTCATTTGATCTATTTTTATTTGATTTTTTTGGCTCATAATTAGCGCTTCTTTAATACTGTATTTGCTTATTTTGAATTCTAATGCCCAAAGTAATGTATTTGTGAGTCTTTGTTCTTTACAACAAATGAGACGACTAAAAACGTAGCCAATTTTTACCCGTTTCCGTGTGACTTCCGAAGAGTTTTAATGCGTACTTTGCACATGACCTCGAGACTTTCTCCCAAATTGCTTAAAGGCCTTCACCCAAATTAAAGCTTGATTAATAAAACAATACAAATGATTCAAATTTAATAAGTGCATGCTGACCAATTATGCACGCAGCAAAAACAGGGAAGACATAAGCAGGCACGAATCCAACAGGAAACAAACAGGGCCTCGGGGGCTCTATATTACTGGGGAGGACAATTAAGCTGGTCTTGGAGCTGATTCAAGTCAACGGAATAATGACTGCGAAACTTCATAGAATAAAACCCACCATTTACAAAAAGAGATGGGCCTCTTTCAAGTTACTCCTCAATCGTTAATATATCGTCTAGTTGTTAAGGTAATTTTAATTTTAAACATAAAATTTATTTGTTATATTTATATATTATTTTTAAATTATCTTTATAAATACTACATTAACCATAATTAAATAGGAAAAAAAAGAAGGATATTAAGAGAAATGATTATGATATTTTAGAAAAGAATTAGTTAAATATGTCTTATATTAAGAATAAGAAGAGTATTAATTAAAACTTTCTTCTATGTTCTCAATTTGAGCACCATGAAAAAACAAGGGGAAAAAAACTCTCCAATTAATATTTTCCTAACTATGAGTCTCTCTGTCCACCCCCCGGGGAAAATCAATTATGAGTCTCACATCTGAATACTTTGCGAGTAAGATTTAGGAAAAATTAATTCATAAATCTTTAGAATTTCACTTGATTTTTAATCAGGTTCTAGTAAATTTACTTTTTTTTTTCAGTTATAAGTATATGGCCTCTACAGTTTGCCATTTTTAATAGAAACAGTACGTCATCCTATTCAGCATATATTTTGATTAAATTTGCCACATAGATCTAAATAAGATCAGAATCAACCAAATTATATATCAAATTTTTTTTTTCATCATGTTACCTTTAAAAATCCTTTTTATGTAATGTTGCAACTTGTAGCCCAAAGAAAATGCATTGTTTTGGACTTTAGTTGTTTGTTTGAAGGAATAAATGAAATCGAAGTGAGGGAATAATTTTGAAAATGCAAGGTAGCTTTTCAGGTTCAGCTAGTCTCTCACTCCCTGCTCTGTTCCATTAAGTTCGTTATATTATGATGCATACGTATGGGGATCCACATGTAGAATAGAATGTGAGGTGTGTTGTGAATAGAGCGGCCAAAGAACGAATACTCTGTTTGGAAAATAAGAAGTAAAAGATGAAGTTCTCTCTTTTTGCGGACGTTGCGAAGAAGGGAGGGCGGAAGGAGAGGCACAAGAGTAGTTATTAACAGAGTACTTAAAGAAAGAGACTCATTTAAACCGTAAGCCAAGAGTAATGGCCCTTTGTGCCAAGAAAATCCTCATTGACAGAGTTATGCAAGGGAACAAAATCCCAGAGTTGCAGACCAAAATGAAATCGAACCTTGAAATCAAAATGTATGAATGCTTTTCACATATTGTCATCGATGCAACTTTTTTGGTTCATCTAATGCTGAATGGAAAAGACGGCACCGAATGGAAAACAGGGAGTAGAGAGAGAGAAAATTATGAGAAGAGTGGACTATAAGCATTGCTGATTCATTTTGAACAATGAGCCCTTCTACTCTGCTTAGCTGACAAGGGATCTGTCAAAAATAAGCATCAAACAAGTGAACAGAATCCATGGATGAATTGAAACCAACAACATATAAGATTTCATTGGCATGATTAATTTGGGATATATAAATTGGCTCCAAAAAAATTATGAGGAAATAAAATGCAAGGACAAACCTCAACAAATTGGTACTGCCATAGCCAGGGCCTGACACCATGTGTATGAGGTGACATATGTTGGGCGAGTCAGGATATAAAATTTTTATGCTTTGCAGTTCTTCCTTATTATCATTATCATTATCATTATTATTACTACACAATCACATCTAAGTATTTATCTTACTATATTTTAATTTATCTTTTTATCTGTTGCAACAGAATAATTAATTTCAATAACATTATCTATGACAGCCGCGGTGTAGTTGAAACTGTTACCACTGTCTTAATTTTATCTTTTAATTTATTCACTTGTGTTAATTCCCTTCTAACTTTTGTATGCTAGCTTCTCGTAGTGTTTCATTGTTGCTCTTAAATTTTGTTCTTTATCAGAATTTTATTCATTTAATTTGGATCACACGCAACACAGACGCTGAGATTTTAGGGTATTCCTAATTAAATGCAACTTTGCAGATTCCCAAATATTTCCAAAACTGTTGTAAAACTTTTTTTCAGAGCAAGATGATCGGATGAATTGAACGAGATCAAACTTTTCAGGCTGCTGATTATGAGTTTACGACTTTAATGGATGCAGCCTTGTGAATACACACACACACACACAAATGAGATGGAAATTCCTGCAGCCATCAGAGGGACAGGGATTGAAAAAGAAAGATGAGCAGATATTAATGTTCAAAGATCGAACCTGTTGTTTCTTGTTCTTCTCATATTCTTCATATTTGCAAGCTCCTTCAGTGGCTTCCTCAATGTCCATAAATCCTTTTCTTTCTCAATCTGCTCGATTAATTTCCCGTGATTATGACATAGTAGAAGTAAGAGATAGTCAGCTTAATGTCCATCAGTTGAATCCAGTTCTTCAAAAATGTTAAATTAATCATATGAATGCCAATGGTACAACTTAATGATGTGGTAATCAGAACGTACAAATTATTTAAAAACAAGAAAAAAGCATTTCTATCACTAGTAGTTAAAACCAGAGCATACCATTTTGAGGTCGAGGCGCGAGAGTGATATATAAAGTTGAAGTAGTGGGCAGATGAATTGAACTTGAGAGCTGTAAAACTCAAAAACAATTTCTTGAAATTCATCGAAGTAAGCTGTGATATTTGCGCTTTCGAGAGGCCGATTTGCAATGCAATAATGCCAATTGAATTTGTTTGATGTAATTTTGATATTCAACTGCAGATGTCGGGCACACCCCCCACTCTTTGATCTCTACTGTTGTTTCATCACGCGAAAAGGCTGCGAATTCAAATTGAAGCAATGGATGATAAGAAGTGTTGCTTTGGGCTTCTATTTTCTTTTCTTCAATTTTCCCTTGTACTTCTCGACACTGCCTTTGATCGTACCAAAGAACAACATGATCTGATAACAGGTACTCACCGAGAGAGTAGTGCTCAAACGTGGAAGCATGTTGACCATCAATAAACAATTCGGCTGTAATATTTGTCCACCATGATGATCCAGAAATGACGGCGCAAAAAATGAAACCGCCATCCCAAGGTTGTGGAATCGAACTGAGATCCACAGTCAGGAAAGACTGTGTAGTCCTATACATGACCCACTCTGCAACTCTTCTTCCCGGATATTCCATATTAGCCTGGAAATAAATGGCTTTGTTGTTATTTATGGCAAGTAGCACTCTGGCCTCAACAGCTTTGATTGACTGCCCATCCAACTTCATGCAATTTCTGAAACTGAATTCTTCATAATATAATAGGTCTCCTCTATCTTCAATCAAAGGTAAATGTACACTCATTAAAGGTACATGTAAAGTCTCAAGGGACAGGCAGTTATTGACGTCCAGTAGTGAGATAGAGGGAGGGAGTTGTGGTAGAGACCGAAGCCTTTTGCATCCCTTGAAGAAAAGACGTTGCAGGCTTGAAAGATGTTTGATGCTTAAAGGCAAGGTCTCTATATTACTCCACGAGAGATTTAACAGATTTAATGACGCCAACAAGCTGATGTTGTCAGGAACTTCATATAATTCACTACAATTAGTCAGCCGTAGAAAGTGCAAAGCACGCATCTCATCAAATTTGGAACACAGATTTGATGCTAACTTATTACAATAATCAGCATCAAGGCGTTCAAGGGTGCGCATGTCAACCAATTTGTGGAGACTTGTCACACTTTCGCATCTTCCTAGATCCAAAACACCAATTCTGCTGAGGTGTCCGCTTGATGAGCACAACTCACCATTGATGGCTGCGTCATGAAGCGACAAGCGAATCCAATATTTTTCTGAGGTCACCGAAAATTCACTTAGTCCTGAGCATCCTGTCAATTTGAGTATACACAGTGATTTGAGATGGGTGTTGCTTGTGAGGCTGGCAAGGGTTTTGCAATCTGTTAGCTCTAAACAAGAAAGGCTATGGAGAGATAAAATAGATGGATGAACATTCTGCAATTTTGTGCAATAATCGAGAGTAACTCGGACAAGATGTATGGCCTTGGAAAAATTTGGGAGCTCAATCAAGTCTTGTGATCCACGAAGATCGATTCTGCTTAAATTCACAAGATTCTGTAAAAAAAAAAAATCCATGGTAAGATTGGTGGCAAAAATGAAAATAATTACTCTCTCTTATCGTTCTTTAATAGTTTTACTAAAAAATTACTTATTAATGTCGAAAGGTTTTACAACGTTCTAAAATTACACTTAATCAATAATCTTTATAAATATTGGTGTGATGGTGAAATACAAATGCATTTTTTAGAACAGGTGCTGTCAGTCTGTCATTGAATTTTTTAAGAGGTTTTAAAGACCCATAGGTAAAGGCTTACAAATAATTAAGACTAAAGAAAAGGCACATAATCAAAATTTTCAACTAATGCATTAATAATATTTTAAAGAGAAAATATAAAATTTACCTGCTCTCCATCCCAAAGTTTTGTCAATTTGCTGAAGGGCATGTCTATTTCAACAAGATTTTCACCCTTAAATGTTGTCGGCAAGGTCTTTAAAGGGCATCCCACCCAATCCAATAGCATGAGGTTTTTTGACAAAAACATCATGCCAGAAGCATTTAACTTGTTCCTAAGCTGAACATTTAAATTTCCATAAACCCTAAGAAACTTTAGATTGGGCATTGAACGAAATGCTTTAATAATCACGCCCGTCTCTTCAACTTCCGAAAGGTCCATAATCATGCCTTCAATACTTCCCTAACAAACAAAAAATAATAATATTAATAAAAAATTATATAAATCAAATAGGAATTTGGAATTCAACAATCTTTTTAATAAATAAATGTATAAATTTCACACTTACCATATTTTTCGTCAATATTTCAGAACTTTTCTTGAAAATCCAAAATATGTTGCACCATGTAGGATGTTTTAATGATTCTTCACGAACAATTTGTTTACCCATTTTTTCTATCAGATTGTGCATACGTATTTTTCCTCTATCAATATCTAAAAGAGCTTTATCTTCAAGTCTCGTCAATCCAATCTCGGTTGAATAACCGCATGCATCTAACCATTTTTTTACATTCTCAACATTATAATAATAATTGAAAAAACATGCGATATGCAAGAAAATATTTTTTTCTTCCTCATCATCAAGTCCTTCAAAGCTCAATCTAAGGATATCATTGACTTTTGGGCAAGGTAATTTTTGAAGCTTTTCCAATTGGCTTTTCCACGCTTCTTGCTTTTTGCCGCATAAGAAGAGGCCTAAAACCTTTAGGGCCAATGGATTTCCACCTGCATATTCAATTACTTTTTTTGCTAGCTCGCTTATCTTTGGATCACTATAGCCTTTTTTGAAGGCATTCAAGGAGAAAAGTTGAAAAGCTTCATCAGGATCCAAACCATGAAGCGCATATATATCATCCACTTCCTTACCAAGCACTTGCTTATCCCTAGTTGTTATTAAAATTTTAGTACCTGGTCCAAATTCAAGTCTTCCAACTAGATTTTCTAATTGTGCACGATCATTAACATCATCAAGCACAATTAAAACTTTTTTCCGACGGAGCCTACTTATGGTATGAGGATATATTGCATTGCCAATGTGAGATTCTTTATCCCCTAATAACCTCCAAAGGAATTCTCTCCTTAAAGCATCCATTCCATATTTCTTTGATTCTTCCATTACGTTCAGAAAGCAAGACCCTTCATATGTGAAAAATAATTTGTTAAATAATGCTTCTGCAAGAGCTGTTTTGCCTAAACCGCCCATTCCCCAAATTCCAATGAATTGACAGCCACCATTGTTTGAACCTTTGTCCAACAATGATTCTACATCTGCCATTCTTTTGTGAATTCCAATCAAGCCTTTTAGATAATATTCACTTTGATACCTAGGGCCCAACTTTTGCATGACTCGATTCACTATTTCTTCAATTAGTTCCGCTTCATCCCTACACACCATTGAAAAAAATAAAGAGGCACCAAATTTAATACCACATTATCTATTCATTTCAAATTTTGAACTATTTCTATTGACATGTAACTATGAAGATTTGCCAATTTTTAAAATTTCTTATAATATTTTTTTGAGAAATATTACTTATATTAGATGACATAACTAGACACACACACACATATATATATGTGTGTGTGTGAAATTCCAGCTTCATCTTATGGCTACGAATGCATCGTCATGACCATAGTGAAACAGCGATTGAGATTAAAATATCATAAGAGTAAATTGATTGACCCGGTGGACTGGTTAAGCATAGTGTACAAGAGAAGCTATTCTCTTTATGATCATCAGCGTAACTTCCATTAAATGCCTCAAAGATTGATTTAATTTAGCCCCAGGCGTGGATGAAAATGATAAGAGGAAGATCATAAATATGTAGTTACCTATTGAAGCCACAATGCCAACCACACAAATTGGCAGCTTGAGTAAGAGCCTCCCTCCACCTTTGCAGTTGTTGATTGTTGATGTTTCTTTTGCACTCATGTTCTTCAAATGCTTTCTTGTAACTCCCAGACTGCTTCCTCACATGTGAAGGATCCACTCTATAGAACACCGGCACAACAAAGCAACCTTGATTTTTGGAGCACTCTAATATTTTTGCAAGCTCCTTCAGGCACCACGTGGAAGATGCATAGTTTTCTGAGAACACCACAAGGAACAGAGTTGAATCTTTAATGGCTTTCTCGAGAGACGGCCATACCTCATCTCCTTTCTCAAGTCTATAGTCGATGTATGTATATATTTGGTTTCTGCGAAGAGCTTCATGAAGGTGGCTCGTGAAGTTGAATCGGGTGTCCTCACCTCTGAAGCTAATAAAAACATCATATTTCTTTGGAGATTGGGAAGATGGAGCAGAGGAAGAAGATGAAGCCATATCAAATTGCTTGGCTACGATATGCCAAAAAAAGGGGACTGCTTTCGATTCAGATCTAAGAACGATTGGTAGTAGGAAACAAACCGGGCTAAGAGGAAGATATATAAGATTTTAGGGGAATAGATTGAGTCAACCAAGTCAATGAAAGATGGAACAAAATGAATAATAAATAATCATAATAAATTATAAATAAAAGCAAAGCTAACTTTTAGAGATTTATCATAATACAGCTTCCATACGTGTGACTTCTGAGAAGTTTCACATGGCCTGATCCTCAAATTTGAAATTTCAAAGAAACGCGGTCCTCCTACCCAATTAGTAGTGTGTGGAAAAGACAGCACTAAATCAAAAACATAGTATAGAGAGTAAGGAAATTCCACTGACCCTGTCTCCAAAATGTTGATCAAATATCTTTGAGACCTTCACCCAAAGCTTTGATCAAATTTTCTAAGGGATGGTCCAAACAGAAAAAGAAAATAAAAAATCCCAAGAAAATAGAAACGCCTGCGATCAAATGTCCTAATGAAATTTGGATTAATAAAGCACTATAATTACACCTCTCTTACTTATGTTGCATGTTTAGTGTTCGCCTCTAGAAAAATAAGTTTGAACAAATACTTATTTTCTTCAAAAAATAATAACGTATATTATCAAAACATTTAACGTGAAAGCCAGAGCCAGTAAGCATTGGAGGAGGGGAGGGTGTGACTGTGAGTAAAAAACGCGGAGGAACAGGTACGGATTGCGCGTGACAGTGAGAATGGTGGAGCCTCATAAATAGTCATGTGTCTTATTTTGAGGAATGATGTTAAACAATGTTTTGTATAAAATACCCCTTATGAATAAATAAAATAACTCAGCACTTTTTATCGTGCCAGTCTGTTGTCATATAGTTTTTCTTCTTGATGAATGACATTTATATTTTTACTAAAAATATATGACCTAGCCCACCTTGGATTGAAGTTGAGAAAATGCAAAGTGTAAATTGAGGGTAAGAGTAGAAAAAAGAAGAAAAAGGGGTTTTAAGACATAATAAGTTAATGCTTGCGAAGCTTGCAGGAAGTTCACAAAACAAACAAATAAACAAAAAAGTAGAATAAAGCTACTTTTGACTTTCATACGGAGATCGTCAATCTGCCTACGAAAATGGAATCTCTTTGTTGGCTTTTTGGTATATGAGTCAACCGACCCGTATAGTTATTGGCTTCGTGTTTCAAAAAGTGTAGGGTGCTTTAATGAGGAAGAGAATTCGGGTCAAGTGAGGCCTCATCCATGATAGTTGATCAAGGAGCTGATTCATTACCTATAAAGTTATGAGTTTTAATTCTACTATTGATGTAAGGACTTTGTTAATAAATAATTTGTAAATATTTATATAAGCACTTTTTTGGTCTGAAAATATATCAAAGTGTCTGAGACCTAATTCATCTAAATTATTTTAGAAAAAAAAAGTGAATCCTTTAGAGGATTTTTTTCCGTAACTTATTCCAATGCCCATCATAACAATGACATCTAACCTTTTTAATATTTTTAATCTGTAATTTTGTTATAATAAATATATTTTTTTAAGAAGTGACAGTGATAAAATTATCTTTATTTTGAATTTTGTATATATTAAAAAATTATTTAATTTATAAAAATATTAAATTGAATTAATAATCTAAAATCAATTTAGGTAGTTCTTATTATGATGAGGGTATTGTACATAGTAACTTCACATTTTTATTATTGGTTTTTTTTGGGCTGGTAAAAAAAAGAAAGAGAAGTTTTTAGTACTGTTCGCCTCTGGAAATATAAGATTGAACAAGTACTTATTGTCTTAAAAAAAACATATATTATCAAAAAAATTTAAAGTGAAAGCCAGAGCTAGTAAGCATTATAGTTTTAAAATTTCAAAACTGCAAGTTTTGACAAATTTTATTATATTTATTATTAGCCCTCATTTCCTCTCCTCTTGATAGACCAAAAAGCCAGTCAATTGCGCGCAGAGGATGGTGTGGTGTGACTGTGAGTGAAAAACACGGAGGAATAAGTACGGATTGCACGTGACAGGGAGAATGGAGGAACCTCACTCTGTTTGGATGGGCGTTAAAACCAACAAACGTG
Organism: Neltuma alba; assembly: GCF_004799145.2. Classification (NCBI taxonomy): domain Eukaryota; kingdom Viridiplantae; phylum Streptophyta; class Magnoliopsida; order Fabales; family Fabaceae; genus Neltuma; species Neltuma alba. Next base: position 293,749 of record NW_021636253.1, on the reverse strand, counting down.
TCTTGGTATTAACATTTATACCTTGTTTGGGCAAACTTTTTTTCCGATGAGCTAAGCTAAAATTTGAGCTTTTTTAGTTTGTAACGTGGAGAGAGAAACAAATGAGGATTTAAAAAAAAGAGAATAATATTTAAGTGGATCCTATACTAACCCCATAATTTAATTTTTTGTGTTAGTAATAATTTTTGTAATACTTACAATTTTTTTAAGAAAAATATTTAAGTTAGACTACTTATATTTATTATATTAAGTTCTCTAATTGCATATGATCATGTGTTCATTTTTTTCATGTAAGTTTATAATTAAATATTATTAAATGTAAATATTTTAAAAAAGGACATATGGTCATGCGTGATCGGAGAATTTGACATAATGAATATAAGAAAATTGACGTGAGTAATGTCCTTTTTTTTAATAATGTGTTAACTCTTTTTATTTTTATAATTTTTATTTTTATTTATTATTTTTCTTAAATTTATTAAACTATATATATGAGATATATGTTGATTTTTCAGTCATTTTACATGTAAATTTCCTTTTCTATTACTCATCCAAATAAGTTTCAATTTAGCAAAATGACATTTATAACAAATGAATCCAAACATAAATCACATTATGCTAATTGACTTTTATCCGAACTGATTTTTGCAAAAGTCATATGGAATAAGAATCAATTTTGTCACACCTAATCCAAAAACACCATAAATAATTATTTGCATCGTATTTCATATATAATATTTAATTAATTTTAACTAATTTTTTATTTACATAATTCAGTTGGTTGTCATTTATTATGTTTGAATGAGTTTTTAAACTCAAATTTGTTGACAACATGTTCGAATGGGCATGCGTTTCATTTGCATTAAACAAAATAAAATAACTAATTTTTTTTCTAAAGATGCAAAGGCAAGCAAAACTTGAAAATAGATAGCCTGCAACTTAGTTTTAATTGTGTCCCTTAGCCTTCATTCCTTACTGAAAGTAATTACGTCAACAGAAGTTAAAAGAAAATCGCTCCTAAGTGACCTGTCGGCAAAACGAGTCTACTGGTTGCTCGAATTCCCTTATTTTAGAAAATTTTGTATTGCGTGAGAATAATTTTTATTCATAAAACGTAAAAATAATTTTTTAATTGATTATTAGAGGCATTTAGCCAATGATGTGCAAGTTTTGACGTTTTTAATTATTATTAGCTCTCATTTCCTCTCCTCTGTAATCAAACGAGCTAACATAGAGGATCGTTTGATTTCCATTTTTGAACCTTTTTTAGCCTTTACCAAAAAGCTTGGTTGCGTAAAATGCATATTATTGTACTTTTTCCTATCCTAGTTGGTTAGAATATTTGTTTTGATCTTAAATATAAAATTTTAATCTACTTTATTTTTTAAATTCGTAAATTTTACTTAAACTATCTCTATTTATTGTGAAAAATAAAAAATATGATGCGTGTAATTAACTGAAAGTAAAAATAAAAAAAGCTAAACGATGATATATTTTAAAAGTATATACCGAAGCCAACCCAAAAAGTTCCCGCAAATGTTTCCACTGATACGGATTGCGGGTGACGGTGAGAGATTTTTTCCAGTATTTTTCTTACGTTTAGACTTTAAGAGTCATTGATTAACCTAAAGAAGACGTTATATCATTCAAAATTCAAAAAGTACGGATGAATCTCCCACTATTGGAGCTCTGTAAGAACCTTGATTCACTTCTGGTAAAAAAAAAAAGAACCTTGATTCACTTTTTCTTGTTTGATTTGAATATTTATTTGTTAATACTTATAGTTTATTATAAATTTTATACGTTTTATGTTGATCACCATGCATTGGGTAAGAAGCTGTAACCCCCCCCCCCAAAAAAAACAGAGAGAAAATAATAACAGAGGCCGATTGATTTTAGCTTGAGTAAGATTTGTTCATTCCAGTATCCTTTCGTCGTTAAATGGACTTAAATGTATTCACAATTTGAACAGTGAAAACAAGAGTGAAGAAAATAAGGGGAGAAAAACTCTCCAATCAAATACTCTCCCTAATTATAAGTCTCAATTCTTCTAAATACACATAAAAGCATATGTGATTTTATGTGATTTTGGTCTTTTATAGGAAGTATTCTAGGAAAAATGTTTTAATTATATCCAGAACTTTGTGATGAGACTTATAACTGGGGACCAAAACAAATCTAAAAGCTAGGACTTATGTTTAGAGAAAGAGGCTCTTCTCGGCTCCCCTCCTTTCCCCAAATCATTGTCGTTTTGGGTGTAAAATGAGGGGTACTGTCTTTTTTTTTTTTTAATAACATCTAGCATCTTGAAGTACTCTTCTGCTCTTTAATATAAAATCTATTTAACTAATTTAATTAGATTAAAAAAGTGATATAAGTTAGTTAATTATAAGAAATATGATATATTTTTCTTAAAACACCATAATCATCTTCTTTAATATCCTCCTTTCCTTTTTTACTTGATTATGATTGAGGGAATATTCATACGGGTAATTTAGAAAAATTATGAGAAATTGGTCTTACATTTAGAACCAAAATCAACTCAATAATTAGGTCTTATATTAAAGACCGGAGAAGTATTATTTAGTAACTCCTAATATCTTAAAATAATTTTAAATAGGAGATGGAGAGTCAGGAACACACGAAGAACCAGAACTTACAATTCAAAAGGATAGGCTGCATTTCACTAATATACAAAATGATAATACTTATACCCAAAAAAAAAAAAAAAGTAATCACTGCACATTGGTCCTGAAATAGATCCTCTGTTACAAGTGAAGGTCACACACAGTCCGCGAAAGAGAAAGGTGAGATATTTGCGCTTCGGAGAAAACTGCTGAGCGTGATGTCCGTTGTTAAAGCAGTGACCAAAGTGCGAATGCTCTGTTGAAGTAAAAAGATAAAAGCAAAGTTTCCTCCGTTTGAGAATACTGCAAAAGATGATTTTTTGGTAACTGCCAGAGATATTTTGGTGTTTCCATTTTTTATTTGAAATAAATAATTCTATGTCCCCGCCCCCCTCTTAAAAATGTACTAAACAAACACACCCATGGCAACTAAGATTACATGGCAATGCATTCCATGAAGGGAAGCCAAAATGCGTAACTTAACTTGCCGAACCTGTGTATTTCCGCCAACTGGACTTTAAAAGGACTAAATTTCCATAAAACTTTAACTAATAGCAGGTGCGTAGCACAACATGAGGATAATATTTCATCAAGTCTATAGTAGGTGTATGTATCTATTTGGTTTCTGCGAAGAGCTTCATGAAGGTGGCTTGTGAACTTGAAGCGGTTGGCCTCGCCTGATCTGAAGCTAATATTTCTTTGGAGATTGAGAAGGGGAAGCAGTGGAAGAAGATGAGGCCATATCAGATTGCTTGGCTACTATAAGCAAATTAAAAGAGAACTGCGACTGCTTTCAATTCAAATTTTAGCATGATTGGTAATAGGAAACAAACCAGCCTAAGAGGAATACTCTTCCTGTTATTAACATGGAACTCAATTGTTAAGTTAATTTTTATTCTAAATATAAGACATATTTTCATATTTATTAACTTTTTCTAAATTACTTTTATGAATACTCTCTCAATCATAATCAAGTAAGTGAGGGAAGGAGGATATAAAGAAAGATGATTATGGTGTTTTAAGAAAAACATGTCACTTTTCTTATAATCAATAATCTTACCTAATTTTCTTAATTTAATTAAATTAATTGCAGAGTAGATTGAGGGAACCAAGTCAATGAAAATGGGATCAAAATGAAAATTAAATAATCATAAATTGCAAAGAAAGGCGGTCCTGCCGAGTTATTAGTGTGGGGGAAAAGACAGCACTAAATGAAGAACATAGTACAAAGAGAAAGGAAACTCCAGTGACACTTTCTCCGAAATGTCGAAAGCTTAATCAAATTTTCCAAGTGCTGGTAAAAAAGACAAAGAAAATCAAATTTCCTAAGAAAATATGGACGCCTGCTGTCAAATGTCCTTGTAAAATATGATTGAATAAAGCATTATAATTATACCTCTCTTAGTTTTCCCCTGGGCAGCATTGGGAATAATATAACGGAGTAAACCCAAAAAGCAAGTCAATTGCGCGTAGAGGATGGGCTGACCATGACTCTGTAAGTAAAAAACAGGGAGGAATAAGGTATGGATTGCGCGTGACAGTGAGAATAGTGAAACTACACTCATAACCGCGAAAATTAAAGTAGAAAGTTCACACACAATTGAATAGCTTGTTTGCTTATAATTATCTGTGAATAATTTTGTCTTATATTAAAGATGAAAAATAGTATAAGGAAGATGACGGGCCTGTTTGTTTTTGTTTTTTGTTTTCTTATTATCAAAACAATTTTATAAAATTATTTTTAAGAACAGGTTTTGGAAACAAAAAATAAAAAAAAATTTGTTTGGAAAATAATTTTTAAAAATCACATTTGGAAAAAATATATAAAAATTATACTTTAACAAGTGGTAGTTATCACTGGTAATGATAAGTAATAGATAGTAGAGGAGAAGAAAAGAAGATTTCTCCAATTTTCAAAACAAAAAATAAAAAAACAAAAAAAACAAAAGCAAAAAATATGTAAAAGTTGTTTTGGTTTTTCAGTTTTTAAAAATATATTATTATTATTTATTTTTTTAAAACAATCAACTAAAACCAAATTGCCAAACAAGTTTTTTATTTTTTTATTTTTAAAAATAAAAAACTGTTATCAAAACAAAAAACCAAACAAGTCCAAAGTCAGACATTAAGCTCGTATGTATCTTCTAATCTTGAGTACTTATAGCCATTTTCATTAAAAGAAAAGTAGTTTTTAATATAAATAAAAACTTTTATTAAAAATTAATTTACGTTTTTTATAAATAGTTAATTCAATTAACTTGTTTAATCGATCTGAATTAATTATTTATACATTATAATTAGGAATATAAATAGTATTCAGGCAGTACATAACATACGCATGCATTCCATTGTGGAGCAAATCATTGAATAATGACATGCAATAAGCAGAAAGCAAAAGTGAAGTGCCAGAAATTCCAAGGCCCACGCACATGGCTGATGGTAAAGAGCCTCATAAATAGTGATATCTCTCATTTTGAGGAATAATATTAAATAAAAAGTCTCTGTGAACTCAGCACTCGGTACCAAAATAACAAAAAACTCAGCACTTTTTATCATGCCAGTTTATTGTCATATAGATATTATATTTTTACTAAAAAAAAGAGTTATCCCAACTCAGATTGAAGTTCAGAAAATGCAAAAGTAGAAATTGAGGGTGAGAGTAGAAAAATGAAAAAAAAGGTTTTAAGACATAATAATTCAGTTAAAATAGTTTATTGGTACGTATATATAAATTAGATAATTTTGTATTATATGAGAGCAATGAAGAACGCAAAGGTGGACGCCAAGGCAAACTGAAAACAAAAGCAAATGCATAAAAAAAGCAAGTAAAAGAAACTTTTGACTTTTATACAAAGATGGTCAATCTGCCCATGAAAATGGAATCTCTGTTGGCTTTTTGGCGTAAATTACTGCGAAACTTCATGGAATGAAATGCGGTCCATTTTCAAAACGGGGATGGCCCTCCAGCAACTCTGCACCCTGAACTTAATTAAAGCTTTCTTTTTTCCTCTTTATGTACCGAATATTCTTCTTAATTATATTGATCGTTTCTCTTAAATACCCATGCTACTAGAAACACCGAAATTTAATTAGTTGATTGTGTTTTTTTTCCTTTGGATTTTCAGTTCTATCACAATTTAAATATGACCTTGTTTGGATTAAGGTTGATCAGAGTAACTTTTATTCCAACTGATTTTTGTAAACTGACGTTATGACCTTGTTTGGATTTCAGTTCTATTTTTGTACTTTGGTTAAAAGTTTAGGGTTATTTTTACACATTTGACCTTTTTTCTTTTAAATTAGGGATATTTTAATAATTTTCAAACATTATGATAAGTCTCATTGCAAAAAGTGATGGCTGTAAGACTGTAAACAATGTTATGTTTACTTTAATTTTACAAGTCTATGAGTAGTTTTGCATTGTGAATTATACAATTCTTGATATAAGAGAAGAATCCAATAAATTCTATGCACGCACACACAAATGATGAAAAACGGAGATTATGGGGGAAAAAACAATAATTATGGGTAAAAACAGTGAGATGCCAAAAGAGCGACCATTTAAAGGCAGCTAATTTCTCAAAGAAATTGCTAAAAAATGAATTGGAAATACTGAAAGGTTTATTCAAAATTTAAATATCTTGTTTAAGATTAATAATTACTGTTTGTTTGAATGATATTTATAATTTATTTTTAAAAATTTTTTAACATCTGAGCTGTCATTGAATTTATTGATCTTTTGGACTTGATTATCATTTCCCCAACAATTATTCTATTATATTATTGTACGGTATTTACGTAATTAATTTTGAGTTCTGGAAATCACAAGGTAACTTAAAGAAAGTTTGGCGTGCTTCAATGAGTCAGTTAATTTGGGTCAAGCGAGGCTCCTAACAACTAACAAGATTTTTTCTGGCAAAAATAAAAAATAAAAAACAACTAACAGGATTTTTTTAGTTTTTATTTTGTTGCCGTAACTAATTGCAGTGCCAATATTTTTAATCTCTAATTATTTATAATAAATTTATTTTTTTAAGAATTGACAGTTATAAAATTATTTTTATTTTAAAATTTGTGTATATTAAAACAATAAATTATCCAAATATAAAAAAATGTTAAATTGAATCTGAACCATCAAAAATCAATGTAGTTGCTTCTTATTATGATAAGGGTATTGTACACAGTAAATCTGCATTTTTATTATTGTTTTTCAAAACATGCAAAAGATAAGTTTCTATAAATTATGTATGTTTATTTTATCTCTTTTTATTTTATTTTTTGGCTCATAATTAGCACTTCTTTATATACTGTATTTGCTTATTTTGAATTCTAATGCCCGGCGTAATGTATTTGTGAGTCTTTGTTCTCTACAACAAATGAGACAACCAAAAGCAAAGCCAACTTTTACATTGAGACTTCCGAAGAGTTTTAATGCGTACTTAGGAAATGACCTTGAGACTTTCACCCAAATTGCTTAAAGGCCTTCACCCAAAGCTTAGTTAATAAAACAATAGAAATGATTCAAATTTAGTAAGTGTATGATGACCAATTATATATACCTATTCTCCTCTTAAAAGTTGAAATTAGGAGCACAGCAAAAATAGGGAAGATATAAGTAGGCATGAATCCAAGTCCTTCAAGGTCATGTGAAGAATTTTCAAAGAAAATTATAGTTAATACAGTGAAGGGTGACTTTAGTTGATACAAGGCTAACAATATATAAATAAATCAACAATTGAGTGCTATTGTATTTTAGGTTAATATAATTTTTGGTCCCTCAAATTTGTCCTCATTTTAGTTTTGATCTCTCAATGAAAAAATGGTTTAGATTTTTATTAAATAGGAACCAATGTTTTAAATGGAAAAAAAAAACTTGAGGGACTAAAACATATAGTTTGAAAATTGAGAGACCAAAATAGAAATAAAACAAACTTAAAGAACCAAATTATATTAACACTTTTATTTTTATTTATAAATTACTTTTAACATGTTTAACTGAAACTAAATTAAATCTTAAAACTCATTAATTCTATTTAAAATTAAATAAGTTTCAATTTTGGCACCATCAAATATGCGTGATTTAAAAATTAAATGACATATACCTATATTTAATGAAGGATAAAAAGGAAAAATAGAAAAAGATTAACGGCAGTTGTAAAAGAGTAAGGATTCTTTTTAATTCAGATCTTAGAATTATTTGCAACAGGAAACAAACAGGGCCCAGGGAGCTTTATATTACTGGGGAGATAATTATAAGGTGGGCTTGGAGCTGATTCAGGCAACCACATCAACAGAATTACGACAGCGAAACTTCATGGAATATAAAATCTAATATAAGATGATTAATATCAGATTTAATTATTGAGTTAATTTTAATTCTAAACGTAAGATATACTTATTATATTTATCAATTATCCCTGAATTATCTTTATGAATGGTCCCTCAACTATAACCAAGTACAAAGAGGAAGGAGGATATTAAGATAAATGATACAAATGATTATGATGCTTTAGGAAAAACATGTCATATTTCTTATACTTAATTAACTTACCTAATCTTTTTAATCTAAAAAAAATTAGTTGAATAGGCCTTACATTAAGGATTAGAGGAGTATTAATTAAAACTTTCTTTTATGTTCTCAATTTGAACACCGTGAAAAAAACAATGGGAAAAAACTCTCCAATTAATATTTTCCTAATTATGAGTCTCTCTGTTTTCCCCCTCAACAATTATGAGTCTGAAATCTGAATACTTTGTGATTAAGATTTAGGGAAAATTAATTCATAAATCTTTAGAATTTCACTTCATTTTTAATCAGGTTTTAGTAAATTTACATTTTTTTTCAATTATAAATTTGTCAAATTTAAGAGAAACAGTGTTAGTAATTAATGACGAATGAAAACGGAGAGCAGAGAGAAAGAAAATTATGAGAAGAGTGGACTATAAGCATTGCTGATTCATTTTGAAACAATGAACCCTTCTATTCTGCTTAGCCGGCAAGGGATCTGTCAAAAATAAGCATCGAACAAATGAAAAGATCGGTGAATGAAATTGAAACCAACAAATTCACTGGCATGCTCAACTTGGGATGTGTAAATTGGCTCCAAAGAAATTATGTGGAAATAAAATGCAAGGAAAAACCTCAACAAATTCGTACTGCCACAGCCTCGACCCTGACACCGTTTGTATGAGGTGACATATATTGGGCGAGTCAGAATCTTCTTCGCTTTCACTGATTGCATGTTCTTCACGATCCTTGTCCCTCAATGATTCATTCCTCATTTGATCAGGCTCTGCTTCAGTATTAATAACTTCACTCTTAGACATGAAGCTAAATGCGTCAGGAACTTATGCAAACTAAACTAGCAACCCTGATTAAATTAAGAACTCCCAAACTAATAAAAATAATGCAGCACTAAGAAGAAGCTACTTTACCAACTGACAGTGCCAGCCGACGGAGCGGGGGAACACAAGCCAAGTCTCAAAGGAGCCGACTTCACCGGCGCCGGCGACCAGCGAACCATCGACGCTGGTGGCAAAAGACACTTTGGGAGAAGGCCTCCAATCTATTGAACTGGTTTTATAAAGTTAGCTCATTCTATAACGGAAAACGAATCACAATCAAAAAGGCTACGAAGATTCCATTTCGTTGGGGACTTTGAAGCAAGTAGAGTAGAGAACAGATTTGTCGAAGACGTCCAGGTTTTGATTTAAAATTTTTATTATAAATTTTTAATAACAAGTCCCTAAACAAGAGAAAATATTTATTCTTTAATTAACATCACAATTTTAGTTGCTTTTCAAACCAGTAGTTCTGATGCCTAATAAAATCTTTTATAAAAATAAATCACATTAAATGTAATTAAGTTTTTCCTATAAATTTACTAAATCACATTAAATATAAATACATTTCAGTTTTCCTATTCTAATTTAAACATGTCAGCTGTAAAACATTTACTATTTGAAAATTTAGAAGGATATGTTTAAGATTTGAAATTGAAATTATTGTTTAATATCCTGTAATGGTAAAGTGTGTTGTAAAAAAAAAAAGTAATGGTAAAGGGATCCATGTCAGATATTTTAATTATATATTATATTATATTGAATGTCTGATTTTATTCCAGCTTATTAAAAAAAGTGAATATCTGATTAAAATATTTTGATTATCGCTCGAGGATTAGGATTAGTTTATATCCAATTTAGTTTAGATTTTACCCAGCCCATTAGGCACTAATAATCTTAATGAGAGGTTATTAATTTGATGATTGACTGAGTTAGAGCCACACATCAGAACTGCTCGCCAGGGTTATTGAGAGTGTTATTTCATTTATCTCTATTTCAATTCGTAAGTACATGAATTATTATTGAAACTATTACGTTTTTTCATTTATCTCTATTTCAAATTGTGAGTACGTTAATTAATGTTTACCCGTCTAGCATGACAAGAGTTAATCACTGTGATATTGTAGGATTTTCTATAGGACTATATCTGTGCATGGCATAATTAGAATTTGTTTCACAGTCCACTCGATTGTTATTCACCATCTGAAATATGGTTGCTGTATAGCTATATTTTGTACGGAATCTGGTTTTCACGCGAATTCGTCTGTGGTCAATCAAATTCACGCTTGGTTCAGTTGTTTGAGGATTTGATCGGGTAAAAATGGGAAGGTATAGTAGAAGGTTTTGGGGAATTGGTTTTGTTTGTTGAAGAAGAATAGGATAACTTGTTCAAGAAAGTGTTTGATGAGTTAGAAGATAATCAGTGGATGCTGGAACATGTAATTGTTTGGGTTATTTCAAAGGGCTGGACAAAGGTTATCTCTGTTCTTGTTTCCTCTCACTGATTATTAAAAGGGAAAACTTTTTGTTGTTTCTTTGATGTATATCAATTTTTTACCTTCATGTGCTGACTTCTTTCCTCATGGCTTTTCAGATTCTATGTTGAATGAATAGAGACTCATCAATAGACTGCTCTGGAGCCAGAATGAGAAGAGTCGTGTTTTGAGGATCTAGTGGCACTTCAAAGAAGTTAATAAAAACAAAGTCGACCTTTCAGAAGGTAGCTAATGAATTGGATGATTTGCCAGACAACCTCATCCATCACATATTGTCATTTGTGGAAACCAAGGATGCAAGTCGAACCAGTGTTTTATCAAGAAGGTGGAGGTATATGTGGACTTCAGTTCCCTGCCTAAACTTGAACAGCAAATCATTTTCTCGGCTGATTGATTTTAAAAGATTTGTGAAACTGGTCCTATCTCAACGTGATACTACTTCTCATATTAAAGCTCTTACTTACTCTCACTTTGGGGTGGATGATGCAACTGATGATGAATTGCTATACAATAATGTTGTTGAATTTGCAATTTCACATGGTGTTGAAGAAATCCAAATCAACCTCAGTGGGAAAAACTCAACTGATCAAGCTAATTCTTTAAATCCATTTTCTAATATACAGAAGCATTTTGGTTTTGCAAAGCTGACAACTTTGCATCTCAACAACTTCACTTTAAGTTGTACAGGAACCTCCTGTCTGGATCCATTTGCTGGTTGTGTGAATTTGAAGAATTTGCACTTGAGTGAACTTTTCTTTAAGTCAGATTTGAACCCGATGGATTTTGTGATATCTGCACCCCAACTTAATAACCTTACACTAGCGTGCAACCGTTTTAACTGTAACTTGTAATTGCTGCCCCACAGCTTCACTATCTCAGCTATATTCATTCTTCTTCACGTCTCTGGTTTGATTTTGGTCTTCCTTCTTCGGATGACTTGAAAATCGATATTCATGAGCTGCATGATGACGAATTAGAAATTTATCAACAGGGGCAGAGAGAAGAGACTTTACATGGTTTCATCAATATCAATCTGGTACGCACACACCATAATAATATTAAAGCTATTGAGCTATCCTTTCGTACGGTCATGGTATAGAGAAAATTCTTTCTGACATTTTTCTGTTTTGCATTGTCTAGTAAACTATGGTTTGTTTTAAAGGTTTTTATTTTTATGTGTTTTTTCAGGTTACCTGTGGGGCTGCTTCCTCGTTAAAGTTTAACGATTCATTTTGTACTATGATGGGCCAGAGTTTAGCAGTGGGAGATATAGTTAGATACTTCATTACTGACCATAACTGCCTAATTGCCTAACTACCACCGAATATTATAGTTGCTCTTAGGATGCAGACTCTGAAATTTCAACCTCTTTAAGGTGATCAATATTTACATCTTTGATTAATATTTAAGTTAGTCCTGTGCTTGTTACATCCTTAACATTTGAATATTTTTGCTAATAATTGACTTTTAGAGTTTAAGACAAAAATCTATGTTCAAAGCTTTTACTGTGTTCATGCCTAGAAAAACTTATTTGCTTGTTCAGTGTTTAGTTAATATATTCTCTATTTGCATAATCTTATTTGCTCTCAATAAATTTCGCAGAGTTTTCCTGATATAGAAATTACCAACTTCCATGTATTGTATGATATTAACAATCAAAAGTGTGCATTTAAGATAATTTATTTGACTCACAACCCTGCTGAAGATATATGGAAGAATTCATTGAAACTATATTGTAGCCATACATATTGTCTGGGAAAAAAAATCTCCGATGATGCCATTGATTTTGATCAATATTATAATCACACGGGCATTGACTGGTAAGAATGAGAAGTATGGTTAACAGTAAAGAGATGGACAAGGAACTTTACAAAGGAGCAATGTTAAGTCAATTCTAACAACTCTGGTATCAACTATCAACTATGACTTGCTCTGCTTTTTGAGTCCTGCATGTTGCCGTGCATATTTATTTAATAAAGCACGTGAGTTACTGTCGTCATGATAGGAAGTTGATTTGGTGTATCTTATTGCTTAATCAAGTGTATAATTTAGTCTGAATTCATATGCAAATATTGGGGCTGTGAATATAATGTAGAGTAATTTAATACTTTAATATGTGAAGTAGCATGACAGAACAGCAAAGCTGTTAATGGCCTGAGATTGTAAGTACGATTAAATCTGAGACATCCTACTTACAAGAGAGATCTCATGTCACAAGTTATAAGATTATTGGCCATATCAAAAGATCATTTGATGATCATATGTATAAAATTTTGAATTTCATGCAATTTAGGGATCAAGTTTAGTTAGTATACATGAATGGTGGTGCTCATGATTTCACCTATATGTGAGAATTTTGCAAAACATTCTTCTCCAAGAACACATCGTTCAGCCTCATTTTATCTGCGTACAAAAACAGCTTTTCTATTTCTCATAACTTTATTTTTTTCCCCCCTTTTGGGTAACCATTTTTTTTGGTCGCGGAAAAGCTTTGTATAGTAGAATCATACTTACAAAATGGTGTTATGGTGTGTTTGATGTGGGTAATTTAGTTTAATAATAATGATATTATGATTGTTCAGTATTGAAATTAATTTTGTTATTTGGAGTATCAAACTATCTTCATTCTTATTTTATTATTTGGACTAATTTAGTTTATTTTGGATTTTCAGGAAAGTAAATTTAGTAGGTGATTGGATTGCTGATGTATACCCCAATTAACGCTTTTTATGTTCTTTTAGTGTGTGCTGTTGAACTTATTTATTTTTGATGCTTTTGTTTCACTGCTTTAATGTGACTTCATTCATACTTTTTTCACATTTTTTTTAATTGTGCTTTATCGTCTTCATCACTTCTCTCTCTTCCTCCTGCTTACAACAATATCTCTTCTGTGGTCTTTCATGCTCTCTTCTCGGCTCCATGTTGCTCTCTAATTTCCGGACCACATATTATTACATGAGTCTCATTAATGTTGTGTATTTAGACATTGACTAGAAACAAAGTTTCTGTCATGTTAATTGTGTTGTCAAACTTCTCATTGAGCTTTATTATATTTTATATCGTGAATTGGACAAAAATTACTGAAATGTGTACTACCCACCAATCAAGATTGTGGATGATCAATATTGACACTAAAGGATATCAATATATACATCTTTGGTTGATATCTAAGTTAGTCATGTGCTTGTTACATTCTTAACTTTTGAATCTTTTTTTGCTAGCTGATGTTAGCGTTTCAATTACGGAAAATGATTAATACGACTAATCCGTACTACTCTTTCTGATTTTAGATATAAGACTTATTTTATAATATAAATTTATATTAAAAAATGGGTCTTATATTTAAAACCAGAAGAGTAACTGTTAAACTCATGGATCTGCGTATGTAGATTGTTAGCCGATGGACTGGACAAAGAATGGAGAAAATTTTTCCAAGTGTTCTTTGCAACACAATTAGCAAAGAATTACGAGGAAGCTTCTGGGTTTACTCCAATGCTATTCCCCCAACTTTCAGAATATACTAGCCGCGTTTTGGAAAGTTCCTAAGGTATCTTGCAAATATCTATGGAAATTAAAAGTTTTCCCTGAAATGCCTTGAGTATATTGAAATTATTTTTTAAAAAATTAATTTTTATTACTTTAAAAATTTGTTATTTAATTATTTAATTTTTAAGTGACGAAGAAGTAATGATTTTTTACTTAATTAGATATTGAAAATTCACCGTCTTCTCAAATTGGTTCTCATTTTATTTTATTATCTAAGTTTAGAATTTGGCAAATAACTAGAGTGTAAGTGAAATATAAGGTGAGATCTTGTATCTAAAAAACAAATATAACTGAGATCATGAGGTAATGTAATGATCAATTCCAAAATATCTCAACACAATATAACCATCAGTATATATTTAATACTCCTCCGGTCCTTAATATAAGACCCATTTAACTAATTTGATTAGATTAAGGAAGTTAGGTAAGTTAGTTAATTATAAGAAAAGTGACACATTTTTCCTAAAATACCATAATCAACTTTTTTAATACCCCATTTCTCTCTTCTATTTGATTATGGTTGAGGGAATATTTATAAGGGTAATTTAGAGAAAATTGATAAATATGAGAAATGGGTCTTATATTTAGGACCAAAACCAACTCAAAAATTAGGTCATATATTAAGGACCGGAGGAGTATTAACAAAGGAAAGATATAGAGGAGAGGGAAAGAGACGGAAGTTACAGAGAGAGGATTCCCTTCTCACTAACCCTCCTCCGCATATATAGCGCTGCTTTCATATTGTTGAGATTCCATTCGTGTTACTGCTAACAGCATCATGCAAAGGCACCACATTTGTTGGGTGATCGTAAGCCACGTGTCCTTTTTGGGTCCCACTAATATTCAGCAGAATCATAACAGATAATTACATCATTTTAATTTTCACATTCTTGAACGTTATATAAAGTTTAATTAGTATCTATGATCGATGTCGGGAAAGCAATGTAAAATTTGTATGGGTCCATATATATATATATATATTGTGCCGTTGTGATTCTCTTTATTTTTTGATAATAGCAATTTCTTAACTTCAAAATACGGGGAATTGTCAGGGTCACATACTCACACCTCTGAAACATAATATACACCGCCAACAACAAAACGCTCCTATCCCATTGGATGGAGTTTGAAACACAAATTTTATTTTTCTTTATTTTCATTATTTTACCCAATTAAACTAAATAAATTAAAAATATTTAATTTATTTTTATAACATATCAAACGCAATTATTTTTTGATAAAAAATATTTTTTTTTTCATTCTTATAATTATTCAGATTCTCATTCTCACTTCACTCATTTTTATAAACCCAAATAAACATAAATCAATTGTTCACATTGTGTGAAGAGTAGTCTCAGCTTTGTTTGGGGTCGAAAACAACCATTGTTCTCCTAATCTACGAACAAACACCACACATGCAGAGATAATGGCTCAGATTGTCCTCTCACTTTTGATAACCACATGCCAGCATGATTACTTGAAAATGAAATTAGAAGTTTATGGTACAAACAAATATACTAATTTGGCTTCAAATATCTGAGAAGACTACAGAATGGCGATCACCAAATGATAAATAGGATAACAAAAATTAATACAGCTTTCACTTTGGAACATCTGACTCGTGCAGCACAGAACACAAAACACTACAGTTGAAAGAGGCTCACAAAAAATGTAATCATCACATCATGCAAACAATCACACTTCTCAGTCAAGAGATGGACTATGGGGCAAGCATCAATAAGAAATCACCTATCAAAGAAATGTAATGAGTCGCCATATTTTACCCAAAAAAAAAAATACAATTGGAGGTTCACAAAGACAATTTGAAACGAAAGGCTTCTGCCAGTTTAGTATATCCCTCGGACATGCCTAACTACAATCAACCAAGAGGAAAAAATCATAGAATAAGCAAATGGTAGTCTAGCAGGGAGTTGCCTGTCCCTAGCACTCCATGTATTTTTCCCAACTTCAGGCCTCCTCAATTCAAATAGATTAGGCTTCACATGAATGGAGTATGCAAATAGCACACCTGAATTAGCAATGCTGCTGCAAATTATCTTCCGTGATGACTCGCTCTTAACTTGAACAAGCATATCAGTTTCTGCAAAGCCTCCGGCTGTGACATGTGTAGCATCAGGGAAGAAACCTTCTTTTGGTTGTACAGAAAGAACATCTAAACAATATGAGAAGACTGCACTATAAGCATTGCTGATTCATTGGACAATGAGCCCTTCTACTCTGCTTATCCGGCAAGCGATCTGTCAAAAATAAGCACAGAAAAAATGAACAGAATCGGTGAATGAAATTGAAACCAACAAAATATAAGATTTTATTCACATGCTTAGCAAGGGATATACAAATTGTCTCTAAAGAAATGATGTAGAAATAAAATCCAAGGACACACCTCGACAGATTGGTAATGCCCCAGTGGAGGCACTGGCTGCATGCATGTGAGGACTCAGCATAAACATAGATCCATTTCTTGAGCAATTTTTTCACATATGGTTTATTCACAGAATATAGAAAGAGACTTCTGCAACATATAATACAGAAAGCAGGCATCAGTTTGAAAATTTTGTAACACAAAGAAAGATGTTAAAATCTAAATGCGTATGGTTTACATATCTAGCGATGACCAAAACGAGCAGGGGAATCATGGACAAGGAAAATGCCCTTCATATTTAACATGGCTCAAAAGAATGGGAGTTGGCAGTGATCAAACTAGTGACTAATTAGTAATTGGTCATAAAGACTTTAATACCATGTCATGGACAGGGAATATGCCCTTCATTAGCAATTTTGTTCAGTTAATTTCCTGCCTTTCAGTAGAAATCCACACCAACTACTGCGATCTGACCTAAAACAGAAACAACCAGCAAGAAAGGTTTTCACATAAAAGATAGCCAGAGAGTACTCCAGTTTCAAAACTAACAAAGTAATAATAGTTGACATACAAATTGAAGAATCAAATATTAGACACTCCCAATTCCGAGACCTCAAAGCCCAGCTGTAATTCTGTGGATTTCATAACCCAATGTAGCATGGCCAGCATCGTATCAAGCTGTGAGGAAACAAAGATGGCTGAGAATTGTGAACATATTTCACCTAGTAGTGCTAAAAATCAAAGTTTTGATGCTTCGACAAAACACAGAAGTATTGGATCATTAAGCTGCTTTTTCTACTTCATTGTTTGCAGTAAGCTGGCCACACATTCATATCATGGCAGACATTTATACCGGCAAAAAATGACCCAAAACTTTCACATATTCATATCATTAGCATTTGTACTCCAAGTGATACTTAAAACTCGTCCTGAAATTATATGGAACTCATTTAATAGAAACCTGGCAGAGTACATAAAGAATCTATAGCAAGCCTCATGATTCGGGAGAAGAAATCTCACCATTGACCCCAGATTTGACGGTATGGACGTAGGTACAGACTTTGATTTTTTAATGATAAATTTCTCTTGGCATAACAAAAGGCCATTTATCCTAAGTGTACCTAACAATGATAAAATCCGGCTCCTTTTACCATAAAAGAATGAATTAAAAAAAAAAAAAAGAAGACATTCTTGTCACTATTTCTCTTATATTTAAAGGTTAATAAATTTTATTCCCCATGATTGTAATTAGTTGGTACAAACCAAAAAGAGGTACTATGAACAAAAATCATATCTACCACTGCTCAAACAAGAGTACGATACCTTTTTGAAGTGAGTGGGATCCACATGTGTACGCATCATTCACCTTGGGAGCTTTAAAACTCAAAATCATTTTTCCAAATTCATCCAAGCTAGCTCCGATATTTGCGCTTTCGAGAGGCTGCTTCCATTGCATTAGAGCCCGGCTGATGAGGCAATGGCAATTGAATTTGTTTAATGTCACCATCTTGATATTCAACTGCAGATGTTGGGCATACTCCACACCTTTTGATCTCTGTTATTCTGTCATGATCCGAACGAACTTCGAATTTAACTTTAAGCTCCATGTTGCTCTGACCATTTCTTTTCCTTTCTTCAATTTTCCTTTTTAGTTCTCCAAGTGAATCAGGAACACACCAAAGAACAACATGCCAAAGATCAACATCCTTTGAGAACCACGGCGGACCCAGGTAAAGCGACCTTTTAGCGGCCCTGCAAGCATATTTACCATCAATAAACCATTTGGCATCAATGTTTTCTCCCACGGCTGATGGTAATTTAGAAAAGACGGCGCAGAAAATGAATCCCCCATCCTCAGAATTTGGAATCGAACTGAGATTCACAGACACCGAAGACCCTTTATCCCTATACATGAGCCACCTTGGAACTCTTTTTCCTGGATATTCCAATCGAGCATAGTCATAAGTGGCTTTCTTTATCCCAAGTAGCACTCTTGCCTCAGCATCTTTGATTGACCGTCGATTCAGCTTCTTGCAATTTGTGAATAAAAAGAGCGGACATGCCTTATCTTTTCCTTCTTCACCTTCCTTTGTCAAAGGTGAATATTGTATGGTCTCAAGGGATATGCAGTTAGGGGCAATCAATTGCAAGATAGAGGGAGGGAGCTCTGGTAGACAACGAAGCCTTTTACATCCATCCAGTCTAAGACATTGCAGGCGTGAAAAATGTTTGATGCTCGAAGGCAAGGTCTGCACACGAGACAGTGAGAGATCTAAGAAACGTAATGATGACAGCAACCTGATGTCATTAGGAAGTTCAGATAGTTCATTGCAATACGCAAGCCATGGACTTTCCAAAGCACCCATCTTATCACACTTGAACAGGAGACGTGATGCGAGCTCATTACACCCTCCAGCATCAAGATTTCGAAGGTCTCGCAGCTTAATCAACTTGTGAACGCTTGTCACATTTCCGCAGCCGAATAGAAATAATGAGCGAATTTTGCTGCGATGCCCACTCGATGAGCGCAACGCACCACTGATGGCAGTTCCTGAAAGATGTAAACAGAGATCTTCATTTTCTGAGGTCACTGAAAATTCCTCCAGACTTGAGCAATAACTTGCATCGAGCAGAATGAGAGATTGGAGATGGGTATCGCTTTTAAGGCTGGTAAGGGACGTGCACCCGTGTAGCAATAAAGCGCGCAAGCTGTGGAGAGATAAAATAGATGGATGTACACTCCGTAATTTTGAGCACCGCTCGAGATCAACCTTTTCAAGACGTGTGGCCTTGGAAAAATCTGAGAGTTCAATCAAGTCTTTTGATTGACGGAGCATAATTTTACTTAAGTTCACAAGATTCTGTGAAAACATAAATTACATGATAAGATTGGTGGCTAAAACCAAATTAAATTACTCAGCTATTTCTTTTTATAAGGTTCCGCTCCCTGTTTTCCTCAGAAAATTAGTTGAAATTAGATATTGTCAACAAATTTTACAACTTTTCATGATCTTAATCGATATTCCCTCCGATGGAAGATATCAAATAACTAAATCATATAACTTGAATAAAATTAGTTAAAGATAATAAATAATAAAAGAAAATGTAACTTATTTTCTTAAAGCACATTTGTTTATGAAGAGGATAAGTGAGAGAAAAAATATGTAGAAAAAGAAATATGAGAGAATAAGTGGGAAAAAAAAAGAATTAGAAAGATATATAATTAATTAAAAGTAAAAATAAAAATGATGTATTTAATGATTAGGTAAATCCAAATTATAACTTATATATATATATATATATATATATAAGGGCTTGAAGGATTTGATGCTTATAGTTTAACAGAAATGGTAATCTTTATAAATAAAGGTCATGGAGCTTAGCGTGAGGGTGAAAGACGAAGGCATTTATTTAGAATGGGTTACCAATATTTCATTGAATTTTGTAAGATATTTTATCTGGACCTTATAAAAAGCGCTGAGCGGAGCGTATTTAATAGAGATTTTCCAACTGATGTATTAACAATATTTTGTAAGAAAAAATATAAAATTCACCTGCACTCCATCCCAAAGTCTTGTCAATCTGCTGAAGGGCATTTCCAGTCGAACAAGACTTTCAGCCTTCAATGTCGCTGGTAATGACTCTAAAGGGCATCGCACCCAATCCAATAGCACGAGATTTCTTGACAGAAACTTCATGCCAGAAGCATTTAACTTGTTCCCAGGCTGTCCATTCAAATCTCCATAAACCTTAAGAAGCTTTAGATTGGGCATTGAATCAAATGCTTTAATAATTACCCACATCTCTTCAACTTCTGAAAGGTTAATAATCATGCCTTCAATACCTCCCTAACAAAGAAAAAAAATAATAATAGTAATAAAAATATTATATAAGTCAAAGGGGAATTTGGAATTCAACAATCTTTTGAATAAATAAATGTAGAAATTTCACACTTACCATTTTTTTCTTCAATATTTCAGAACTTTCCTTGAAAATCCAAAATATGTTGCACCACGTAAAATATTTTAATGATTCTTCACGAATAATTTGTTTACCCATTTGTTTTATCAGACTGTGCATACTTATTTTTCCTCTATCAATATTTAAAAGAGCTTTATCTTCAAGACTCCTCAATCCAATCTCGGTTGAATAATCGCATGCATCTAACAATTTTTTTACATCCTCAACATCATAATAATCATTGAAAAAACATGCGATATGCAAGAAAATTTTTTTTTCTTCCTCATCAAGTCCTTCAAAGCTCAATCTGAGGATATCATTGACTTTTGGACAAGGTAATTTTTGAAGCTTTTCCAATTGGCTTTTCCATGCTTCCTGATTTTTGCCATTCAAGAAGGAGCCTAGAACCTTTAGGGCCAATGGATTTCCACCTGCATATTCAGTCACTTCTTGTGCTAGCTTTCTTATCTTCAGGTCAGCATAGTCATTTCTAAAGGTATTGATGTAGAATAGATCAAAAGCTTCATCTTGATTCAAACAATCAAGAGCGTACATATCGACCACTTTTATACAAGCAAGCACTTGCCTATCTCTGGTTGTTATCAAGATTTTACTACCTAATCCAAATTCACATCTTCCAACTAAATTTTCTAATTGTTGAACATCATCAACATCATCAAGCACAATTAAAACTTTTTTCTGACGGAGCCTACTTATTATGGTATGAGGATATATTGCATTGCCAATGTGAGATTCTTTATCCCCTAATAACCTCCAAAGGAGTTCTCTTCTTAAAGCATCCATTCCATATTTCTTTGATTCTTCCCTTACGTTCAGAAAGCAAAACCCTTCATATGTAAAAAGCAATTTGTTAAATAATGCTTCTGCAAGAGTTGTCTTGCCTAAACCGCCCATCCCCCAAATTCCAATGAATTGACAGCCACCATTGTTTGAACCTTTGTCCAACAATGATTCTACATCTGCCATTCTTTTGTGAATTCCAATCAAGCCTTTTAGATAATATTCACTTTGATACCTAGGGCCCAACTTTTGCATGACTTGATTCACTATTTCTTTAATTAGCTCCGCTTCATCCCTACACAGCATTGAAAAAATAAAGAGGCACCAAATTTAATTAATACCACGTTATCTATTCACTTCAAATTTTGAACTATTTCTATTGACATGTAACTATGAAGATTTGCCAATTTTTAAAATTTCTTATAATAAAGATGACATAACTAGATGTATATGAAATTCTAGCTTCCTCTTATGGCTAGGAATGCATCGCCATTACCATAGTGAGACAGGGATTTAGATTAAAATATCACAATAGTAAATTGATTGACCCGGAGGACTGGTTAAGCATAGTGTACAAAAAAAGCTATTCTCTTTATGATCATCAGCGCAACTTCCATTAAATGCCTCAAAGATTGATTTAATTTAGCCCCAGGCAAGGAAGAAAATGGTAAGGGGAAGATCATAAATATGTAGTTACCTATTGAAGCTACAATGCCAACCGGACAAATTGGCGGCTTGAGTAAGAGCCTCCCTCCACTTTTGTAGTTGTTGATTGCTGATGTTTCTTTTGCGCTCATGTTCCTCAAATGCTCTCTCGTAACTCCAGGACTGCTTCCTCACATGTGAAGGATCCACTCTATAGAACACCGGCATAACAAAGCAACCTTGATTTTTGGAGCACTCTAATATTTTTGCAAGCTCCTTCAGGCACCACGTGGAAGATGCATAGTTTTCTGAGAAGATCACAAGGAATAGAGTTGAATCTTCAATGGCTTTCTCAAGAGACGGCCATACCTCATCTCCTTTCTCAAGTCTGTAGTCGATGTATGTATCTATTTGGTTTCTGCGAAGAGCTTCATGAAGGTGGCTTGTGAAGTTGAAGCGGGTGTCCTCACCTCTAAAGCTAATAAAAACATCATATTTCTTTGGAGATTGAGAAGATGGAGCAGAGGAAGAAGATGAAGCCATGTAAAATTGCTTGGCTATGATCTGAAAAAGAGAATTGGGACTGCTTTCAATTCTGATCTAACAACGATTGGGAATACGAAACAAACCGGCCTGAGAGGAATATATATAAGATTTTAGGGGAATAGATTGAGTCAACCAAGTCAATGAAAGATGGAACAAAATGAATAATAAATAATCATAATAAATTATAGATAAAAGCAAAGCTAACTTTTAGAGATTTATCATAGTATAGCTTCCATACGTGTGACTTCTGAGAAGTTTTCCATGGCCTGATTCTCAAATTTGAAATTTCAAAGAAACGCGGTCCTCCTACCCAATGAGTAGTGTGTGGAAAAGACAGCACTAAATGAAAAACATAGTACATAGAGTAAGGAAATTCCACTGACCCTTTCTCCAAAATGTCGATCAAATATCTTTGAGACCTTCACCCAAAGCTTTAATCAAATTTTCAAAGGGCTGCTCAAAAATAAAAAGAAAATCAAATTTCCCCAGAAATCATAAACGCCTAGGGTCAAATGTCCTGATGAAATTTGGTTTAATAAAGCACTATAATTACTCCTCTCTTACTTCCGTTGCAGGTTTAGCACTCTTCGCCTCTAGAAATACAAGATTGAACAAATACCTATTTTCTTGAAAAAATAATAACATATATTATTGATAAAGCCCAATTTTTATAAATTTTATCCCACATTAATTTAGGATTTAAATGATAATTTTGAGTTTAAACGAACTTTTTATGCATAATTGGATTAATTGGTTGATTTTTGGATTTTGCATAAAAATTGAGATTTTGGATTGAAAATATGAATATTTTGTGCTTTCCTATTTTTGACTTGGAATTAATTTTTCCTATTTTTTTGGAAACAAGTCTCATATTTTTAGAAAAACTATTTTTAGAAAGTTTTGCACTTTCTTGCCTAATTTTTGTGCAGATTTAATATTTAATTTTTTATTATATTTGGATATAATCTACATTAATAGATGCACTTAAATTCTTATAGGTCAAGAAAAGAGCATATAGAAAATCCAATGGTACAAGATTGTTTCTTGGGATTTAAGCACAATCCAATGGCTAATATCTAGTGGGTCAATTAATTACTAATGAGCTTAAGTTTTTGATCTGCAAAAATTTCCTTTTCTCTCATTAAACTATTTTCCTTATTTTGAGAGGAGGATTCACGCCGAAGAGGACACCACTTCCATCTCCATTCATTCAAGCACAATTGAACGCCTAAGGATATTTTTTCTATCCTCCTCCATTCAGCCACGCGGACACGATTCAACGTGAATTCCGACATGCCATATACCATATATTACATTCATTCCATAGTCACCAAAAGAGGGGGGCATCACGTTCTGTGACTCACCCAACTTTCATCATCATCATTCACGTCTCTTCCTTGATCCAATTCCCATCTCCACATCATCATCAACTTTCATCAATTTATGGCCAAAATATCACTGTCTTTCCATCTCCATTCACACCATCATCAACCCAACGTCAAATCTTCCCCTTTCACCACTACTCCTCTAGCCTCACGCCGTTTCCCATTTTTTTCTTTCATTCCATATCCACCCAACAATCGTCATCACCTCTCATCATCATCCATTTATTTTTTCTCACTACACGCACAACTCCTCACCATTACCTTCAATCAATTCATGGCTATGGCATCTAACAACCTTGGAAGAGGAGACAATTTGATGGAAGCTTAAGCTTCTTTGGGAAGCAACTTGGGAGGAGCATGGAGGAAACTTGAGCCTTGGGCTAGCACTTGAAGACCATAAGAGAGTGATGTTCCATTTATCTTTTTAATTCAAGGACTTGAAATTATTTAGTTTTAAATAATTTTAAGTTGTAATTTTGTGAGACAATTTAGTTTTAGATTGTCATCTTTATGCTTCGATCGGATTGATATTTGGATTTTATTTGTGTTGAGACACTTGTTGGAATTTATGTTTAGAACCCTTGCATTGTTAATTGAATTTATAATTGAGTTTTCATTATGAGTTTAATTATCAATGTGGTTTGAATTGCAAAATTTGGGTTCTTTTGCCTCTTAATTGTTTAATTAAGTTGGTTAATTGTCTAATTGTTTAATTAGATAATTTCAAACATAATTTTCCAAATTAATTTGAATTATTTTATTGGTTTTAATAAGCTTAATTAACTAACCTTACATTGTTATGAGTCTGTAATAGTTTAAGGGTTTTTGAAGTTGAGGGTTCCCTTTGTTTCAAGTAGGTAATTAAGTTTATTAATTCCACTCTCTTATCACTTCCCTTTGGTCTAATTAACTGATTAAGGTTATGAAGGTTAAATCCATACAAATCCTAAGTTGTCCCCTCTACCCTACCGAAGAGAACTTCTCAATTTTCACTTCTTAATTTTCTTTGCTCTTTAGTCAATTTTCTTCATTTATCATTTTAATTTCTTTCTTCAACCAAACAAACCCCCCCAAAATTGCATTGCAGTTATTTAGTTTAATTTAATTTTCATATAGATTTTAGGATATTTGCATTTTCCATTTAGAATTAGAATTTTGCATTTTAGTTTAGGTCCAATTTATTGCATTTTTTTTATCACCTGAATTTTTATCTAAAGAAACCCATAAATTGCTCCTTGGAAGTAATGACCTAGGTCGATCCTGAACTACAAATTAATTGGGACCTAGTTTAATTGAGTGCTTTAACGATAGAGGCATCATCAATTTTGGCGCCGTTGCCGGGGAGCAATGGTTAAACTTTAGGTTTGAGTTCTAGGTGATTTCTCTTGTTTTTCCTGCATTTTTTTTCTTTGCATTTTATTTTCCCCTTTACTTGTTTTATTTTCGGTTGATTTTGCTAATTCATCCTGCTCTGAAAATTAACTTTTCACTACCCAGATTTTTGTAAGATTCGGCTTCTTAACGTTTTTGGGTGTGCTGATCAATTTTGATACCTTTAGGTATCAGGGCTGGGTTGTTTTAGCCAAATTCAACCATTTTCATTGAGTTTTTTTTTCGAATTTACTTTTTTTTTTCCCAATTTTCCAGGTTTTTCTTCTTTAATTTTTCTGAATTTTTTCAGCCTTCTTTGGCTAGTTTAGTTCTTCTTTTCCTTTTATTTGTGCTGATGTTCTTGATCTTAAATTTATGATGGCTTGGAATGCTTCTCCTTATGAAAATCATTCTTATATTTCTATGCCTTATCATTATGTCCATGATGTGACACAAGGATATGATCCATGTTCAAGAATAGAGAGTAGGTTGGAGACTATGACTAATGTTCCAATGTGGCAAGATTACTCAAATCCTGGATATGTCCATCAAGTTATGCCTATTCAAGAAGACTTAAAGTTAGAGAACAAGCTGGAGACTATGATACAAATCCTACTAAACAAGTTTGAAGAAAGGGAATTACAACACAATCAACCGATTCAGACTCTAAAACTCAAATTCAGCAGTTGTCTAATGCAATTAGAGACTTGGAAAGTGGAGAATTGGAAACAAATGGTGAATTATCATATGATAGCACATTTTCACCCTCCAATGATCCATATCCTTTTGCTCCTACCATCTCACATGATGACATGAATAGTACAGTAACCGAATATGCATGCACTGATGATGTTTCTAGATTGACTGGTTCTATTGAGTCAAATAATGTTGCATCTTGCAATTCATGCATTGATACTTATTGCTATACCTCTGATTCAAATTCTGTTGATTTTGTTGGGTCGATAGAGAATTTTAAGCAAGATGATTCTGATAATGAAATTGATGAAGAGATTATTATTGACCTCCCATACAATGTTGAGTCCAAAGATAATGTATCATCTCTGAGCATTGATGCTCCTTTGTGTATTGATGCTTTGCATGGTAAAAGTAGTATTTCTTTTGATTCTGCTGACATCACTTGTGATATTAACATGACTGTTGTTAATGAAGATGTTGTTGAGAATAAGTGTGGGGGAAATCTTGAGTTGGATGTGCACTTAAACAGTAAGGACATGTTGCCTAGTCAGACTTCACATGTAGAATTTGCTTTGTGTAATGATAATGATAAGCATAGGGAGACCATTTTGAGTAATCACCTGTCACTTCATTCTCTAACAAACTTGACTCTTACTGAGGAGAGTCATATTGATTTTGTGGGTTGTTCAAAATATTTGGGAGTTCCAAGTCTTTGTTTTCATCAATTTATTTTGGGATCTTCCTTAATTGCTAAAAAGTTTGTTGAGTTTATTGATTACATTTTTGTGAGACAAGATATTGCTTGGAGTTATCGTTTTATGCAGGTATATAGATTGATTCCTCCTATCCAAACACCTTGCGTACTTGAGTTAAAGCGTTTTTTGAGGATCTTAAAGAAGGAGCTGATGTCTTTTGAACATCAAAAGCAAATACTAATGGTGCTTTCATGTGACTTGCCACCAGACAAAGGAGATGTGCCAACTCTACTACTTTATTTGGGTCTTCAAACTTCCACTCATCTGGTCGTATTCCTTCCTTCCTCTTTTACTTGCATTACTTGTTGGTATTGGTTAGATGTGCATTTCACATTGAGGACAATGCATGGTTTAAGTGTGGGGGAGGGATATTGTTCCTACTTTTGGTTTTCGTTTTTTGTTTTTAAAACGAGGAAAAGAAAAATATTTTGGTTTTTACTTTGGTTTTTGTTTCTTATTTTCAAGAAAAGAAAGAAATTTTTTGTTCAAAATTTTTTTTTTTGGTTTTATTCTGAATGTGAAGATTGCAAGTTTGAAGTGATTCAAGTATGATGCATTCTTGATTTGAAAAGTGATTGATCATGTCTTGAGTGGATAAACTAAGTGGCAAAGGATTTGACTTTGGTAAATTTAAGCTAGTAACCATATGCCTAGTGAGGTTTTGAGCCTAATGCATTTCTTCTTGTCATGTGTGTACATCCCTATCTCTTTCCTTGATCTAGAACTTGACTTGAATCTAGTTTGAGACCACGGTTGTGCATTTGCATTCATAAAGATGATAAAAGCATTCATTTCAATTTTTCTTGCCAGATAAGCCAAAAGCCCACCCTCTTCATGCATTTATCCTTTGCTTAACCTCTTTGAGCCTTCATCATTTTTTTCTCTTAATCCATAGCCAAAAAAAAAAATCCTACCCCTTCTGAATGTCTTAGGAGTTGTAGAGTGTTATATTATATGTGCTTGGAATGGAAGAACACATTTAGAGTCATGGTTTGGGTCAATGTGAAAAAAATAAAAAATAAAAGAGAAAAGAAGAAAAAAAAATACTATACTAAGATTCCGCTCCTCTAGTTTAAGCTGTGCTTAGTAACTAGGGATTTTCATCACCAACGTCGATTTTCGCGTCAAACGGCCAGTAAGGGCTATGAGCATGCTAGTAGCATTTTAGTGCCAATGAGTTATCCATGCTTGAGTAACCAGGCCTTTGTATCACCAATATGAAGGTTCGCGTCAAAAGAGCGTATATATAACGGCCTAAGAAAGTTTTTAAAAAAAGTGCTTGGAAAAAAAAACAGAGAAGAAAAGAAGAAGAAGAAGAATGACCCAATTCAAATTTAATTTAGTTTCTTGCATTCCATTATACCTTTTTTCATTGGTTCTCTTTATTTCCTAAGATGTTCAACTTTGTTTTCCCAAACACTCTATCCTTTCTTTATTTACCTTAGCCCCATTACAACCTAATAAAAGTCCTTTTGATTTATGCTTGTAATTGCTTTATGATTGGTGGAGAATTTAGATTCTTGTCAAGCCTATGGAAAGAGGATTGGATAGGATGGTTTTGAGTGTAAACACAAGCTGATACACTTTTGAGTGATGAGTGACATACACATTAACCTTGGTGAGGGATTTCTGACTTAGATTCTCCTTTGCCAAGTAAATTGCCATGATGTTTGTTTTCATAATTCATGAGAAGATTACTTGGATAAAAAAGATGTTGATTGCTTTGACTTGCTTTTTGCTTGTGATTGGAACATTCTCTTTTATTTGATTTTCTTTTGTTTTTCTTACTGCTCTTTGGTCTTCATTTGCTTTGCCCAGGAGTAAGACTAAGTGTGGGGGAATTGATAAAGCCCAATTTTTATAAATTTTATCCCACATTAATTTAGGATTTAAATGATAATTTTGAGCTTAAATGAACTTTTTATGCATAATTGGATTAATTGGTTGATTTTTTGGATTTTGCATAAAAATTAAGATTTTGGATTGAAAATATGAATATTTTGTGCTTTCCTATTTTTAACTTAGAATTAATTTTTCTTATTTTTTTGGAAACAAGTCTCATATTTTTAGAAAGTTTTGCACTTTCTTGCCTAATTTTTGTGCAGATTTAAAAAACACTTAAAGTGAAAGCCAGAGCTAGTAAGCATTCAAAACTGCAAATTTTGACAATTTTTAATTATATTTATTATTAGCCCTCATTTCCTCTCCTCTTGATACACCAAAAAGCAAGTCAATTGCGCGTCACAGTGAGAATGGGGCAGCCTCATTCTGTTTGGATGGGCGTTAAGACCAACAAACGCGTCTTGGCTATTAACATTTATACTCCCTCCCTCTTATTTTATAAACAACAACTATTATTTTTTTATTACTAAGTATAAATAATATTTATAACTTATTTTAAAATTTTGTTGCAAATATTCTATTTTATCCTAATTAATTAATTATTTTAATACTCAATATATTTATTATCTCATTTCCCAAACCATCATCTCTTTATCACACATTCTCTCTCTTCCATAATTCTTTTTATTATAATAATTTTTTATTATCTCTTTTATACTCTCTCTCCCACATAAATAAGGATATTTTAGAGAAAGAATTTTTATTTTTTTACATATTTATTGTTTTAAACTAATTTTAACTCTTATTTTAATCTACATAATGAACTCCAATGTTGTTTATAAAAATGGATGGGGGGAGTATTTGTTTGGATGAACTTTTTTTCAAATGGGCTAAACTAAAAATTTGAGCCTTTTGAGTTTGTAATAACGTGGAGAGAGAAACAAATGAGGATTGAAAAAAAAAGAGAGAGAATAGCATTTAAGTGTATCCTATATTAAGTTATTAACCCAATAATTTAATTTTTTTGTGTTAGTAATAATTTTTTTTAATACTTACAAATTTTTTAAGAAAAATATTTAAGTCTGGCTACTTATATTTATTATGTTAAGTTTTTCAATTACATATGATCATGTGTTCATTTTTTATGTAGGTTTATAATTAAATATTATTAAATATAAATATTTTAAAAATATGACATATGGTCATGTGTGATCGGAAATCTTGAGAAAGTGAATATAAGAAAATTGATGTGGGTCTATTAACTCTTTTTATTTTTATAATTTTTTATTTTTATTTTTTATTTTTCTTAAATTTATTAAACTATACCCATGAGATATATGTTATAAAATTCATGATTTTTCAGTCATTTTACATGTAAACTTATTTGTCTATTATTCATCCAAACCAGATTCAATTTAGCAAACTGACTTTTATAACAAATCAATCTAAATATAAATCATATTATACTAACTAACTTTTTGTTTTACCCTAATTAACTTCTGCAAAAGTCATATGGAATAAAAATAAGTTCTGTCACATTAATCCAAACACCCCCTTCATATATAATATTTAATTAATTTTAACTAATTTTTTATTTACATAATTCAGTTGGTTGTGATTTATCATGTTTGAATGAGTTTTTAAACTCAAATTTGTTGTTGACATGTTCGAATTTCATTTGTATTAAACAAAATAACATAACCTATTTTTTTTTCCAAAGATACAAAGGCAAGCAAAACTTGAAAATAGATAACCTATAACTTTGTTTTAATTGTGTACCTTAGCCTTCATTCCTTACTGAAAGGAACTGCGTCAACAAAAGTTAAAAGAAAATCGCTCCTAAATGACCTGTCGCCAAAACGAGTCTAATGGTTGTTCGAATTCCCTTATTTTAAAAAACTTTATGTTGTGTGAGAATAATTTTAATTCATAAAACGTAAAGATAATTTTTTTTAATTGATTATTAGAGGCATTTAGCCAATGATGTTCAGGTTTTGACATTTTTAATTATTGTTAGCTTTCATTTCCTGTCCTCTTTAATCAAACGAGCTAACATCAACGATCGTTTAATTTCCATTTTTAAACATTTTTTAGTCTTTACCAAAAAACCTGGTTGGGTAAAGTGCATATTATTGTACTTTTTTCCGTCCTAAATGTAATAATTAGTTGGGATACTTGTTTTGATTTTAAATATAAAATTTTAATCTGCTTTATTTTTTAAATTCATAAATTTTTCTTAAGCATCTTGAAGTATTATTTAGTAACAGCTAATATTTTAAAATAACCTTAAATAGGAAATGGAGAGTCAGGAACACATGTAGAATCAGAACTTACAATTTACAAGGACAGGCTGCATTTCACTAATATACAAGATGATAATGCTAATACCAAAAAAAAGAAAAAAAGTAATCACTGCACATTGGTCCTGAAAGTAGATCCTCTGTTACAAGTGAAGGTAACACAGTCCGCGAAAGACAAAGGTGAGATATTTGCGCTTTGGAGAAAACTGCTGCTGTGTGATGTCTGTTGTTAATGCAGTGACCCAAGGTGCGAATGCTCTGTTGAAGTAAAAGATAAAAGCACTGTTTTCTCTGATAAGGTTGCCAAAGAGGATTTTTTGTAATTGCCAGGAATATTTTGGTCTTTTCATTTTTTATTTGGAAAATAATTCAATGCATTCTTAAAAGTGTACCAAACGCACCCATGGTAATTAACATTAGGTTGCAATGCATTCCATTTCGGATAAAAAGGAAGCTTAAATACGCAACTTAACCAATCTGTGCATTTCCACCAACTGGACTTTACAGGGACTAAACTTCCATGAAACTCTTAAACTAATAGGAGGTAAGTAGCACAACACGAGGGTAAGCTCATTTTGAATATCCAGGAAAATAGAAGAAAAACGAATCACCTGAACTTTTGCTTGAATCCACCAAGAAAAAGGAAATCTGAACATAACATCATAAAAACATAATACTCCTCCGGTCCTTAATATAAGACCCATTTAACTAATTTGATTAGATTAAGGAAGTTAGGTAAGTTAGTTAATTATAAGAAAAGTGATACATTTTTCCTAAAACACCATAATCATCTTTCTTAATACCCCCTCTTCCTCTTCTATTTGATTATGGCTGAGGGAGTATCCATAGGGGTAATTTAGAGAAAATTGATAAATATAAGAAATAGGTCTTATATTTAGAACCAAAACTAATTCAAAAATTAGGTCCTATATTAAGGACCGGAGGAGTATCTTTCAAGCCCCGTGTTCTATTCTTCCATGTCACAGTTGATGGGCTTGGGAAGGCAAAATCCTTGGACTTCCTCGGAACCACTTGTTTGTCATTGGTGTGGTCACAGGAGCACTAATATACAAGATGATAATGCTAATACCCAAAAAAAGAAAAAAAGTAATCACTGCACATTGGTCCTGAAAGTAGATCCTCTGTTACAAGTGAAGGTAACACAGTCCGCGAAAGATAAAGGTGAGATATTTGCGCTTTGGAGAAAACTGCTGCTGTGTGATGTCTGTTGTTAATGCAGTGACCCAAGGTGCGAATGCTCTGTTGAAGTAAAAGATAAAAGCACTGTTTTCTCTGATAAGGTTGCCAAAGAGGATTTTTTGTAATTGCCAGGAATATTTTGGTCTTTTCATTTTTTATTTGGAAAATAATTCAATGCATTCTTAAAAGTGTACCAAACGCACCCATGGTAATTAACATTAGGTTGCAATGCATTCCATTTCGGATAAAAAGGAAGCTTAAATACGCAACTTAACCAATCTGTGCATTTCCACCAACTGGACTTTACAGGGACTAAACTTCCATGAAACTCTTAAACTAATAGGAGGTAAGTAGCACAACACGAGGGTAAGCTCATTTTGAATATCCAGGAAAATAGAAGAAAAACGAATCACCTGAACTTTTGCTTGAATCCACCAAGAAAAAGGAAATCTGAACATAACATCATAAAAACATAATACTCCTCCGGTCCTTAATATAAGACCCATTTAACTAATTTGATTAGATTAAAGAAGTTAGGTAAGTTAGTTAATTATAAGAAAAGTGATACATTTTTCCTAAAACACCATAATCATCTTTCTTAATACCCCCTCTTCCTCTTCTATTTGATTATGGTTGAGGGAGTATCCATAGGGGTAATTTAGAGAAAATTGATAAATATAAGAAATGGGTCTTATATTTAGGATCAAAACTAATTCAAGAATTAGGTCCTATATTAAGGACCGGAGGAGTATCTTTCAAGCCCCATGTTCTATTCTTCCATGTCACAGTTGATGGGCTTGGGAAGGCAAAATCCTTGGACTTCCTCGGAACCACTTGTTTGTCATTGGTGTGGTCACAGGAGCACTAATATACAAGATGATAATGCTAATACCCCAAAAAAGAAAAAAAGTAATCACTGCACATTGGTCCTGAAAGTAGATCCTCTGTTACAAGTGAAGGTAACACAGTCCGCGAAAGACAAAGGTGAGATATTTGCGCTTTGGAGAAAACTGCTGCTGTGTGATGTCTGTTGTTAATGCAGTGACCCAAGGTGCGAATGCTCTGTTGAAGTAAAAGATAAAAGCACTGTTTTCTCTGATAAGGTTGCCAAAGAGGATTTTTTGTAATTGTCAGGAATATTTTGGTCTTTTCATTTTTTATTTGGAAAATAATTCAATGCATTCTTAAAAGTGTACCAAACGCACCCATGGTAATTAACATTAGGTTGCAATGCATTCCATTTCGGATAAAAAGGAAGCTTAAATACGCAACTTAACCAATCTGTGCATTTCCACCAACTGGACTTTACAGGGACTAAACTTCCATGAAACTTCTTAAACTAATAGGAGGTAAGTAGCACAACACGAGGGTAAGCTCATTTTGAATATCCAGGAAAATAGAAGAAAAACGAATCATCTGAACTTTTGCTTGAATCCACCAAGAAAAAGGAAATCTGAACATAACATCATAAAAACATAATATCTTTCAAGCCCCGTGTTCCATTCTTCCATGTCACAGTTGATGGGCTTGGGAAGGCACAATCCTTGGACTTCCTCGGAACCACTTGTTTGTCATTGGTGTGGTCACAGGAGCAGCCTACTTTGATTCCCGCAGAATTAGGTTTTGACTGTAACACCGATTCCATTGCATTAGAGTTAGGGTGTGGATGCAAAGATGCCAATTGAATTTGTTCAATGTAATTTTGATATTCAACCGCAGATGCCAGGCCCACTCCACACTCTTTGATTTGTCCTCTTGTTTCATCAACAGAACCCCAAGAGAATGTGGTGAACTTAATTTGAAGCAATAACGGACGATAAGAAGTGTTGCTTTGAGCTTCTCTTTTCTTTTCTTCAATTGTCCTTTGTACTTCTCCACATGACTCTGCATCATACCAAAAAACAACATGATCTGACAACAGGGACATAGGAAAAGACTCGCCTGGAGACGTGTAAGCATATTGTCCATCAATAAACAATTCAGCATCCATTTTCATCCACCCTGATGATCCAGAAATGACGGCGCAGAAAATGAAACCAGCACCCCAAGGTTGCAGAATCGAACTGAGATCCACAGTTATGGTGGACTGTGTAGTCCTGTACATGAACCACTCTGCAACTCTTTTTCCTGGATATTTCATTGTAGCCCTGTAATAAATGGCTTCGTTATTTATGTCAAGCAGCACTTTGGCCTCAACAGCTTTGATTGATTCTCCATCCAACTTCATGCAATTTTTGAAACTAAAGTGCAAATAATAATATTGTGTTCCTTCTCTATCTTCACTCATTAAAGGTGAATGTAAGGTCTCCAGGGACAGGCAGTCATCGGCGGACACTCTTGAGATGGAGGGAGGGAGTTCTGGTAGAGAACGAAGCGATTTGCATTCATTTAAGTAAAGATGTTGCAGTCTGGAAAGATATTTGATGCTGAAAGGCAAGGCCTCTATATTACTCCCTGAGAGATCTAACTCACGTAATGATGACAACAAGCTGATATTGTCAGGCAATCCAAGCAATTTACTACAATCCTTCAGCTTTAGAACTTGCAAAGCACGCATCTCATCAAATGTGGAATGTAGATTTGGTGCTAGCTCATTGCAATGAGCAGCATCAAGTCTTCGAAGGGTGTGCAGGTCAAACAGTTTGTGAAGACCTGTCACACCTTCACATCCGTCTAGATTCAAAAAATAAATCTTGTTGAGATGTCCGCTTGATGAGCACAACTCACCATTGATAGCTGTTCCCAGAAGCAACAACTGAAACTCACTATTTTCTGAGGTCACTGCAAATTCGCTCAGTCTTGAGCATCCGACCATGTCGAGTTTAGCAAGTGATTTGAGATGTGTGTTGCTCGTAAGGCTGGTAAGAGCTGTGCAATTTCTTAGCAATAAATGACGAAGGCTATGGAGAGATAAAATAGATGGATGAATATTCTGCAATTTTGAACAACCTTCGAGATCAACTTCTGCAAGATGTATGGCCTTGGAAAAATTTGGCAGCTCAATCAAGTCTTTTGATTCATGAAGATCTATTCTGCTTAAATTCACAAGATTCTGTGAAAAAATAAATTACACCGCCGGATTAGTGGCAAAAACAAAGGTAACTGCTTTCTCTTTTTTTTTTTTTAAGACGTTAACAATTTTTTTTTTAATAAAATTAGTAATGTCAAAAGGTTTTACGATTTTCTAAAATTAGACCTAATCATTAGTAATCTTTTATAAATATCAGTGTGATGATGAAAGACAAATGCATTTTTCAGAATGGGTTGTTAATCTTTCATTAAATATTTCAAGAGACTGAAGAGAGAGTACATAATAAAATTTTTTCAACCAGTATATTAATAATGTTTTCTAGGAAAATAACAAGGAAACAAATTACCTGCTCTCCTTCCCAAAGTTTTGTCAAATTGCTGTTGGGCATGTTTATTTCAACAAGATTTTCATACTTGAATTTTGTCGGCAAGGTCTTTAAAGGGCATCCCACCCAATCCAGTAGCATGAGATTTTTCGGCAAATACTTCATACGAGAAGAAACTTTTAACTTCTTCCTGAACTGACCATTAGCTTGGGCATTAAACAAAGAGCTTCAATAATTATGTACATCTGTTCAACTTCCGAAAGGTCCATAATCATGCCTTCAATGGCTCCATTCACCTAACAAGCAAAAAATAACAACATTATATAAATCAAATAGGGATTTGAAATTCAACAATTTTTTAATAAAACATTTAGAAATTTCACTCTTACCATGTTTTTCTTTAATATTTCAGAATTATTCTTGAAAATCCATAATATATTGCACTTGTTAGGAACACCCTCTAATGATTCATCACGGACAATTTCTCTACCCATTTCTTTTATCAGATGGTGCATACCTATTCTTTTCTTATGAACATCTAAAAGAGCTTTCTCTTCAAGTCTTTTCAATCCAATCTCGGTTGAATAACCACATGCATTTAACATGTGTTTTACATCCTCAATATTATAATTATCAAAGAAACATGCGATGTACAAGAAAATATTTCTCTCTTCCTTATCAAGTTGTTCGAAGCTCGATTTGAGGATATGATTAACTTGTACACAAGGAAATTTTTGAAGCTTGTCCAATTGGCTTTCCCATGCTTCTTGATTTTTGCCATTCAAGAGTGAGCCTAAAACCTTTAGCGCCAATGGATTTCCATCTGCATATTGAGTCATTTTTTTTGCTAGCTTTTTTATCTTCTTGTCAGCATAGTCGTTTCTAAAGGCATTGATGGATAATAGATCAAAAGCTTCATAAGAATCCAAACGATCAAGCACATATATATCAACCACTTTTATACCAGCAAGCACTTGCCTATCTCTGGTTGTTATCAAGATTTTACTACCTGATCCAAATTCATATCTTCCAACTAAATTTTGTAATTGCTCAACATCATCAACATCATCAAGCACAATGAAAACTTTTTTCCGATCAAGTCTACTACTCATGGCATAAGGATCTATTGCATCAAGCATGCCAATGTGAGATTCTTTCTCCCCTGATAACTTCAGAATAAGTTTTCCCCTCAAAGCATCTATTCCATGTCTCCTTGATTGTTCCCTTACATTAGCCAAAAAGCAAAACCCATCATATGTAAAACACAATTTGTTAAACAATGCTCTTGCAAGAGTTGTTTTGCCCACACTGCCCATGCCCCAAATGCCAATGAATTTGCAACCATCATTATTTGAACCTTTACACAACAATGATTCTACAGCCGCCATTCTTTTCTGAATTCCAATCAAGCCTTTGAGATTATCTTTACTTTGATACCTATAGTCCAATTTCTGCTTAACAATTTCACTATGTTTGTAATAAGCTCTGCTTCATTCCTGCACATATTGGAAAAGTAAAGAAAATTTGATCCCGATTATCTATTCAAATTTTTGAACTATTCCTCATAAAGCACAACTTTCAAGATTGCCAATTCTTAAAATTTGTTAAAGTAGTTTTCTTGAGAAACATTACTAGCTAGCTAGATGACTTATACAATATATATATATATATGAAATAGCGATTTGGATTAAAATATGATAAAATTAAAATAAAGTTGATGGGCCTATATATAGTGGACTGGTTAAGCAGAGTGTGTATAAGAGAATCTACTCCCTTATCATTATCAACTTTCATCAGATGCTAAAGATTGATTTTACTTAGCTCCGTGCATGATAAGAGAAATATCATAGCAGATGTATAGTTACCTGTCGAAGGTACAATGCCAACCGGATAAATCGGCAGCATGAGTGAGAGCCTTCCTCCACTTGTGTAGTTGTTGCGTGTTGATGCCTTTGTGCTCATGTTTTTCAAATGCTTTCTGGTAACTCCCAGATTGCTTCCTCACGTCTGAAGGATCTACTCTATAGAACACAGGTATAACAAGGTGAACTTGATCATTTTTGGAGCACTGTAATATTTTTGTAAGTTCCTTCAAGCACCACGTGGAAGGTGCATAGTTTTCTGAGAACACCACAAGGAACATAGTTGAATCTTCAATGGCTTTTTCAAGAGATGGCCATACCTGGTCTCCTTTCTCGAGTCTGTCATCGATGTATGTATATATTTGTTTTCCACAAAGAGCATAATAAAGATGGCTTGTGAAATTCAAGCGGGTGTCCTCACCTCTAAAGCTAATAAAAACATCATATTTCTTGGGAGACTGAGAAGATGGAGTAGAGGAAGAAGATGAAGCCATATCAGATCGCCTGGCCACAATATGCAAAAGAGAATTGGGACTGCTTTCAATTCAGATCCAAGAATTTGTAATAGGAAGCAAACCGGCCGAAGGGGAAGATAAGGTTGCAGTGAAGTAGGTTGGGTAAATTAATGAATCAGTGGCTCTCAAATTTCAGAGGAAGGGAAATACAGCACTAAATGAAAAAGCATAGTACAGAGAGCAAGAAAATTACTCCGACACTTTCCCCGAAATGTTGATCAAATTATTGTAGTTTTTTCACTTTTCACCCGGGCAGCACTGGACAGAGCAAACCCAAAAAGCAAGTTAGAAAGTGGGAACTGGCTTTTTTTCCTTTCTCCTTTTCATCCGCTGCCCTCGCTGCTTAAAACTAGAGTGACGCTAAATGCTTTATTTTCAGACCAGTGAGGCTTATTTGTATCCGCGTTTGATAAGTATTTATAAATACTTTTATATAAATTAAGACAAAATTCTTCTCATGTATCTCATATTTTTTTAATTACAATTAAAAAACTGTTTATAAATTATTCTAAACAAGCTATGCTGAGAAAATATTTGACAATACTAAATGCTTATTTTGAAAAAAAATGAAAAGAAGGTTTTACCTCACCTATTCTACACCAAAACAGTGTAGTTTGAAATAAAGAAGGGCAGCCAAGGCAAAAAGGAGAGAAGTTGGTTCCGAGAAAGTTCACACACAACATAGTATCACTGACACGTGGTATTGGTCATTGACGCATTTGTATGCATATGTGCATCTAATTTGTATTAAATATAATAAAGTAAAATAAAAGAATTATTTTTTTACCTTAATGCCAAGGTAATTAGTTTCATTTAATTTGTTTTCAGATTTGTGAAAACTTAAGTTCGTTTATAGCTGCAGATAGTTATAGCTATAATTAAAGGTGAAACAGAAAACTGGAGAATAACTATGTTTTAATTAACGTAACCCGAACTATTGCCAGTCGTTTCTAAAATTACTGGTATGTATTCCCTTTAGCCTTCATCCCTTAGTAATCACGTAAGGAGAAGTTACAGAAAATCGCTCCTAAATGACTTGCTGGCATGATTGTTCGGATTACCTTATTTTAAAGAGAAGAATTTTAATTCATAAAACGTACAAATAATGTAAGGTAATGTTGACTTTATACCTTTGAAGGTAATGTAGTGTAAAAATAATTTTTTTAATTGATTATGAGAGCCATTTATCCAATAATTGGTCTGTCCTTATTTATTATGATGTAGACTTTATACTTTTGAAGGTAATGTAAGGTAATGTAGTGTATATTAAAAAATAATAAAATTTAAAATTAGAGGTGAATTTAGTGTCTTAAAAAAAAGTAACAATAAATTGATAAGGATGACTTTGATTGGTTGGATTTTGCAGGGGTTAAAATAATATTACTCCCACGCATTATTATGGAGCAAATTATGCGGAAAGGGGAAAAGAAAAGTGCCAGAAATTCTTGACCTTGGAAAGTGCCAGAAATTCGAAGGCCCACACACATGGTCTGGCACTCAAAAGAGTTAAAGACGCTCCCAGATAGTGACATGACTCATTTTGGAAATACTGAGATGCTTCGTTTTGGAGTATTTTTTTTAAAAAAAAATATCGAACGAAAAAGTTAGAAATTAGTAAATATTAAATAAAAAATATCAACAAGAATTTATTGTCATTCACAAATTTAGTATTATCAATGTTAAATAAAGTGTTGTTACCAAGCCTGATTTTGTATTTATTAATTTCCAGTTTCTTTTTTTTTTTTTGCCTAAATATATTTATGAAATAAACGTTCTTTTATTTACAAAATAAAACATAAATCACAGCAATTTAAAGGACATTATTTGACTCTCCAAAGATTTTCTTTTACCAGTCTCGACTTTTTAACTTTATGAACCCCATAGCCACAAGGCAAGAAGATTTATGAGGAGGAATGAGCGGTCTTCCAAACTTACCCGCATATGAAGAACGCAAGGTCCAAATGCAAGGTCATACAAAGCTAAATGTACCGGGAACTTATATAAACTAAAATAATAACAGTTATTAAATTAAGAACTCCTAAGGAATTAACTACACACAGTCTTCCGCCTATCCTCATTTTGTTTGTTGCTTATGCTATCAATTTTATTGAAAAAAAAAATCTTAAATTAATTTTATTCATGTCATCATACTCCTCCGGTCCTTAATATAAGACCCATTTAACTAATTTGATTAGATTAAGAAAGTTAGGTAAGTTAGTTAATTATAAGAAATATAACATGTTTTTCCTAAAATACCATAATAATCTTTCTTAATACCTTCTCTCCCTCTTCTACTTGACTATGGTTGAGGGAGTATCTATAGGGGTAATTTAGAGAAAATTGATAAATATAAGAAATGGTTCTTATATTTAGGACCAAAACCAATTCAACAATTGGGTCCTACATTAGGGATCGGAGGAGTACAACATAAGGATGCCCTAATTAGTACGTAAAAACAAAAAAGTACTATGAACAAAAATCATGTGTGCGCGTATATAACTACTAAAACAAGAGCATACATACCTTTTTAAGGTGGAGGGGGTCATGCACATATGAAGCGGGCAGAACATTCAGCTTGAGAGCTTTAAAACTCAAAATCATTTCTTCAAATTCATCCAAAATGTGATATATATATATATATATATATTCTTTGTGAAAGGAGCAAACCCCATTGCAGTAGAGTTAGGATGTGGATGCCAATGCCAATTTAATTTGTTTAATGTAATCTTGATGCTCAGATGTCGGGCAGGAAGCCAAGCAAGCATATTGACCATCAATAGACCATTTGGCATCGATGCATGTCGTCGATGATGATTTAGAAATAACGGCGCAGAAAATGAAACCGTCATCCCAAGCTTGTGGAATCGAATTGAGACCTACAGTTACCAAAGACTGTGTAGTCGTCTACATGAGCCACTCTGGAACTCTTTCTTCAGGATATTCCATTATAGCCATATCATAAATGGCTTTATCTATCTCAAGTAGCACTTTTGCCTCAGCAACTTTGATTGATCGTCGATCCAACTTCATGCAATTTGTGAACATAAAGTAAGGATATGGTTCATCTGCTTCATCATCATCATAATCTTCTTTTCCTTCTTCACCTTCGTTCGTCAAAGGTAAATGTCGTAGGGTCCCAAGGGATGGGTAGTTCTTGCTGGACAGTGATAAGATAGAGGGAGGGAGTTCTGGTAGAGATCGAAGCCTTTCACATCCATCCAAATAAAGATGTTGCAGGCTTGAAAGAAGTTTGATGCTTAAAGGCAAGGTCTCCATATTAGTCCTTGAGAGATCTAACTCACGTAATGAAGACAACAAGCTGATATTGTCGGTAGTTCAAATAATTCACGGTGCGAGTTTTAATATGTTTATGCTACATACGGATAGTTAGACGTATGAAGGGAGGAAAAGATACGATCGGCTTTTTTTTTTTTTAAAGAAAAGGTTTAGATGAGTTAGCTTTCGGGAGCTTACTAGGGTCAGAGCATACCTTTGGACATCAGAAAGCGCTTATAGAGGTATTTATAAATTGTCCACTAACAAAGTCTTTACATCGGCAGTAAGATTCGAATTCACAACCTTGTGAGTTATGAGCCGATTCCTTACCAACTGGACTAATTCTTCTTGGCAAAAAAATAAAATCCTTATTATGACATAACTTGAATCTCCCGCTATTGGAACTTTATACGAACCTTGCTTTACTATTCTTGTTTGATTTCAACATTAATTGGTAATGCTTTGGTTTATTATAAATTTTATACTTTTTATATTGATCAGGATGCGTTGGGTAAGAAGCTGTAACCCCAAGAAACAAAAATAACGAGGCCGATTGATTTTAACTTGAGTTAGATTTGTTCATTCCTGTATTCTTTTGTCGTTGAATGGACTTAAATAATGAATTCACAATTTTAGAACAGTGAAAACAGGAGTGAGGGAAATTTTTTTTGGGGGGGGGTACCAACCTCATTTCTTCTAAATACACATAAAATGTGCTGAAAGCCAAGTAGTAACATAGGCCCCCTTGCTAGGCAAGATATGTAAATGGGGTCTTTTATAAGACGTATTATGTTTTAATTACATCCAGAACTTTGTAATAAGACTTATAACTAGGGATCAAAACAATTCTAAAAACTAGGACTTACGTTTAGAGACATAGGGAGTAGTCAAATGTGAGACTTCAAGAAAATGTGTTGTTGTAGCTTTTCCGAAGGAACAAAATTAAAAAAG
Organism: Neltuma alba; assembly: GCF_004799145.2. Lineage (NCBI taxonomy): Eukaryota > Viridiplantae > Streptophyta > Magnoliopsida > Fabales > Fabaceae > Neltuma > Neltuma alba. The sequence continues at coordinate 251,894 of NW_021636253.1, read as the reverse complement.
AAGCAGCATCATTTTACATTTTGTCTTTTTGTCCTCTTTCATTTTTATTTTTTGCTTGAGGAGACTCTATGCTCTGTTTTGCCGTTCACATCTTGCTCTGTCCCATTTTGTTATATTATAATGCACAGGCATGGGGATCCTCTGAAGTTGAGGATCCACGAATTTCAAATGGCCTGCTTTGGCATCATTTCTTAGTTTTAATTTATGTGACTACTCAAAAAAGCCACAAGCTTGAAAACAGGAGTTGGACTGGAGAGCCAGGAATGCATGTAGTATCAGCGCTTAGAATTTGCAAGGATAGGCTGCATTTCACCAATACACAAATGATGGTACATTGCACATTGGTCCTGAAATTGGATCCTCCGTATAACTCTTAAGCGGACGCAACACAAGTCCGTGAAAGATAAAAGGTGAGATATTTCATACTTGCGCTTTGGAAAAAACTACAGCTGGATGATGTGTGCTGTTAATGGGGTGACAAAAGTGAAAATGCTCTGTTTGGAAAATAGGAAGTAAAAGATAAGAGCAAAGTTTCTCAGTTTGAGAAGGTTACAAAGGAGGGGGAGCAAAAAGAAGTAATTTTTGTACTTATCAGGGATATTTTTGTCTTTCCATTTTCTATTTAAAAAGATTTGTTTTCGTTTTTTTCTTAAAAGTGCACCAAATACGCCTATGGAAATTAAGATTACATTGCAATACATTCCATTTCGGATAAAAGGAAAGCTTAAATACGCAATTTAACCTGCCCAATCTGTGCATTTCCATCAACTGGATTTTACAAAGACTCAATCTCCATAAAACCTATCAAACTAATAACAGATAGGGAGCACAACACGAGGATAAGCTCATTTTGAATGTCAAGGAAAATAGAGGAAAAACAAATCACCTGAATTTTTGCTTCAATCCACCAAGAAAAAGGAAATCTGAACTTAATATCATAAAAACATAATATCTTTCAAGCCACGTGTTCTATTCTTCGACGCCCCAGTTGGTGGGCTTGGGAAGATAAAATCCTTGGACTTCCTAGGAACCACTTCTTTGTCATTAGTGTTGTCACAGGAGCAACCTCCTTTGATTCCCAATGAATTGGGTTGTGACTGTAACACCGATTCCATTTGTTGAATATAATTTCGATATCCTGATGCACCCGTTGGGCATACCCCACACCCCTTGACATCCAAAACTGGAACTGGACTAGGAGTTTTAACAATGAATTTTATTTCAACTGATTCATGACCAGTGGTGCTCTGATCAGTATTCTTCTCTTCAATTATCCTTTGCACCTGTGAAGGAAGCTCTGAGATATACCAGAGACAGACATGATCTGACTGAATGATGCCAATATGTTTGCAAAAGTAATACATAATCTCATCCAAAACCTGTTGGCCATCACTAAAATACCACTCAGTTTCAAAGTAAACGAAGGATTCAGAGTGAGAAACAACTGCACAGAATATAAAACTCCAATCCTTAGGTCGTGGAATGGAGAAGAGATCCACAGTGATGGAAGACTGTGTTGACCTGTACATGAACCATTCTGGAACTTTGCTTCCTGGATATACAAGTTGAGCCTGCATAGTCCAAGCAGTGCCTGTTTCAACAGCTGATACTAATTTATCCATCTCAAGCAGCGCTTTTGCCTCAATAGCTTTAATTGATTGCCGATCCAATTTCATGCAATTTCCAAAGTGAAAGCATACTTCATCTTCCAATGAGACTGTAGGCATTGAAGTTAACTTTAGGGTCTCGAGGGAAGTGCAGTCCCTTGCAAACAAGTGTGCAATAGAGGGTGGAAGTTCTGGCAGGGATTGAAGCCTTTTGCATTCGTCCAACCTAAGACATTGTAGCCTCAAAAGATGCTTGATGCTAGCAGGCAGTGTTGTCAGATTAGTTGACCCTGTGAGTGACAACTCACGTAACGATGACAAGAAACTAATGTTCTCGGGCAGTTCAAATAAGCTGCTACAATTATTCAGTGACAAATTTTTCAAACTGCGTAACTTATTTAATAGGAAATGCAGATTTGATGCTAACTTGTTGCAACCAGAAATACTAAGAGAACGAAGACCACTAAGGTCAACTAACTTGTAGGGGAGATTTGTGAGACTTTGGCAGCCATCTACACTCAATTCTTCAATGTTGCCAAGGCGTCCACTTGATGACCACAGTTCATCATTGATGGCTGTGTTTGAAAGAAACAGTTCTAACCTTTTCTCTGATGTTACTGAAAACTCTCGGAGTCTCGAACATCCACTGAGCACGAGAAATGTAAGTGATTTTAGAGGGGCACTGCTTGTAAGGCTAGTAAGGGCTTTGCAATCTACAAGCCTCAATTGGTTGAGATTGGGGAGAGTTAAAACAGAAGGATGAACACTACGCAACCTTGTACAATAGCTAAGATTGACATTTTTAAGAAGCTTAGCCTCTGAAAAATCAGGAAGCTCAATCAGGTACTCTGATTCAGCAAGTTGAATCTCCCTTAAATTCACGAGGTTCTGTAACAATCAAATGAGAGGGTTCACGTAAACAAACAATTCTTGACAAATTTCCAAACACCATTTCGAGAAAGATATAGATTTACCTGGACACCATCCCAAAGTTTTGTAAGTTTGCTATTGTACATTTTCATAGTAACAATGTTTTCAGCCGAAAATGTTGCCGGCAATGACTTGGAAGGGTAGTCATCCCAACGCAAAAGTCTGAGCTGATTCGACAAAAATTCAAGACCACTGGGAAGATGTAAATTCCCCTTTTCAAAAGCACCTTTATAAAAATTGAGAAATTTCAGATTGTCCATTGAGGACAAAGTTTTTGGACTTAACTGCAGATCTTCAATTTTTGCCACATTCAGAGTTATGCTTTGAATGGCTTCAGTCCCCTGCAAAATAGGAGTAGCATAAGAGGAAAACAGAATATAATTTGTAAGTATATAAACACAGGATTATGACTCTTACCATGTTATGTTTTAATACATGATATATGTCATTAGCATCCCATAGTCGACTACGGTTCCCAGGATTATCAATTGATTCTTCTCGAACAATTTCCCAACCCATTTCTTGTATTAAATCATGCATAAATATTCTTGATTTTCTGATAGCTGATTCTTTAACTTCAGTTATGAGAGCTCTGTCTCGGAGGACCCTCAATCCAATAATTGTTGAGAAACCACAGGCATTTAACAGAAGTATTATTTGTTGTGATTCATATCCTTTCAAAAAACAAGCAATATATAAGAAAATGTTCTTCTCTTCCCTATCTAGTTGATCATAACTCAATCTCATCACATCTTGAATTTTCGCATGTGGCATTTTGTTTAGCTTCTCAAGTTGGCTTTCCCATTCTTCCTTGCTTTTGCCATAAAGAAAGGAGCCCAAAACTTTCAAAGCCAATGGAATTCCTTTAGCATAACTAATCACCTTCCTTGATAATTTAATCCACTCAATGTCTACGTAATTATTCTCAAAGGCATTCAACATAAAAAGTTGAGCAGCATCATCAAACATCAATGGCTTAACCTCGTATATTTCATCAGCTCTTTTAGCAAGTACTTGTTTATCTCTAGTAGTTATTAAGACTCTACTACCAGATCCAAAGCAATCAAGTGCTCCTACTAAATTTTCAAGGTGATCTGAATCACTAATATCATCAAGAACAACCAGAATCCTTTTTCGAAGAAGCCTTCTCCTAACGAAAGGGGGCATGAGATATGGGGTGCCAATTTGTAAATCATTTTCCTTCAGTAGTGAAGAAAGCATTTTATTCTTCAAATAAATAATGCCATGATTTTCAGCTTCTTCTCTCACGTTTGCCAAAAAACAATGCCCTTCGTATTCAAAACAAGATCGATAGAATATTGCAGCTGCGATGGTTGTCTTACCGATACCGCCCATACCCCAAATTCCAATGACACGGACATCTTTTGACCCTTCATCCATCAGTGATTCTAATTCTGCAATTCTTTCATCAATTCCAACAAGATCTGTTAAGTCACCTCGGTACAAAATATTCAACTTTGTTGACAAAGATTTGGCAATTTCTTCTATAAGCTCAGCCTCATCCCTATAACCATAAGAAAGTAAGAAGACCGAAATTCAGTGACATCATTGCATAATGAAAAAAGTGTTCAAAGGAAAGAGCTTACTCATAATTTGATGAATGAAACCCAGATAAATTAGCAGCCTCTTTCAAAGCTGATCTCCAAATTGGCACCCTTTCCTCATAATATTCGCCATGTTTCGATAAAGCATCTCCATAAGATCCTTTCTGATGTCTCACATTTGAGGGGTCTGTGTTATAGAAAACGGGAATTACAATCTGTTTTTGCTTCTCCATACATTCAATAATCTGCACAAGTTCTTCTAAGCACCACTTTGAAGAAGCATAGTCCTTTGAAAATATGATCAATGAAATGAGTGATTCTTTAATGGCCCTTAAAAGCGCCGGTGATATTTGATCTCCACTTTCAGGTCTGTCATCTACGTAGGCATCAATTTGCTTCTGCCGCAGTTCCTTTCTCAAATGGCTAAGGAAACCATGACGTGTGTCTGTGCCCCTGAAGCTGATGAAGACATCATGTTGTATACCCGACAACTTGGAAAAAGAGTCCATTAGAAAGAACAAGCACAGAAGATTGCCTATCACAGGTAAATCTTGGCTTGCTTGAGTAACAGGAGAGATGAGTTTAAGCAGAAAGAAAAGAAAAGAAAGGAATAGGGCGGGAAAACAGAAGCCTCAAGAGTTAATCAAATAAGATGAAAACAAAACTGGACCAAGATGTCATGTTATTGCAGTCGCCACCGCCAAAAAATATTATCACATAGGAAACGTATGCCAGCAACAACCTGGATGATCAAAGAAAGAGCAATTAGGAGGAAAATGATAAGATCAAACCGTGTTAGCCATTAAGGTCATGGATATGGTGTTCAGGTAAATAAATATCGAAATAGAAGCCATAATCACGCAATACCCAAATGAGATACGAAACAAAATCTGTAATAAGAGGAGGTTTGCTGCCAGCGACACGGAAGGGAAGAGCGATCGGAGTCAAAGTGATCTGTGGGAATGAAATGCGAGTTAGAGAGAGAAGCACGAAACCATTGGAGCAACACTGTTTTAAAATACGGAAAAAATTAATCTTTTAATCACTGAAAGTCCTTAACTTTCAGTGGTCACCGCTCAGTCCTTAACACGTCAATGATTTAGTTGCTGAAATTTTAACTTAATTAAAATTCAGTTTTTAATTTTTTTGGTTAATAAAGTAATCCTCGGCATATGTTCTTCCTTTCTAATTATAATATTTTATTGTAGTACAACTCAGCCTGAGTAGTGAGTACTGCATGCCTGCTGACACGGATAAAACATGGTGATGTAGCTTCCCAGTAAGCGATAAAATTTGAGGGGGGGGGGGGGAAAAAGCAGAGTCGATATAATTCTTTGAGCACCAGAAACAGAGAGTGCGTTGAGGACTGTAAATTTGATAAGAGAGGACAGGGACGAAGAGAGCGGACCTTTGAGGGGCAGAGTGGAAAGAGAAAGTGAGGTAACTCAGTCGAGCTCATGAGCAACGCCAACCAGCTGCAGTGTGGGGCTGAGGAGTTCCATGAAGCAAGAAGCTGGGGATTATGGAGACTGGTTTTGAAAGAAAGGAGATGATTTTCCTCAAGGTTTTTATCACTATAGTGGGTGAAACCACTAGCGAGAAAACGACAGAGGTGGAGCTCGGCAAGACAATGAAGAAGAAGATTGAAAGGCAAATACAGAGGGATGGAGAGAAAGCAGAGTTTCCAGTTTGAGAATTGAGAGGTAGGAAGGGGAAATAGACGAAGGCGCGGAAATGGAATGGCATTTCCTTTTCTTTCTTTCTTTTTAAAATTTTCTAGCTTCCTTGGAAGCCACATCACCAATTTTTATCAGTGTCAGCAAGCCATGTAGGATGTCCCGGGGTGAGTGCACGTGCCAAGGGGTAATTTAGTAAATGGGTAAAAAACTTAAGGATTGAATAGTTAAAAGTTTAGTGACTAGGTAGCAGTTAACGTACTGTGTCATAATTAAATCAAAATTTGAAAGACTCAAAAACTAATTTTTTTTCTAAAATATATGCTAATAAATACGAAAACATTTTGTTCACCATATGAACTTGGAAGTGATGGAATTTTTTAAAAAATGCTTAGTTTGCTTTTAGTAGCTCTTTCGGTCACCTCTTTTTAAAAGCAAAGCAAGCTTTTATTTTATTTTGTCTCTGTTGCAAGAAGTTCCAAGGTTCGAATGTCAAATTTCAAAGAAAGTTGTTCCTACCAAGTTGGAATTTTCCTGTGCTATTAGCGGGCGGAAATGACACAGCATTATCAAAACGCATAAATGCTTTCCACATATTGTTGTCGTCGCTACAACTTGTTTGTTTCATATTGAGAGATGTTTGGCTGCCAAAATAAAAATATTTTTCTACAAATCAAAATAAACTTCTTTATATTTATTTTGTATATTATAAAATTATTTTTAAAATTATAATTTGACTTTCGTCTAAACACCTTAAGAATGGAAAAGACAGCACCATATGGAAAAAAGGAGAGCAGAGAGAAAGACATTTACCCAAAGCTTAATCAAATCACTTAAAGATATACACACAATTATATTGAGTTACCATATGTTACAGAAAATTACAGCCGGAGAGTCACAGAGACAAAATTATTTTGAATAAGCAGATCAGCTTTTGCAGAGCCTCTCGCTGTGACATGTGTTGCATCAGAGAAGAAACCTTCTTTAGGTTGTACAGAAAGAACATTTAAACAATTGGAAGACTGGAATTATAAGCATTGCTGATTCACTGAAGGCCGTTTCCAGATACTAAACAAAATCTGTAACAAAGGTTTGCTGGCGTCGACATCGAAGGGAAGAGGGGTCGAAGTGGTCTGTGGGGAATGCTAGTTAGAGACAAAAAGCCACAAAAGATTAGAGCATGAGGCAACACTGTTTGGCGCAAAATTATGAAGCGATAAGAGACTATAAATGCACATGGAAATTACAAATTTTTTTAATTAATTTCTTACTTTTTTTCTTTTTGCATATTCTTTTTATAACATCACTTATATAATTTTTTTTTCAAAAAATAAAACTCATTGAGAGCTTTCCTTCTATTAGACTTCAACCAAAAAGAGAAAATGCCCCCACGGCGTAAAATCTAGTTGTAATCAATGCTCATCCAAACTTTAGGCCAACCATTTTAAAGCTGGATAATCAACTGCAAATCTAATTCAATTTTATTTTTTTTATTTTCAATTATATATTTATCATATTAATATATGAATAATCTAAAATAAAATTAAAATTCTTAATGTTATGAGAAAAAGGAATTGGATGGTCAAAATACCATCTCAGAAATATCACCGAATCATCAGAAAAGAGAGATTGTGCGATAATTGAGAGGCATATGAGGAATTTGTACACAGCTCAGTCATTCTATAGAGCTTCTTCAGCAGTTTTTATGAACTATTTTGTGTGTGTATTATAGAGAGAGGGATATTCTATTTCGTTCTTTGTAATATTTTAAGCCTTTACGTTCTCATGCTTCTCCCTCCATCTACCAAAAAAATAAAATAAAGTAAAATTAGGAAACTTGACAGAAATTTAACCACTCCCATCATAGTAATCGTCGAAATAATTTTTCAGAGGCTGCAAGTTTGATATGCTTCCTTGACCCCAGCCTTTTTGTACATGCTTGAGAGTTTTCAATGCAATTCCACTGCCGTCGTCCCTGTTAAAACAGGTAACAGATTATTAAACATGAATATTACACGTTACGCAGGAGTACACTTTTGATCTTAAAACGCAACGGCATTTCACACCTCACATGAAAATAAAATTTTTTTCACGTTATTTTGAATACCCAAGCATCCTAAATTGTGTGCACGAATGCCTATTAATATAAGGAAATAGCAATTAACGCAAAGATTATATCATGTCAAGAGTACCATGCTATATAACATTACATTTTCTGTAAACTCGGTGAATTATTCAACAGTTCTCCATAACAATGGTCATATCCCAAGAGATATGGTAGCAACCTTTAAAACTACACAGGCAGATTGACTAATCCCATCCGAAAATGTCAGTCACTCGCGCGAACCCTACACCATTTCAATTACTCTGATAATTTATAATTAAGACAGTTTTGGGATTTTTCAGGTAATCAACCCCCCTATAAGCCACAAAAGAAAAGAACAAGGTATGTCTCCCAAGACAAATTAAATAACAGCAAATGAAGAGAGATGAAAAAATTGGTGAAAAAGATTATCCTCATTGCAATACCTGTGTAATATATCTCGCCAGTCACTTCCACCAGCCTTGTTAATTTTTCCATTGATGTTCCTTCTTTCACTGTAGCAAGTCTTATTTCCATAGCCATCTCCTAAAGCCAATTTCATCATCTGCGTTGCAAGTTCATTAACTTGTTGCTTGTCTCCCTTTTCATTTAAGCCATCAATCACTGGCATGAATGATGAATGATCGAACTCGTATTTTCTATCAATCAATTTATGGAGAAGAAAATTAGCATCATTTAACCTATCATCCCGGCATAGCCGATCAATTAGATCTTTATACATGAAATTTTTCAATCCGAAAGATCTATCTAATGAAGCTTCAAACAACTCCATTGCTTCAGAGACCAGTCCTCCAGCTAGTAATTCATTGAACATCAAACTGTACAAGGGTTCCTTTTGGCCACATACGCTCAGAGCTACCTCAAATAGCTCATATGCAACTCCAAAGTCACTGGATTTGCAGAAAGCTTTTATCAATATTTTGAAGGAGGATATATTCGGGGTTATGCCCTTATCCAGCATTTCATGTAAAAGGGAAGTGGCGTCCTTTATCTTCCCTCCATCGCAAATATGGCTAATAATATTATTATATGTGCAAACATCTGGACATATCCCTCTTTCTCTCATCTCATCCATCAGACCATAGATTTCAAATATTTGGTTTCTACTTCCTAAGCCCATAATCAATGAATTGTAAGTCTGAATAGTCTTGCTGCAACCATTTCTCTCCATATCCTTCAGGACACGATAGGCAGATGATATCTTTCCTTGTTTACAGAAACTCTGAATGAATGAATCATAGACCACAGAATCAGGGTGCAAACCTTTTGCCATCATTTCTATAAATTTCTTTTTTGCTTCCTCGAGCCTCCCAACCTTGCATAGCCCATTAATTATGGTTGTATATGTGATCACATCTGGAAATCTATTTGATACATTTTGGATGTCATTTACTAGGCTGGCAATTAGGTTTCCTTTATCAAGGGAAGCAGGTCCGTTAGTCCACATCTCACTAACAATTTCAACCGCTTTGTCCAATTCACCCCTTCTACAAAGACCATTGACGACTATATTACAGGTAACTGTATCGAATTGGTATCCTTTTTTGTTCATCTTTTGCAGCATTTGCTCCGCTTCTGATGTTCGCTCCTCTTTCCAAAGGCTGTGCAGTAATATGTTGCAAGTGTAAGCATTTGGGGAACAATCATTCCTGATCATTTTCTGAAGAATATTTTTTGCCTCAATAATCTTCCCTTCGCTACAGAACCCATGGAGGAGAATACTATAAGTTACGGTGTCAGGGCAAATACCATTATTTCTCATTAGGTCTATCAACGTTTTTGCATCCGACAGCATATGTTTCCTGCAGAGCCCATCCATTATAATGTTGTAGGAGTATATATTTGGTTGAATTCCTTTGCTGAGCATTTCATTGAGAACTAACCGAGCCTCTGATAATTTCCCCTTTCTAACCAAGCCCCACAACCATGTGTTATAACTTTCTAATGTCATAAAATTACCAACTTTTTTCATTTTATCAAGCAGAGCACTCGCTTCCTCCAACATGCCCTCCTTGCAAAACCCTTTGAGCATTATATTGTAAGTTATGATATTAGGCCTTGGAAGTCCAAGCTCTTTGTCCATTTGCATGTCCCTGAAAATTCTTGACGCTTCTAAAATTTTGCCCACTCTACAAAGCGCCGATATCCTAGAGTTAAAAGTAACAACATCCGGAAATAGACCCTGGTCTCTCATCCTTTCGACTAATTTTTCAGCTTCATCAATTCGATCTTCTCTACAAAAGCTAGATATCAGAGTATTATACACTACCTTATTCGGGAAAGGATGACCATTCTTTGACTGGTTGAGAAGCTCTAAGCCTTGGGCAGTGAACCCAGCTCTACAAAACCCACGAACAAGAATCCCAATACTGTACTCATTTGGCTGACATCCCTTTTCAGACATTTTATCAAACAGGTCTCGAGCATCATCTAAATGACCAGAGTCACACAACAACTGAATTAAGAGATTAAACGTATAAGTTTCTGGTTTAACCCCAGCCGCAATCATGTCTGTGTACAGCCATTTAACAAAATCTGGACGGTTCCTTTTAAGACTAGCTTGAAGAAGTACATTGTATAAAGAAACCGCAGGAGGCATTGCTGGAAATCGAGTTCTAAGGGATTTGAAATGTAAGACAGCCTTATCAAGGTGGCCCAATGATGCCAGGATTTGAACAAAGGAAGTGAGAGACGCAAGGCCAACATCAGGGTTCCGTGAGACAGGAAGGAGTTGGGGGAGTTCATCGATCTCCTTGTGCATATGTGCGCCAATAAGGATACGTACAATGATAGGTATGGAACGAAGATAACAAGGAGATGAGGAGGAAGAAGATGAAGACAGAATGCGCTTGAAGAGATGCCATGCAAGTCTGGGATTCTTGGTGTTCTTGAAAAGAGCTTTGATAAGCTTTGATTTTTGATCCATTGAATTGATAAAGAGGTGAGGAAGCAGAAGCAATTCGTCAAGGCTGCAGTGCCAATGGCAGGAGTAATTTTTTGTGTAAAGAAATTGTAAGCCAAGGGCTTCCGGAAGCTCCGCACTGCCTCTCTGGTTCACTCAGGCTGCCCCTGCAAAATTACTAGTTGTTATTTAATAGTATCAATTTTTAGACTGAGATTCCAGCTTCGAATTAGTTCTTCACTGACCCAAAATGTTTTTTTATAAAGAGAAACTCAATATTGGTTTTGAGTTGGAACAATTCGTCAGTATTAGTCCTAGAAAATCACAAAGTGCTGCACGAAGAAGAAATTCAAGTTAGAATGAACCGACAGCTAGAATCATACATGAGACAGAGCGACAAACACCAAGACTTCCAAAATGGCATTGTTTTCTTTAATGAAATAGCGTGAACTATGGATCACCAAAACAACTGGGATTACATCACTTAAACCGAAATGGCGGCAGTGGATTACAATGTCACCAAAGTGATGTAATCCTAGTTGTGGTCGTGGCAACCATTAAGCAACTTCGATTCTCTCACCATTAATCAACAGTCAAAGTCAACAACTTGAATTGTCTTTCACCATTAATCAAAATCCAAATTCAACTTTCTCTTGGTTATCATTAATCAGTCACATCCACCGAAGGAGGGCAGTAGCAACTTACTGGCGGACGAAAGAATCTGGGAAGTGGATGTTGGGTCGCCTATCTTCGAGAAACTGAAGCCAGAGGAACTCTCCAACGGGAGAATCTCCAGTCGAGGCATCGAGCAGGTCAGAACACATTTCTCGAGGCAAGACGAAGAGGTAAAAATCCCGATTTGAAGTGCTGGCTGATCTTGAGTGGAACAACAACGATGCTGGTGACAGGAGAGCAAATCACCTGAATAGGCAAGCTACGCTATGGCAATGAAACTTTACTAAGATGGCTAAAGCAGGAATGAAATAGAAAGGATAGCGTCGGAGGCAAGAGATCACGTACAGTGGATGGCAAAGTGTGTGTGTGGTATGCGGATGGTGGTCAGTGGAGTCTCGCCAAACAGAAAAGGCGATAAGCGAATCAGGGAGGGATGGAGAGAGGAAGAAGAGAGAAATTAGAAGGCTATTTGGATCAAGTACGAGCATGTGCCAATTGAGGGAGAAATGGACATCTAAAATGGGCCACATTAGATTTTAAGGCCCAATGACTTCCTCTTCTTATTTTCTGTTTTCCAACAACACCAACTGACTTCTACTCGGTTATGAGGTGGTCCAAAATTTAGATTCCCTCACCAAAAGAGATTGGGTTTAGCAGAGCCACCAAATATGATGAATTAATATTTAAATTTTTATTAAAAAAATATTTATATTTACCATCTGATAGTACCTTGTACATGATTGCCTCTAACAGATATAGATGTGCTTAGCAAAAGAAAACATGAGACCCTACTTTCACTATGAAAACTTTATCTTCACATATACATAAATATCTTGTGTGTATAGTAATAAAATTTAAAGGAAAAATATTTATCTGCTTAATATCTGGATGAACCAGAAATTCGAATTGCAACAGCAACATTTTGTTAAACAAAATACCAAGAAATTCAAACCCCTTAATGAAACCCCACAACCCCTCAACTTCACAAAACCCTCAACACTAGGGTTAATGTTTCTTCTGATTCTAAATATACTTCACTAGTCCTATTTACAGGGCAAAGAAAGAAAACATTTTTTTGTTCTATTTATAGAGTACTAAGATAAATTTTTTGTATGGATATATAATTTTACCCCTCATTTATTATTGTATTGATTTTGTTTACATGAGGTATAATATATATTAAATAAGGATAAAATTGAAAAGTTATTAAATTTTAAATAAAAGTTAATGAAGTTTAAGGTTTTTCTTGATCTGTGTAAAGCATGATGGAAGTGTCTTATAAATATGATCAGAGAATTATATCACTTTTAATTATTTCATCAACAAAATTAAGAACGGTTAGTTATACCATTAAAATGGTCTTAAAATTGATTTTTTTTTATTTTCACTCCTAATTTGTAATTAATACCGTCATTTAAAAGGAAAAAAAAACACCCTCTCTCTATATATACACTTGTTGGAAATTGCAATAGGGACATTTCTTGGAAAAGCATTAAATATTCTAAACGCTCATGCAAGAGTAATCATATTTTTGTCAAATAAAACCTGGTCATATTGATCCCACTTTTATAGTGCCCAGTTTCAGTTACGTTTGATGCGTGCTTTCTTCATGCTCCAAGCATTCAATGTGGTCATCTTGACGTCAGCAGCACCATAATTGAAGACATAGAATTGAGCCTCGCCATTGATTGACAATGTGGGGTAAACTCTGGCTGTGATCACTGCCTTACCTTCTTCTCCAAAACTCTCCACCACCAAGTGATCAATCTGTGAAAAATGGAAGATCACACGCGTTATATAAGGATTTTAAACCAACATAAAGAATGAAGTTTATGGATGTCATATTGATTTATTTGCCACTCACCAAGCTTCTAAGTGAGAGATCCTTGTAAGAAGGGTCAACATCAAGGAGGGTCCCTTGATTGGCGAGGTCATGATACTTATGATTCATCGAAGACCTGTCAAAGTTTTGCATCTGTATGTCAGATAAGGATCGGAAACTAAGAAAATTGATAAAAGCTTGTGAAGAGGATAAGCACAAACCTGCTTTGATCGCTATAGAAGAGGACCAAAGGTTTGTGTTGGTATATGAAGATTCTGAAGAAGACGGCAGTATATTCTTTCAAGTCTTCTGAAGCAAACGCAAGCAAGCCAAAAGGTCCCAGACCACCTTTTACTGCTGCACCCTTACTGCTACAAAGAAGCTAAGGATTCACCCAGGAGTCCCACACTTCTGCCTTCCCAAACTCATTTGATTCAAATGAAACTTCAACATCAGCCTGCACATGTGTTGACGTAATCTCAAACTGATTATTCTAAATTATTTATTATAATAAACATAAAGGAGGGTTGTTAAGATTTACTTGTGCAGCTGTGACGCCAGTGACTTGAATGTGTTGGCCAGCCTTGAGCACCCTGGTTGCCCAGCTGATTGGTTTTCCTCGCAACTTCTCGATTTCGACCACCGGCCATTGCACCAACTGGTTCCCTGACTTTTGAAGGCAAATCACCCTTGGTATAGCCTACAAATTACACCAAATGTTAGTTCAAAATATTTTCTTTGGCAAAATATTTGTGCTAGGTTATTGCGTCTTCAACTTGACATTTATGAAAGTATCAAAGAATTTGTTTCGAGGCAATGTAAATATAGCGTCCACTTACCTGTATTCCTGACCATCCTCTCTTGACATAAACAAAATCGCTTGAGGATTCGTTGACCCAGCCTAACAAGATCCTTCTCTTCTTTGCATCATCAAAAAACGACTTGGAGGCATAATATTTCCCATAGTCATATCTCAAAACCGAATCAACATTCTTGAATCCGGTATCCGGGATAAACTTATCCTTCTTAGCATCATAAGTCCCAATGAGATAGTGATCATGTTTTGTATCGTCCAAACTAACTTTAAGCACATGCCTCACAAAAGGTTCATTAACAGAAGCATCAACACCAAACTTGGACTTACACAAAACTGGGAAGAAATCAGGACAATCCCATATTCCAGTGCCTTTAGCAGAATAAAGAGGGTGTTTGGCTTCAACCCAATTCACAAAATCTTTGCTTCTATATAATAAAGCCACCCCTGTAGTGTTCCTTTGATTCCCAACTAGACTCTATACACTACAAAAAAAATTGACTTTCAGCGGCGATAAAAGTCGCCGCTGAAAGTACAAAAGTCGCCGCTGAAAAGTCGTTGCCGTAACAGCCGTGGCTGAAAACTTTCAGTGGCGACTTTTTTGTCGCCGCTGAAAGTAATGCCTAAGAAGAATTGGCTTTACCAATGTCACGTCATCACCGTCGATGCCATGTCATCGTCTCTGGCCGCCACGTCATCACCGTCGTGACCTCCACGTCATCGCCATCGGCAGCCACATCATCACCGCCGACCGCCACATCATCACTAGCCACCTCCACGTCATTGCCACATCACTCCTCCTCGCGACGTCATCGTCCAAATATTTTCATCTTAAATGTGTCTTCTTCCAGATTCGAACTCGTGACCGTCTCCTTTCGTGTCCAACCTTCTTGCCGCTGAGCCAAATTGAATTTGTTTATTAATATTGTAAAATAAAATATATATTATTATATTATACTTTCAGCGGCGACACTTTTGTCGCCGCTGAAAGTCTTGGTTTCAATGGCGAACTTTCAGCGGCGACTAAAAAAGTCACCGCTAAAAGTCCACTTTTGGCGGCGACAAAAAAAGTCGCCACTGAAGATTCACTTTCGGTGGCGACACTTTTGTCGCCGCTGAAAGTCTTGGTTTTAATAACAAACTTTCAGCGGCGACTTTTTAAAATCCACTTTCGGCGGCGACAAAAAAAGTCGCCGCTGAAAGTCTTGGTTTCAATGGCAAACTTTCAGCGGCGACTTTTTTTGTCGTCACCTAAAGTCTGTTTTTTTGTAGTGATAGTGCCCATCTTTGCCTAACCAAGTAGTGGTGGGGTCTCTGAATGAGCTTGAATTGATTCCATTAGCCCTAGTTGGAGGGATCTTAACCCATTCCGTAATGTATGGGTCTGAGGCATCTTTGGGGAAGGCCAAGTTTTGAACTTGACGATTTTGCAGGTCAACTCCAGTATATAAAATGGCAGGCTCGCCACTTGGAAGAATCATGGCCGATCCTGACCAGGTACCATTGATATCAAATGGCTCAGATGGATGGATGGCTGTGTCTAGTATGGTCCAATCAGCGACATCCTTTGATACTGAATGGCCCCACACTATCTTCCCCCAAACCCAACCAGGATATTCAGGGTTGCACTGATAGAACAAATGATACAGCCCCTTGAATCTCATCGGCCCTGAACATATATTAAAGTTGTTACAAAATTAATGCCAACTTTTCTACCTCTAACATGCATGGGACAATTTGTATGGATATATATACCATAACATCTGTGCGTGTTCTTGTGGAGTGTAATTATTTACATTTGTGATCCTGGTGTCTACACACACACACTGACACACACAATGTGTGGTGCTATTTCCAAGAAGTCATGTCCGAAGAAAAGCAAAAATTGCTGAACATCATTACATTATCCGGGGGCAGGCAAGTACTAAAGGAGGAAAAATGGACAAAGAATACAGTAAAATATGTGCATGCCAATTTTTGATTAAATTAGTATTTTGATCCTGTAATGTTATTTATCATTCTTTTATTTGGTTTCTTAACTAGCTAGGTTTGCTTTCTGCAGAGTTGATCCTTATCAACAAATTCATATAATGAACAGTACAGTTAGTTTCATTTACAGAGATGTAGAACATAGTTAATCTTATATTTTTAACCGAAAGGAGTAATATATGGAATTCTGTTCAACAATGGTTCTCCCTCCCAATCACGTCTCCTTCGCAATCTATACCGTACAATGAGTCTAATGGCAAGTGAAATTGCACAAAACACAAGCAAATCATAAATAAAATAAATGTTGACCCCTTTTTTAAAATACTTTTTAATCAAAGGGGGTGTTTAAAATACTCCAAAATTGCTTTTAAAAGATAGCCTTTTGCAAATCGAGACAAATTTCTTTACATATTTATTTCATATATTGTCAAATTACTTTTAAAATTATGGTTTAGTTTCCATTCAAATGCTTCTAAATAGTGCAAGGTAGACCTATATGAAACCTTATAAATATATATATTTATATATATAAAAGACTAATTAGGTTTGGATTTTCGTGGTGGGGATCGACATTTTGCAATGGAAAGATGGAGCAATCGAAAAGGGGGGGCCAAAAAAAAAAAAAAAAGAGGAATGCATATTAAAGACAAGAACACTGAACGAATAAGAAATGCGAAGGACCAGCAGGCTCTCGTAACCATGAGGAGAGAGAGTATTATTTCTTCCAATTCTTATTAATATTATAATTCGCATCCTAGAAGAAATGCATAATTCTTATTATAAATCGGATGAGATATGAATTAAGTTTTTCTAATATTGTCCTTATTTAGAATCATTAACAACGAGAGAGAATAATGTAATACAAAATTTAAAATTTTTTTATTTAAAAATAGGTAAAAATGAAAATTCATCTCATTTTCAGACGAAGTTAATGATTTAACCACCTCTTATAAATTCTAGTGAGGTCATTAGAGAAGTGCCTTATAATAGAAATCAGAGTATTATCTGATTATCTCCTATCCATAATATAAGGGGTCAATTAAAATTTCTCACAAATTAAGAAATATTATTTAAGTCATTAAATGTGTTTTAAATTGATAAAAGTTAACTTTTTAACCAATGAAAAAAGGTAACTATTTTACCCTATTAAGGGGGTGTTTGGCAAAACCAAAACCTAGGTTTTAGAATCGCTTTTCCGCAAAACGAGGTAACCTCCTCCACATATTTACTTCGTAATCCGTAAAAGCATTTTTGAAACCATAGTTTGGTTTCTATCCAAACACCCCCTAAAGAGTTGGATTGAAAAACTCTCTCATCTTTCTCCTACATTTAAAACTCTCTCCTCTTTATAACAAGAGGTAAAAGTAAAAAAAAAACTATATTTGATTACCCTGTCAATTTTTTATATTTTGGATCAAAATTTTTTTTTTTCATAAGACTTCTTTTATTATAAACTGGAGGAAGTACTTTGAAATCTTTTTTTTAAAAGTAAAAACAAAAGGCAATTAATGATTCACAAGAGGTGGTAATTAATGACATTTAAGAACATTAAAATTTCAAAACTAAATATTTTCGTTATTAATTGAATAAAGATCCAAACCCATTATTATTGTAGTTTTCATGTTATATATATATATATTGTGCCAAAACTGCTTGCATGTTATATAGCGCTAGCTGAAACAGACCAAGCACCATTCAATTTTGCGAAATACAGTACAGTACATCCCCATATCTATCTTCATTTCCATCATCATGAACAACATGAAATCTCGTACGCTAATAATAATCTTTACTATCGTCACAATCTCCATAATATCACCCAGCCGCTGCAATAACCTGATAGAGAATACCTGCAAGCAGACCCCTCGCTACAATCTGTGTGTTCAATCTCTCAAATCGGATCCCGCTAGCTCCGACGCTGATGTCAGGGGTAATAAACCACAAATGTACACTGACATGTTAATTATCCTATTATTTATCTCTTTTCATTAATCATTGAATCAATCATCGAATCATGAATATTCACAGGGCTAGCTCTAATTATGGTGAAAGTCATGACGACGAAAGCGAAGGGCACGGGTTATAAGATCAAGCAGCTCCTAAAAAGTGGACATTTAGAACCGAAGCAGGAGAAGGCACTGAGATATTGTGCTGACTCGTACAAAAATGTGATAGAGTTGTATGTTCCGGGAATTGAGAGAGCTTTGGAAACAGGAAACCCAAAATTTGCAGAAGAAGGCGTAGTATCTACTGGAATGGAAGCCAAAGATTGTGAAGAAGAGTTTTCCGGCAGCACATCACCGCTTACAAAAGAAAACAACGCTATGCGCGATCTTGCGGCGGTTGCTGTTGCTATTTTCAGGCTATTGCTATGAGAATTGAAACGGCTGATCACATTATTGCCTCTAGTTTTTCTCGGTAAAAGTACTTTACCATAATTCCAGCAATTGAGAAAAAGTAAAATCATATAATATATATATTTAAATAATTATATTCTTTCCCAAAAGATTCATTTATTTAATATATATAATAAAACATTAATAAAATAATATTTGTATTTCCACATTAAAATTGGAAAAATATTGTTGTTGCATGAAAATACTAATCAAGTAGTGTGTATATTCATCCAATCTTCTTGTAGACATAAATTCTTAAATAAACTAGTAAAAAAATGATAAATTATGTTGGTACAAATTAGGAATGTGAAATGAGACTTGAATCCTGTTCATCAAAGGTTCTCCTACTCATCTCTAGGCCCAAAATCTAGACCGAACAATGAATCTAACGTATTCTAGAAATTTGTCGTGAAGAACTTGTGCTATTTCGAATAAAAAAAATATAATAACTGAATTGGTATGAGTTTAAAAGAATTATATATAAGAGAATAGAATTATTTCAAGTTGTTCACTCAAAAATTCACCCATATCAAACTTAAATTGTTGTCGAGAAAAGTGAAAGTAAGACTACTGGCAAGGTGGCAGGATATAAATTTCGTGCATACTGCATTAACGCAACCTTTCTTGAAAATTTAATTATTTCATCCCATCAAACAATTTAACTTTTCAAACTTGAAAGATAGTTATTATTCGTTTGAAACGTAAAGATCAACACAGACAACCCATTCAACAACATATAATAGACACCAATTAACTGGCAACGCTAAAAGGCCTTGTTTGTGATTACAGTACTGTTTTTGCATAGTCTAATTAAATTAGTGCCTTTACATTTTGTAATGGATGATCTCTGTATATAATATTATGGAAGAGCTAATTGGAAAATCAGAAATGGCAATCAGAGAGAAAAATATAACTTGTTTATTATACTTTGGTAGTACAAACAAAAAGAACATTTATAAAATCTGTTGTATTAATTGTTCATGTAACGAATCCAGCTAGTATTATTGTATCCCACTTTTTTGAGCTCAGTTTCAATTGATTTGTGCTTTCTTCATGCTCCAAGCTCTCAAGCCGGTGATCTTCACATCAACAGCACCGTAATTGAACATATAACGTTGAGCCTCATCATTGATTGCCATTGTGGGGTAAACTCTGGCTGTAATGACCGCTCTACCTTCTCCCCCAAAACTTTCCACTACTGAGTGATCAATCTGTGAAAAAGGGACAAGCAAAATTATGTAAGTATTTTCCAGTGCGTTTTTGACATATGGGAACAAGGAATGAAGTTTATAAGAGCATATGGTTTTATTATTATTGCAACTTACCAAGCTTCTAAGTGAGAGATTCTCATGAGAAGGGTCAAGATCAAGAAAGGTGCCGTAAGTGGTGAGATCATGATCGATATAATTCATTGAAGACCAGTCAACAAAGTTTTGCATCTGTATGTCAGATAAGAATCAGAAAATAACAAAATTGATGTTGTAAAGAGGATAAGCACAACCTGCTCTGATCGCTACAGAAGAGGACCAAAGGTTTGCGTTGGTATATGAAGACTCTCAAGAAGACAGCAGTATAGTCTTTCAAGTCTTCTGAAGCAAACGCAAGCAAGCCCAAAAGGTCCCAATCCACCTTTTACTGCTGCACCCTTTCTGCTACGAAGAAGCTGAGGCTTCACCCAATGGTCCAACACTTCTGCCTTCCCAAACTCATTTGCATCAAATGACACTTCAATATCAGCCTGCCCATACGGAGAAGGAGATTAAAACTATCTCAGTTCAGCCACACCAATTTCAGGAAATTAAACTAATAAAATGTTTAATCACTACTAAGCCATCCAAATTAAATTTTAACGGTTTAGACGCTATTCATCATGACATACAGTTTCATAGTATTCTATACGAGTAAAACTCTTTTAAAGATTATTATATTTATTGTGCCTAACAAGTAACTTATGGGCCGGGTTCATGTAATCTGAAACTGATTATTTTAAATTATTTACTATAATATGCAATATATATTTAAAAAATAAATAAATAAAGTAGGTTTCCTAAGATTCATCACTTGTAGTGCAGCTGTGACACCAGTGACTTTTTTTCTAAAGCGCCACAGTTATCTTCCATAATATCATCCCTTCTTCTCCTACTTAATTATGGTTGAAGTAGTATCAATAGAGGCAATATAGAAAAATTTGATAAATATGAAAAATATCTTATATCTAAAATTAAAATTAACTCAACAATTAGGTCGTATAGAATTAAAATTAACTCAACAATTAGGTCGTATATTAAATATGGGAAGAATACAAATTAGAGTGATCACCTAAGATAAGTGAGAGAAATTCAAATAAGAAAGGATTAGATTCAAGGGGTTTTTCCGTTGAGAGGACTCAGGTGCAGAGAACAAAAGGGAGTGGTGTTCTGGGAGACTAGCGATCGACTGGTGCTATCTGAAGCCCAAGATGAAGGTGACGATCAATTTAAAGTCATGCAGTCAGGGTATATGTGTCCTTTCAAACGTGTCTTTATTTGTGTTTGTTCTTCAACATAACTCTTCCAAAAAAAATGGAAGTCGAAACCCTTTGAATTATACACGTAGGAAAAAATGAGAAAAATGAGCAAAACTGGTTTGTTTATTTATTAATTATATTATATTATATTTTGGATATTATAATTATTCGATTATTCTAAATATTCAATTACTTTGTTTTAAATAAAATATCTGATGTGACTCACTAGTTATTTTCTTATTAAATTTAGGGGTTAAAGTATACATTTAGTCCTTTAACTTTGCAGAAAATTTCAATTTCGTCCCTTCACTTTAAAAAGTATACAAAAAATGATGACTTTAGGCTCTTAAATGTTGATAAAACATGCTCAAATACTAACACATTAAGTTTTTTTTTTAAAATAACCATGATTGTTACAAAAAATCATCATTCAAGCCTAATGGTTTTTGGGTTAAAGGATCAAATGTATCCTTTTTAAAATTAAAGGACCAAATTAAAACTTTATATAAAATTAAAGAACTAAATGTATATTGTAGTCTAAATTTAGGTTAGGACCCTATTTAGAAATTAGAATTGATTAATTATACTTAAATTTTTTCTTATAAAAAAATTATATTTAAAGTTGTCTCCTTTTTGTTCATTAATAGAACTCCGATGACAATCCAATTAATCACGGTTCGCAGTAGAGTTGTTCTGTTAGAAACATTTTATTTCTTGCAGCATGCATTTTCAAATCGGTCACCCTTTTATATATAGCTGACGTGTCAATTAACTTATATGCTTAGCTGTAATGATCAGATGTACGTGTATAACTTACTATCAATGAGTTCACATGCCTCAGTTTAGTACTTCCATTTAGAGCTGTCATTCATTCTCTTGTTTCCTTTAGTTCTCTGACTATATATGTATATATGGTGATCATTTTTCTTTTCCTTTAAAATTTTCCACATGGACAACTCGCAAGAACGAAAGTTATCAAAGAATTTTCCTTAGAAATTCTCCAAGTTAGAATGTTGTAAACATGTTACTTTATAAGATTTATAATTACTATCAAATGCTACATCTTATTATTAATACAAGATACAAGATCTAGTTTGCTAATTTAGAGAAATTAAGAAAGCTAAATAAATTATTCAATAATAACGTATGTTACAAGATTTTTCTTTTTAAATGTGAACCATTAGATTATATACCAGTTTATAAGTCAAACAGAAAAATAATAAATATTTTAATTTAAACTAATTTATTTAGCTTATTTCATCTTTTCAAATCAGTCAACAAAATTTTATATTAAAGAGAGAAGGTAATATAATATATAGTTTTAGGATTTCACACGTTGAATATTTCTAATTTCGCCTTCAATTAATTCTGTTACAAGTATAATGAAACAATCGACTGTCCCACACCATCATCTTATTATAGTAAATGTTCGGCAAAAATGGCATCCCACCACAATTGTCCATAGCCAAACAGCTCATAACATCACTTATTTTAGACGTCGTGCATTAATTTACTTTAAAATGTTATACTTATATATATGCTTTATAGTAATATATATTTAGGCACAGTAGGAAACACTACTCAACAAAAAAAACAATGCGCTCCTCGGAGCTTTACAGTCTTATCCTGTTTGAATAGTAATATAGCTAAATTTGGTTATTAGAAATAGGCTCATTTTTAATATAATATAATAATGGATATATTTCAACTGGGTTTTTCTATACACATTTTTTGCTTTTACCTCGCCATTTCCAAAATGGGAAATGGGACGCCCAAATAATGTTAGATAGCAGCTGAGCTTATGCCAATAAACTCTCAAGTTGTTATTAAACTTAATTAAATATTTAAGACTTCATTAAAAGAAATAAAAAGAAAAAGGAAGGAAGTAAAAAGCATATAGAACCATGTAATGTGTACTACTAGTAAATTGAAAGCATTAACACCTCACAAAATATACCGTCAAATTCGATTCGGAATTACTCAATGCTTCTTTCTCTAATAAACTATGCACCTAATTAATGCTCTCCAGCAGATCTAGTTATATTCACTTTCTTGCCTCTTTAAGTATTTCGTCCCCTACCTCTTTCTTCAGTCTATTTATTAATTGGAAAGGACATTACGAAACGCAAGAAGGGACTTTTAAAGTACTTCAACCCCTCATCGTACTTAGCTTGGAACATAATGACGCGGAAATTGATCAGTTTCAACATGAGGAGTCTTGTGAACAACAAAAAATGGCTGGATCCTCAGTTGGCTTTTGTTTTCAGCACGTAATTAATACACACACCTCTGGTCCTATTTATAGGGTGGAGAGATAATATATTTTTGTGTCCTATTTATAAAGCACTGAGAGAAATTTTTTGTATGGATGTACAATTTTACCCTTCATTTATTATCGTGTTGACTTTGTTTAAATAAGATATAATGTATATTAAATAGGAATAAAATTGGAAAGTTGTTGAATTTTAAACGAGTTAATGAAGTTTAAAGTTTTTCTTGATCGATGTGAAACATACTAAAAGTGGTTTATAAATAGAACAAGAGAAGTATATATATAAACCAAGTTATAGTGTTTGAGCAATTAATATGGTTGGCCTTTGTATTAAATAGAGTCATTTTGGGGTCATATGTCGTCGTTTCAAGAAAATGATAATTCATATACAAAGCTAGATACAGAGATAAATTTACGCCTCGGTCACTCCTCTTCTTCACCGTCTCCATTATTATTATGGTTTCATCTTGTTCATACCATAGATTATGGGCCCATGCTTGTTTGGTTGGGCCATTTTTTCCTCTGGTCATAATGTCAGGCAAAAATTGGCCACGAATATGGTGATTGTTAATTTGAGTAACTGGGCATCACTTCTGGCCTCTGAATACTTCCATAAACAACCAGTGTGGAAAAAGCCCAGAAGTGAAGATGCTTTAAGTAAAAGTGCAAATAAAATATCGCTGAGGAGTAAACTGATAATATCAGTATCACACAAGAGAGTAGAGACGTAAAGCAGTGGGGCACAAGGAAAAGGAAATACTACTCCCTCAGTCTAAAATGTAAGACTGTGTTACATTATTATACGTATATAGGAGGAGCGTAAGTCCCTTATTGGCTCTTTTCTTAGTTTTAAACTTGTTATTTGTGGAAGTATTCAGAAACCAGAAGTTACATGACATGACTTGGAAAGCAAATTTTATAGCGATATAAGTTTCCAGAATATGAAATTAATCCAATAATAAAAGTACGTATAAACAAATAAACACGCAGCAAAGTAATTTACGCATTTGCCCTTCTTTTTCTGAGTTGGGTGTCTGGATTATGTAGTTTGAGCCTTCTTCCTTTTCAAGTTCTTCGATATATTTCCACGGCTGCTATATTTCCTTAACAATGATGATTTGGTTGTGTAATATAAGCTTCAGCTTTTGTTGTTATTAAATAACACCTGTGTTACCCTTGTGACTCAACTTCCATTCTCATGTCTCAGATGTGCAGAAAACACAACCTACAGCAATGGCCATCTCTTATTGGCCATCTCCTACCTAATTCTTGGCCGCTGTGTCTGCACTGAATCAAGTCGACCTTACAGAACAACATATCGTTTTCAACTTTCAAAGAACTGGATCAACAATATGGATAGAATGCCTGTGATCCAATTCTTTTTGGCGGTTGAAAATGGTATGTCGTTCTTGCATAGCAGACACGGCGGCGGCAATAAACTCTCCACAAGTCTTCCTTGTACGGCGTATTCGGACATGATAGTAGCGGGGAGAGGGATTCCGATTTCCGAAGGCGAGCCAGAATGGGAAGAAGCAGAGAGGGGAGATGACAAACCAGAACCAAGCGAGGACATTACCATAGGAGCGAGAGTCATCCAGTGCATTTACCAGAAACAAGCGGGTTGTGGAGGCTAGCCCATGGTGGAGGCAGTGGGCTCATCAGGATGTGCAGGTTGAGATAGTGAAGTTAGAAGTTAGGGAAAATAATCAGAGCACATTGGCATATCCCATTGTTGATCGTCATCGTCTTCGGTGAAGAGTGTTAAATAATATATTTTGACACAGAGGATAATTAATTACTGATTCAAAATAAATTATACTATCAGTCCTTCATATAAGAGCAAGTTTGGTCCTAGATATAAAATCCTAACCTACTTGGTCTTATATTTATCTATTTTTTTCAATATAATCCTTGTAGTAGTTGTACGTATTATATGTTTCATTAAATAATAGTTTTAGCTGATACATATGATTAATAAGGATATTTTAAAAAAGATAACACTTATTTATTATAAGTAACTAACTTAACAAATTTTCTTACTTTATTCAAATTAGTCAACTAACTCTTATATTAAGAATCAGAGATAGTATACGATAAAAATTAAATTATTAAATATGAAAAAATTATAAACTGAATTTTAACAAAGTCAATGGGGTGTAAGCTGCCCTTGTCAGCTGTGGCCCCACCCCTTGGTTTTGTGGTTCTTCTCAGATATTTTTCTGAGCTTCTATTTTTTTAATTAAATTTTACATAAAATAAATGACATTTTGATATCTTATATATAAAAAAAAATTCAGTTTTTAATTTTTTTATGATTTTTTAAAGTTTAATACTTAGTTAAAAATTATTATTTTATTCGTATTTATTAATTTTTTATTTTTTATTATTAATTTGTTAATTTGAATTAAATTGAATTGGATTTTAATTGGTATTTATTCAATTTAATATTTAAGTTTTAAATTTCTTTTTAACTGAGAGAGGGGGGAGGGGAGCATAAATCTGTTCTTAGGAAATGACGGGAGCTACTGGAGTGACTTGCAATTTTCTTCCTTACATTTTAATAATTAAAATGTTGGACTTAAAATTTTAATAATACTTAGCTGAATTTGGTTATTATTAAAAGAAACCATTACTAATTTATTTTAATTATAAAAATAATAATATTTAATTCAGAAGGCCTCACGAAGTTAACATAGCAGAACTTTACATGATACCGTAATTCATAATATCTCCAGATGATCTCAATAATAATAAAGACTTGCTAAGTAATATGGAGAAATTTTTTGGTGCTCTTGTGCGTTTTTGTCAAAGGATAAGTTTTTGGAATGCACTATAATCCAATTTGCTTCATAAAATTCTTTTATAATAATACACTTATTAGTAACAATACTTACGTCAAGTTTTCTAATTATATATGACCATGTGTCATATTTTTAAAATATTAGTACTTAATAATATTTAATTATAAATCTTATTTATAAATTACTTCCAATACTCCCTCAGATCCTATATACAAGCTTCACTTTTAGAAAAGGATATGGTTCAAAATATAAGCTTTGTTTTTGAGTTTGTCCAAGGATTTAATATTATTTTTTCTTATTTTGCCTTTATTTGACTGTATTTAATGCTTCCTCTCTCTCATTAATATTATCTCCATATAATCTCTTCCATCATTTTTTTTATTTTCTCTCTCATTTACTCTCTTAATAAATAAAGGCAAATTTAAAAAAAAAATTATATTTCTGACCCATTTATTACTTTGAACTAATTTTAACTACTAGTTCGTTAAACGTGATTCGATTATTTGAAGTTTATATATAGGATCAGAGAAAGTATGTTTTATTAGAACCAAGAAAATCTTTAAATTTTATTAACTCACTTTAAAATTTAATAACTTTACAACTTTAATTATTTACATTTAACATACATTTTACCCAAAAAGTTCAAAGTCTATACAAATAATAAATGAAGGATAATAATGTGACTTATTAATATGACCAAAAAAAAATTCTCTCTACCTTATAATCAGATCACTATTTTAGAATGAAAAAATGACCATTAATGATTTAGGAGGTGTATTAATGACATTTAAGAACATTAAAATTTTAATTGCTAAAAAGGCACCGCATTATTAATTGCGAGATCCAAATTCATCATTGTAGTGGTTGTCGGCCTGCTATATAAACAGCCCCAGCTGAAGAAGGCCGAGCATCCTTCAATTTTGGGAAATACAATACAATCTCCATACCTCTCATCCATTTTCTTCATCATCATGAAGAACCTCAAATCTCAAACGCTAATGATCATCTTTACTATGACTACAATAATCTCCATATTATCACCCAGCCATTGCAATAATAACCTGAGGCCACCTGCATGCAGACTCCTAACTATAATCTCTGCGTTCATTCTCTCAAATCCGATCCTGCTAGCTCCAACGCTGATGTCGCAGGTAAACGCACAAACACTAATCAATCACCCTATGGTTCTTCTCTTTTCATTAATCGTCGAATAAATAAAAAAACTAAAACCCTGATTATTCACACAGGATTAGCTCTAATTATGAACAAAGTCATGACGGCAAAAGTGAAGAGTACAAGTAATAAGATCAACCAGCTCCTGAAAAGTGAACATTTAGAGCCAAAGCAAGAGAAGGCACTAAGATCATGTGCTGAGTCATACAAGATCATGATAGATGTATTTGTTCCAAAAATCGATCGAGCTCTGGAATTAGGAAACCCAAAATTTGCAGAAGAAGGTGCAACTTCTATGGGACTCGACGCTAAAGTTTGCGATGAAGGATTTTCTGGCAGCACTTCTCCGCTTACAAACGAAAACAAAGCTCTGCGTGATCTTGCTGACGTTACTGTTGCTATTGTTAGGCTATTGCTATAAGAATCCAAATGCCTGATAACAAAGATCTAATTAATAAAGATAATATTTTATATTTCCGCTTTAAAACTCTGAAAAACATTCTTACATGAAAATACTAATAAAATAATAGTATAGATGTTCATCCAATCTTTTTGTACGCATATATTAAATACTTTTAAAAAATGATTAAGTTATGTTGGCACAAATTAAGATACGGAATGAGATTTCGGAACTAGTTTCGGTGCTCATCGCAGTGATGAGCACCATAATACTTATTAAATCTTAACTATTTAAATTTAACATAGACGATTGAGATTTAATTTTTTATGTTGGTTTTTTTAAAAAAAATATTTACCTTTAATAGATAGATAATCCCAAATGGATGTAATTCTTTAACTGTTAGTTTCTAAAAAAATAATTTCTTTATTTAAAAATTATTAGTTGAAAATTTTAAATCTAAATTATTAAAAATGTATTTGAGTAGTGTAGATTTTACTTATCATAATATTTATTACTGTGATGAGCACTGAAATTGATTCCATGAGATTTCAGGACTTGAATTCTTTTCATCAAAGGTTATACCCCAATCATATCTCTCCTTCACAATCTAGACCGTACAATAAATCAAATGGTCTAGAAAAATTTGACAAAACTTTAGAAAATCACAAATAAATAAATATTGGTCCTTGGATACATCCAACGGTGGAAAATGAAAACGGAAAAAAAAAAAAAAACAGGTCCAAGGGAATATTCCTAACAAGGGAAAGAAATTTTCAGCTACTCCAGAAGCATCATATCCGATCATCTATGCTCTTTCACTATTTCTTAAAATCTGTATAAAAAATATCATACTGATAATTGAACAAGCTGAGGCCCCAGTCGGTCAAACTAATCATGAATAAATTAATATGAACATAGGCTTAAAATGAAAATATATATATATACAACAACAAAATAAATAATTAAATATAAAGAAAAGTACGTAACACAGTATATCGTAAGAGAGACAATATTTATTGGCACTCCATGCATCCAAAATGTATATATTCATTTGATAATTTAAAATTTTAGAAAACATCCACACAAAATTGTGTCGACCATGGTCATACGGATCCCACTGTTTTTTTGTGCCTAGCTAGTTTCAAGTGATATGCGCCTTCTTCATACTCCAAGCATTCAATGTGGTGATCTTAACGTCAGCAGCGCCATAACTGAAGACATAAAGGTGAGCCTCATCATTGATGGCCAATGTGGGGTAAACTCTGGCCGTGATCACTGCCTTGCCTTCTCCTCCAAAACTCTCCACTACTGAGTGATCTATCTGTGAAAAATAATGGGCAATCACAAACACTATTATATAAGGATCTTGAAATAACAAAGAATGAAGCTTATGGATAGGATAGTGATTTATTGCAACTCATACCAAGCTTCTGAGTGAGAGACTCTCCTGATAAGGGTCAACATCAAGGAAGGTCCCATAAGTGGTGAGATCATTATTCAATGAAGACCTGTCAAATTTTTGCTTCTCTATGTGAGATAAGGATCGGAGAAATTAACGAATTGATACAAGTTTAATTTGTAAAGGGGAGGGCACAAACCTGCTTTGATCCCTACAGAAGAGGACCAAAGGTTTGCGTTGATGCATGAAGATTCTGAAGAACACGGCGGTGTATTCTTTCAAGTCTTCTGAAGCAAACACAAGCAAGCCAAAAGGTCCCAGACCACCTCTTACTGCTGCACCCTTTCTGCTGCAAAGAAGCTGAGGCTTCACCCAGTAATCCAACACTTCTGCCTTCCCAAACTCATTTGCTTCAAATGAAACTTCAACATCAGCCTCCACATGTGTTAAACTCATCTCAAACTGATTATTCCAAATTATTTATTATAATAAACGTAAAGGAGGGTTCTTAAGATTTACTTGCGCAGCTGTGACGCCAGTAACTTGGATGTGTTGGCCAACCTTGAGCACCCTGGTTGCCCAGCTGATTGGTTTTGCTCGCAGCTTCGCAATTTTGACCAACGGCCATTGCACCAACTGATTCCCTGACTTGTGTAGCCAAATCGCCCTTGGTATGGCCTACAAGTCACATGTTATAAGTAATTCAAAACATTCTGTTTAGTAAATTTATTTTGGTTCAATTTCGCACTAAATATAGATAGAGAAGTTCTAGATACACACGTCTTCAACCTGACATTTTTAAAAGTATCAATGAATTTGTTTTAAAGCAATATAAATATACCGTCCACTTACATGTATTCCTGACCATCCGCTATTGAGATAAACAGCATCGATTGAGGATTCGTTGACCCAGCCTAACAAGATCCTTCCTCTTCTTTGCATCATCAAAAAACGTTTTGGAAGCATAATATTTTCCATGATCATATCTCAAGACAGAATCAACATTTTGGAATCCGGTATCCGGGACAAACTTATCCTTCTTAGCATCATAAGTCCCAATGAGATAGCAATCATGTTTATAATCGTCCAAACTGACCTTAAGTACATGCCTAACAAAAGGTCCATCAACAGAAGTATAAACGCCAAACGTGGAGTTAGACAACACTGGAAAGAAATCAGGACACTCCCACATTCCAGTGCCTTTAGCGGAATGAATAAGGTGTTTGGCTTTAACCCAGTTCACAAAATCTTTACTTCTGTATAATAAAGCCACCCCTCTAGTGTTCCTTTGATTCCCAACTAGGACTCTATAGTGCCCATCTTTGCCTAACCAAGCAGTGGTAGGGTCCCTGAATGAGCTTGAATTGATTCCATTAGCCCTAGTTGGAGCCATTAAGGGGTTCTGAGGGATCTTAACCCATTCCTTGAGGTATGGATCTGAGGCATTTTTTGAGAAGGCCAAGTTTTGGACTTGAAGTTTGTGTAGGTCAACTCCAGTATATAAAATGGCAGGCTTGCCACTTGGAAGAATCGTGGTCGATCCTGACCAGGTACCATTGATGTCAAATGGCTCAGATGGATAGATGGCGGTGTCTAATATGGTCCAATCAACGAGATCCTTTGATACTGAATGGCCCCACACTATCTTCCCCCGAACCCACCCAGCACCTTCGGGGTTGTACTGGTAGAACAAGTGATACAACCCCTTGAATCTCATAGGCCCTGAACATATATAAAAGTGGTTATAAGATTCACTCGAAGAAAATACACAAACACACGATTTGAAATATATTTTTGTTTATTTTGGACCTCATGTATTATATATATTTGATAATATATAATTGACTCTAAACAATGAGTTGGCAGACAACAAAGTTACAAATCTCTGCTGCAATCACGTCTAAACAATGCGCTCCTAGGAGCTCTCAAGTCTTGTCATCATATTTAAGCAATAATATAGCTAAATTTAGGCATTACAAAAGCCCCATTTTTATATAATTTAATAATACCAGATATTTTCCAATTGCGTTTTTCAATATTTCTCTCTTACCTCGCCTTTCCCAAAATGGGAAATGGGGCTGCCAAATAATGATAGATGGAAGTTGAGCTTCAAGCCATAAACTCTCAAGTTGATTGTTGTATAAATAATACATTAATTAAATACGTAATGCGCAGCTAGACTTGATAAAAAAAAATTAAAAAAAAAAAAAGGAAGAAGAAGAAAGAAGAAAGAAACAAAGCAAAGGGTATAGAAGTAACCAGTGGGATCTGCAAAACACGCCCGGATGTCCATTTTCAACGTACCATGTCAAAAATGACAAAACAAAGAGACGAAAAGAACAAAGTGTGAGAAATATGAGACAACAAACATTGAAAGAGAGGAAAATAAAGAAAGGAAAGGAGGTAGAGTATATACCGTTGATCCAGTTTTTGGGCGGTTGAAAGTGGAAGGCAGTTCTATAGGGTTGCCTTGATGATTCGGTGTTAACGTTGTGGACACAGTGGGCAACAACGAAAAAGGAGATGGCCAATACACAGACTGGAGAGATGGCCGTTGTTTTAGTGTTTCTGCAGATTTGACAGATTTAGAATGATAGTTATACATGAATCACGACGGTACATATAGTATATTGGAATCTGAAAACATACACATAGGTATTATAATTATAATAACAACAAAAGCTGAAGCTTCATTACACAATCAGATTAGAAATGCAAGTACCGAAGGATTGGATTTGAAGGGGTTTTCTGTTTCGGAAGACTCAGATTCAGAGAACCAAAGGTGGTGGTGCCGTGAGGTTGTTCTGGGAGACTAGCGACTGGAGCAATCCGAAGTCGGAGATGAAGGTGACGATCGATGAGTTATTGAATTTAAAGACATGCAATGAGGGTGTATGTGTCATTTCAAACGTTTATTTTAATATATGAGACCTCTCCTATAGGAGCTTACAAGTTTAATCCGCTTATAACCTCACATTATTAGCTCCTACCTTTTCACTTATAGCAAGAAAATTAGAGCAATAAACTAATGAAAAAAACTATATTTATTGAAGAGAAGTTTCAAAGTTGTAATATTTAAGACGACTAAATATTATAATATAAATTTAAAAATATTAAATTGTCTCTAAATAAATCTCACTATATTTTAATTCAATTATTGTAATTTAATAGCAATCCCAAAAATTACTTTCATTTGAATTTGTATTTTTAAATATTAAAAATATATTGTAGTAGTAGTAATAATAGTAATACTAGCGGTAGATAATTTCCCAATTGACTTTTTCTGTATTTTTCCCTTGCTCTGCCATTCCCAAGATGAGAAATGGGGCGGCCAAATAATGTCAGATATCAGTTGAGCTTATGCCATAAACTCCCAAGTTAGTGTCATATAAACAATATATTATTTTATTAAACATACTTATCCTCCTATCCAATGCGGATCTGAACTAGTGTGGGTAGTAAAAATGTGGATACATGAAGATTTGAACCTAATACCTTAATTAAATGTTATGTGCAGACTTGACAAGGGATAATTATGTTGAATGGCCAAGATTTAAGACTACTTAGTTTAAAATCCCTTGAAAATTGAAATTATTATTAAGGACGAAATCGTTATAAAAATATTTAAAATGACTCATATACCCTCGCTATGGCATGCCCGCCCTCATTATATAATTATCGGCCCCCTCGTCCTCCGCGCTTCATATTGCGGCCTAGGTTCTCTTAGTCTGAGTCCTCACAACAGAAATCCCTTCGGATCTAATTCTTCATTATTTGCATTTCTGTTACTTTAGTTTCTCAGGTCACTCAAACTTGGATTTTGTAGTTTTCGCCTTCTTCCTTTTCTCATTCTCTGAAATTTCCGCGGCTGCTACTTCCTTGACACTGATTTGGTTGTGTAACATAAGCTTCAGTTTTTGTTGTTGTTAAATAATACCTGTGTCACCGTTGTGACTCGTAACTTCCATTCTCATGTCTCAGATGTGCAGAAAACACACTAGCCATCTCTCTAGTCTATATATTGGCCATCTCCTACTTAATTCTCGGCCACCACTGTGTCTGCACTGAATCAAGTCAACCTTACAGAACAACATACCATTACCACAAGAGCGCGAGTCATCCCGTACATTTTCTTCCTCCTCAACTTGCTGCCGAACGTGGACTGACTGAGAGTAAGTGTACCTGGAGCAGAAGGTTTTTCTTTCTCTTATGTCGTTTAATTAACCAAAAAAATATCACGGGCTAGCCAAATCAGTGCTAAGGAAATAGCAGGCATAGATACACCAGAAAATTAGAAAAAGAAGACTTAACATAAAGTGATAAGAGAGACGATGGAAATTAATTAATCTCAGAGAGATTGGAGTTGCAGAAACTTTGATTTCCAATTTAGCAGTGCCTTAAGGAAAGTTCGTCAATATAACATATATCTACTTTTTTGTTTCTCAAATCTGATAGATACCTCGGGTCAGGCAAACCAGATGCCCATGCAGCCAAAGCCATAGCATTTTGTAAGAGGCAGGGTGAGGCTTGAGGGTTTCGGAAAATCTTTCAGTTCCAGCAAGCATGGTATATCTTTCAGCAGCATAACAATTCAATTAGACTTAACGGCTTGAACAATGAATTTCACATCAAAAAGTGCTGCCTACTATTAAACTAAACAAATATATTACCATATTGAATAGTTAACTTAAAATACACTATTCTTTTCAAACCAAAACATGAAACACAAAATGATGTAATGATGCAGCAAAACACATAAGAGTAGTAGTATTGACATTTGACATTACAAAGCCTACAATATGCATTCACTGTCCAGTAGTCTGTTCACTCTTTCAATATTAATCCTGCACCTCATCTTCTTCAAGCTCCAACTCCTCCTCCTCCTCCTCCTCCTCCTCCCCCCCTTCACTGTTTTCCACTTCTTGATCCTCTTCTTCATCATCAACAATGAAGCCTCCCAATGTCTCATCTTCTTCATCTTCAACAGTTTCATCCACGCCAGGAGCTTTCTTTCGTCCAGAACTTTTACCACCTTCGCTGTCCTTGGTTTGTTTATTTTGGTCTTTTGACCGAGTAGAGTACCCAGATCCTCTTACTTTCCTCACGCTTGCGACAACGTTTGTATCCTCTTCACTTTCCACAGTCCAGTCATCATCTTCATCTTTGTTGTCTTTAGCTTTCTTTCGCTTTCTTCTGATGGTCGCCCTCTTCTCTTCAAAATCATCCTCATCTTCATCATCCTTGTTAGGTTCCTCCAGGAACCAGTTCCAACTCTTCACATTGAGGATCTTGTCCTTGGGATAGTGGTCAAACTCGTGCCCCATCACAACAAAACCAAACTCTGTAATCACAAAATTTGCCACAGTAAATAACTAAATTCCACTATATTGTTAATCAATGACCAACATAACAAATTATTTTCTTTCCAATGGAAAAAATTTCATTGTTGGTACTATTTCCAAGAAGTCATGTCGTCCGAAGAAAAATAAAAATTGTTGATCATCATTCCATTATCGGGGTTGGTGGGGGAGGGGGTGTGGAGGCAAGCATTAAAGGAGGAAAAATGGACAAAGAATACAGTAAAATATGTGCACCCCCAGTTTTGATTAAATTAGTATTTTGATCCTGTTATGTTATTTATCATTTTTTTATTTGGTTGCTTAACCAGGTTCGTTTTCTGCAGAGTTGGTCCTTATCAACAAATTCATATAATGTACAGTACATTCAGTTTCATTTACAGATATGTATTGCAGAGTCCACACAGCATCTTTCGAATTTGTTCACTAGATGGAAAAAGCTAATGGCCTTGGTTAATTCGATTTTGAAGTTAGATTATCAATTGAACACAGCCAAATCAAAACAATGAACAATCTTTAAAAACAAAAAATTTATAGTCCTGAAACTAGACTTGAATTCATCCAAATGACCTATCTTATCAGGAAAACAGAGTATAGAGAAATTACAGATTTAGTCAACGGCTCATTACCTTTAACAGGATCAATTCCTGAAACATCAATGTCTTCAATGTCAAGCCCATTACTTGAACACTCGGAAACCTCCTCCTCAATATGCGAAACAGTCTTCTTCTTTCCCTCTTGAACTTTACTCTCTTTCAAATCGAACCAAACGGGCGCCTTCCCAGACAAACAGAAACGGTCGCCAACCTCCATCTCACCCCTCTCGAACTTCCTGAATATCCGAATTCCTCCATCGTTCTTGCTAAACACCCAAATGGGGTTCTTTCCTATAACTTCAAACGAAACCTAGGCTCTCCTGCGGCATCGCTCTTCTCAAGCGAGCTTCTCAGTTGGAACGAAACGTGACGGCGAGAAACGGTGCGGGCGTTGGTGTTAAACCCTGAGCCTCGTCCAAACAATATATTACCAGAGGTTCCCAAAACGAGTTTGGTACCATCTTCGCCTTCGACCTCGACCCCCATGGATTTCCCCTTCGAGGCCACTCCATCTCGGCTTCGGCTCAAGTTGGGTAATTTACAGTGGCGGTTAGAAAGAATTATAATGGTTAATTAACCTTTTACCATAAAATTTACGATATTTAATATCGTATCGGTTAAATTTGTTTTTTGCCCTCAAGTTTGTTTTTGAGGGTGTTTGGCATTCTTATAACCGCGATTTCAAAAGTACTTTTCCGCAAAACGAGATAACTTCCTTCACATGTTTACTTCGTAATCCATAAATACACTTCTGAAATCATGGTTTAGTTTCTATCCAAATACCCTCTTGTCAGTCTTGGAAGCGGGGAAATTAAGAATTTCATGGTTCAAAGCCAAATGACTCATGCTGGGGGATGGATCAAAGCGGAATTTCGGTTAAACCTGAGGAAACAAATTGAATAGTATTACAATGTGACAATCATCTGGAAAATATAGCAACGCATTCCTAAATATCCCCCCCCCCAATAAGAGCATTCCTAAATAATTTCTATTACAATAGTTCATTAGCCGAATCTAAAAGTTTAACTGATTAAGATGGTATTTGAATAAAACCAAACCATGGTTTGGAGGATAGCTTCTGAAGAATAGATTCTTGAAAGAATAGATTTTGTGAAAAAGTGATTCTGATAAAGTGAGAGTGTTTGGATAGTTGTTATGAGAAACACTTTTTATATGTGCAAATTGCTAAAAAAATAAATTAATATGATAATTACATAAAAATAGATTTTATAATATATTTGAATTTGAAAAAATAAATTTGTTAATAATATATTTTTTACCAACATAATTAATATATAAGAAAATATAATTAATAAATAATTAATATGTGTATATATATTTTGAGGTTACTGGAGGGGAAAAGGATGCGAAGGGCAGCAGAAATCTGAAAGATTGTTATATATAAGCATTTGAGGCATATTTTGTAAGATGGTTGATATTTATTAATGGTGGAGATGGGAGGGGACTAAAGGGGAGTACTATTTTTTTTTTATGAAAATGATCCGGATATGTTTTGGAAAATTTCATAGAAAGGGCTTTGGCTAAAAAAAAAAATCACAGAAGGGGCGATGGCGAAGGAGTGAGGGAGAAAAGTATGTTTTTCATTTTTCACCTCTGACAGGAGTAATTATTACTCCAACAGCCATAATTTTTCATCTCAAAAGCAAAGGCCATCAGCTTGTCCAAAAACCAAGGTTTTGACTCAAATCATAGTTTTCTTGAAAAAAACAAGGTGTTTGGCAACCACTGAACCCAAACCTTGATTTGGGACTCAGAAGCACTTCTGGAGCAATTGCCAAACACCCCCTAAAAAACCTTTAAAAGCAATGGAGCACAAATTTTTGGTGCTTAGCTTCCATTCAGTTGGGATTTCTTAATGCGCCATGCCGTGATGTGAGGCACTGCCGAATTATGGTCAAATCAGTCATAAAAAATTATATATGTTTTAAATAATATAGACTAAAAAAATTATAATAATAAAAATAAATCTTTAAATTTGGAAAAGTAACATCTAGTGAGGAAAAAAGACAACCAAAAATATATATACTTATCTGATTAATTTATAATTCTAAAAAATATAAATACTCCGTACAAACTTATGTCAAACTTGGTCATATTGATGATCCCACATTTTTGTGCTACCTCTCAATTGATTTGTGCTTTCTTCATGCTCCAAGCATTCAATCTGGTGATCTTAACATCAGCAGCACCATAATTGAAGGCATAGAGTTGAGCCTCATCATTGATTGCCAATGTTGGGTAGACTCTTGCTGTGATCACTGCCTTGCCTTCTCCTCCAAAACTCTCCACTACTGAGTGATCAATCTGTGAAAATATGGACAAAGCACACACATTATTATACAAGGATCTTGAAACAATAATGAATGAAGTTTATGGATGTCATTGATTTTTTGCAACCCATCATACCAAGCTTCTAAGTGACAGATTCTTCTGATAAGGGTCAGCATCAAGGAAGGTGCCATAAGTGGTGAGATCATTGATGTTATTCAATGAAGACCTGTCAAAGTATTGCATTATTTGCATGTGGAGAGGCAAAGCATAATTGGGAATTGACAAATCGGTATCAGTTTTGGACAAACCTGCTTTGATCACTACAGAAAAGGACCAAAGGTTTGTGTTGGTGTTTGAAGATTCTAAAGAAGACAGCAGTGTATTCTTTCAAGTCCTTTGAAGCAAAAGCAAGCAAGCCAAAAGGTCCTAATCCACCTTTTACTGATGCACCCTTTTTGCTGCACAAAACTTGAGGGTCCATCGAATTTTCCAATACTTCTGCCTTCTCAAACTCCTTTGCTTCAAAGGAAACTTCAACATCAGCCTGATCATTCCGAACCAAAAAATAACAAATTTCATGTCAATTCAACCTTAGCAGTTTTAGACTATAACTAGTATAGATACCAAACATGCAGCATTATCTGTAGCAGCAAAATATTAAAAAGGAGAATCACAATGAGATCTCAAGAAAGAAAAAAATTACAAAACAAGTTTTAAATATGGTCATTCTCTACTCTAAAACTTATCATTACAAGCTACTCAAATTGTTATTAGGATTTTTTAGTAATTATTTCTCTTCTTTAGGACTTGATTATAATTCTAAATAAAATAAGTAAATATTATCTGTCTAGATAGATCTTGTCCATCAGCCTATGCATAATTGCATATATAGATAATTAATATATAAAATAAATAAATAAAGAAGGCGGGTTCTCTCTTGTTTTTTTGGGACCAAAAGAAGGCCGGTTTTTGAGACTTACTTGTGCAGCAGTGACACCAGTGACTTGGAGATGTCGACCAGCCTTGAGCACTTTGATTGGCCAGCTGATTGGGTTTGCCCGAAGCCTCTCAATTTCAACCACTGGCCATTGCACCAACTGTTTTCCCGACTTGTGAAGCCAAATTGCCCTTGGAATTGCCTGCACACCACATGCGTTCAAAATATTTTATCTATCTATCTGGACTCTGCACATGGATTCTAGCTAGATTCAGCCCATTATCATTAGTTTAATCATGTACCCATTAATTTATTAACTTACATGGATCCCTGACCATCCTTTCTTGATATCATCTGCAACACTTGAGGATTCGTTGACCCAGCCTAACATGACCCTTCTCTTCTTTGCATCATCATAAAACGTTTTGGAGGCATAATATTTTCCATAATCATACCTCGAGACAGATTCGATACTCTGCAACCCCGTGTCTGGAATAAACTTGTCCTTCTTCACATCATAACTACCAATCATATAGTAATCGTGCAATTTACTACCCAAACTAACCTTAAGCACATGCCTAACATTAGGTCCATTGACAGATGTATCAATGCCAGACATGGATTTAGACACAGCTGGAAAGAAATCAGGACACTCCCACATTCCAGTGCCTTTAGCTGAGTAAAGAGGGTGTTTGGCTTCAACCCAGTTCACAAAATCTTTACTTCTATATAAGAGTGCCCTTCCTGTAGTCTCTTTTTGGTTCCTAATTAGGACTCTATAGTACCCATCTTTGCCTAACCAAGCAGTGGTGGGATCTCTGAATAAGCTAGAATTGATTTTGTTGGCCGTAGTTGGAGCCATTAAGGGGTTCTTTGGGGTCTTAACTCATTCTCTAAGGAATGGGTCCGAGGCATTTTTGGGTAAGGCCAAGTTTTGAACTTGTTGGTTATTTGGGTCAATTCCCGAGTATAGGATGGCAGGTTTGCCATTTGGAAGAATTGTGGCGGATCCTGACCAGCATCCATTGATATCAGACGGCTAAGATGGGTAGATGGCTAAGTCAAGTGGGGTCCAATTTACAAGATCATTTGACACAGAGTGAGCCCACACAATGTTCCCCCAAACAGAGCCTTTGGGATTGTATTGATAGAACAAATGGTATAAACCTTTGTATCTCATTGGTCCTGCGCATAAAATTGACGTATAAAAGTCAACTTTTCCACCTATGGCATACATTGGATAAAGAACCCACTTGCATGTGGACATCTTCAACCTTTCGTGTATTCCCTTAGTTGTTTTTTAAGCACAATTATTTAGATTTTTTTTAATTTGGTCACCGGTTATATTAATATGAAGATGACAGTTGTGTTTTTTTTTTTTTTACCAAGACAGTTGTGTAATAAAAGTATATAAAAAAGCATCTGCAAGTGACTAGCATTGACAACCTCATATACTGTATGGAAATTCAACAAAATTCGTTTGAAAACTGCATGAAATATGCACAGGAACTGCACAGAAGTCACACGAAAATTTTATGGATTGCGTGAAAAATCAAATTTCTATTAGAAATTTTGCAACTTCGATGAGACGTCCCAAGTTTTCGAATATTTACCCGTTGGACGGCAGATTTTCTGCATCTCAAACATTTTAACTAAGCTCCATTCAACATATATATGCAGTCACATTCATAAAATATCATATTATTCGAACTGGAAAGCTGTATATAAGAAGGAAAGAGAATAGAACTAAACATTGGGATCTGAAGGGCCAAAACACAGAGGTCCATTTCAACGCACATATATCATGTCCAATGACAGGACAGAAAGAAAGCAAGAGAACATAATGTAAGAGATACGACAAAACATCGAAAGAAGAAAGAGAGTAACAAGGAAAATAATCAGGAAAAGAAAAGGACTTTGTTGAATACCGTTTATCCAATTCTTGGGAGGTTGGAAGTGGTAAGCAGTTCTGTAAGGTTGATTTGAGGGGGAAGAAGAAGAAGACACACTTTGAAGGTTTCTGTAAACTTGGTGGGTGGCTTCAATGTTATTAATAAAAACACAATGCCCAAGAATGTAATAGAAGATCGCCAATACACTGATCTGATAGACAGCCATTGCTGTAGAGTTTGTAATTTGTGGGAATAATAATGGAAGAAGCTCGACCTCGATCTACTATACAGAGAGTTGAGTCGTAAGAAATGAGCATTCGGAATCAAGAAATGAGTTGACCTGATATGAATACTGCCAACTTGTTTGAATTAAGAAATAAGAAAAATGATCAAAGATCATGCGGGAGAAGCATCCACAGAAATTAACATGTACTACCTCCGGTCCTTAATATAAGACCTTATTTGACTTTTATTTTGATCCTAATTATAAGATCCCAATCTACTTTATCTCTCATACTTATGTATTTTTTTTCTAAGATAGTCCTTTTAATAACAATAGTTCTAGCTAAGAAATTTGATTAGTAAGGATATTTTAGGAAACACAATACATATTTATTACAAATAGCTAACTTAACTTATTTCTTTAATCTTTTCAAATTAGTTAACTAGCTCTTATAATTAGGACCGGAGGTAGTATTGAATAATATGCAGTAGAATTTGAATGTCTATATATGAAAGACTAAGAGCTTCTTCATCTTAAGATCCCAAAAGTCAATATTTATGGGACTTCTCAGGGAGCAGTTTGTTTAGGTTTGTTTTTTGTTAGAGCTAATGTCATCTTGTGTAAATTTTTATCAGTATGTAAATGTAATATATATGTTTGAATTTTTTTCAGTAAATTACGCAACCGTTTGAATTAAAGACGCCATGATACGGAAAGAATAGAAAAAGGGACATATATGACATCGCGTTCGGTTGCCGACTAAAGAAAGCAGAAAGGCAATGAATAGTACTTATCTAGAAGACGTGTTATTATTATGGACTTGAATTTCATTGCCACAGAATCAAACAGTGTTGATACAATTAATTTCAGTGATATGTAAAATATTATTAAAATAAAAGTGTTATTATTACTTTAATTACTTTGCTGACACTACTGCTGACAACGATACGGTGGTCTAATGACAGGTTAGTGGTGGTTCAATCACCATCCAACTACCAGCTAGCAAAAATAATTGGTTTATTAAGAATAGTTTATAAGTAGTTTTTTAATTGTAACTTGCGAAGTACAATATAAACATGTGAGAGAGAGATTTTGTTTCAGCTTACATGAAACGTGTTTATAAGTGTTTTTAAACGTTTTCACAAATAGACCTAATATCTGAAGGTTTAGTCAAAGTTGGTCAAATTTAGCTAAAGGGCATTTTAATTATTTCACATGTATAGGACATGACACTCTTAGGGGCAATTCACTGTACTTAATTATTTGTCATTAAGTTGGACATATTTATCATTTTTCTTCTTAAAACATAAATGAACAGAAGGAACTACTTTCTTCATCTCAAAATTTATACGCAACTCATCACTTCTCTCTAGATGAAATGATGATAGTATGTCAGGCATTTGGTCCAATTAATACTAAACACCTATTTAAATCTTATATAAGTATGAAGTTATGGGCTGGTGAGTTTTTTTTCCCCCTGTTGAGGGAAAGATCGGGGAAAAAAAGATAAAAGATGATTGTATAAAGTATAAACAAAGGTTTGACTGAAAAGTCAGAAATATCAGAAATGACAAATCATTCACGCTAGAGTGCGGATGAAACCCAAACTCTAATTATATTTGAGGGAACAAATCATAATACAAAGTGACAATCGCCCAAAAAAATCTAACTTTTTTACTATACTTGGAAGCACAAGCAAAATGAACATTTATAAAATTAAAAAATACTCCTCGTAATGAATCTAGCTAGTATTATTATATCCCACTTTTTTGTGCTTGGTCTCAATTGATTTGTGCTTTCTTCATGCTCCAAGCATTCAATCTGGTGATCTTAACATCAGCAGCACCATAATTGAAGGCATAAATCTGAGCCTCATCATTGATAGCCAATGTGGGGTAAACTCTGGCCGTGATCACTGCCTTGCCTTCTCCTCCAAAACTCTCCACTACTGAGTGATCAATCTGTGAAAATGGACAATCACCCTCATTATATAAGGATTTTGAAC
Organism: Neltuma alba; assembly: GCF_004799145.2. Lineage (NCBI taxonomy): Eukaryota > Viridiplantae > Streptophyta > Magnoliopsida > Fabales > Fabaceae > Neltuma > Neltuma alba. The sequence goes on along the minus strand of NW_021636253.1, from coordinate 209,561 downwards.
CAACAAAGAATGAAGTTTATGGATGCCATATTGATTTATTTGCAACTCACCAAGCTTCTAAGTGAGAGATTCTCCGTATAAGGGTCAACATCAAGGAAGGTCCCATAAGTGGTGAGATCATTGTTCTTATTCAATGAAGACCTGTCAAAGTATTGCATTAATTTGCATGTGGGACAAAGCATAATTGGGAGTTGACAAATTGGAATAAGTTTTGGAAGGAGAAGGAGAAGGATGAGGACAAACCTGCTTTGGTCACTGCAGAAAAGGACTAAAGGTTTGTTTTGGTATTTGAAGATTCGGAAGAAGACAGCAGTATATTCTTTCAAGCCCTTTGAAGCAAAAGCAAGCAAACCAAAAGGTCCTAATCCACCTTTTATTGCTGCACCCTTTCTGCTGCACAAAACTTGGGGGTCCATCCACTTTTCCAATATTTCCGCTTTCTCTAACTCCTTTGCCTCGAATGACACTTCAACATCAGCCTGTTCACACCCACACAGAAACGGATATATTTCATGTTTATTCAGTCATTCCAATTTTAGACTATGACTATAATTTGGCTACCAGACACGTAGGATTTGTCTTTTTACGAATTTTTCTATTATTAGCAGCCAAAAACCATATAATATGAAATTCTTACGCGCATTTAGACATTTTAAATTTCACTTTTTTCATGATGATTTTTCCCCTTAAAAGTTATTTTATTGGGGCTCCAACGCTAAAAGATATTATCATATTCAACGTTTCAATATAAAATTTTGTAGTATACAGTGTTACTTAATATAATATATAATACAGCCCCGGAAGCACCATAGAAGGATCTTGTCTACATAAATCTCTTGTTTTTGCCTTTTCCATGCCGATACTTTAAGTGAGTTCACGTGATCTTATTAAACTGGCCTCATTATTCTATATTACTATGCTACTTAAGATGCCGAGAAAATAAACAGAGAAACAGATTCCTTAAGACTTACTTGTGCAGCTGTGATAGCGGTGACTTGGAGATGCTGACCGGCCTTAAGCACTTTGATTGGCCAGTTAATTGGATTTGCACGCAGCTTCTCAATTTCAGCCACCGGCCATTGCACCAACTGTTTCCCTGACTTGTGAAGCCAAATTGCCCTTGGAATTGCCTACAAACCACATGTCCATTATATATTATTCAAAACCACATGTATTTTCTCTCTTGACCAGACTAGCATATATTTGCATTCGGTTCAACTTTGACGTCTCTGCATATATATGAATTCTCGTTTCAACCTTCATGAGCTGGCTATCTCATATTTTAATCTATCCTTGCGTCTTCAACTTGACGTTTTTGAATGCATCAATAAATTCGTTGCGTGCAAAGCAATAGAAGTTATAAAATATATATTTCTATCAACGTTAGTTAATTACTTACATGAATCCCTGACCATCCTTTCTTGATATCATCAGCAACGCTTGAGGATTCGTTGACCCAGCCTAACAAGATCCTTCTCTTCTTTGCATCATCAAAAAAAGTTTTGGAGGCATAATATTTCCCGTAATCATATCTCAAGACAGAATTAACATTCTGGAATCCAGTATCCGGGATAAACTTATCCTTCTTGGCATCATAAGTCCCAATCAAATAGTAATCGTGTTTTGTATCGTCCAAACTAACCTTAAGCACGTGCCTAACAAAAGGTCCATCAACGGAAGTATCAACACCAAACATGGACTTAGACAAAACTGGGAACAAATCAGGACATTCCCACATTCCAGTGCCTTTAGCAGAATAAAGAGGGTGTTTGGCTTTAACCCAATGTACAAAATCTTTGGATCTGTATAATAGTGCCATCCCTCTGGTGTCCCTTTTGTTCCCAATTAGAACTCTGTAGTGCCCATCTTTGCCTAACCAAGCAGTGGTAGGGTCTCTGAATGAGCTAGAATTGATTCCATTAGCCCTGGTTGGAGCCATTAAGGGGTTCTGAGGGATCTTAATCCATTCCTTAAGATATGGATCCGAGGCATTTTTGGGGTAGGCCAAGTTTTGGACTTGTTGGTTATTCGGGTCAATTCCTGTATATAAAATGGCGGGCTTGCCATCTGGCAAAATCGTGGCCGATCCTGACCAACACCCGTTGATATCAGACGGACGAGATGGGTAGATGGCTGGGTTAAGTGGGGTCCAATTTACAAGATCCTTTGATATAGAGTGAGCCCACACAATGTTCCCCCAAACAGCACCTTTGGGATTGTATTGATAGAACAAATGGTATAGCCCTTTGTATCTCATTGGTCCTGCACGTCAAAGTCATGCATAAAGTCATCTTTTCCCATCCTCTCACGTGTGTAGGACAAAGACATAATTTGAGTGAATAACTTAAAAAACTGAGAGTTCGGTTAAGCATAACTTTTTATAGTTTTTGTTATTGCAGTTTATATTAATACAGAAAATGACTATTATTCTTAATAAAGAACATCAAAAGCATATATTTTCTATCTGGTATAAGCATTTTTTTTTGGCAAAAACAAAAACTGAAAGTATTTCTTGTTCTACTTTCTTTATTATTAATACATTGACTACAGGAATCAAAATAAAATAAATATTGCAAGGACCATTTGGTAATTTAATTTTAGAAAAAATATACGAGCACATCATACAAATTTTTATTAATAAAGCTTTGTTGGAATTACATATACACAATAAATTTTATGTCTACATCCTTATTTAAAATAACTTGAAATGTAACGACCGTGTCCAAGGATAAAGGCCTTTCAATATCATTCGGCCATCAATCCTTTTCATTCGTCTTGTCTTTAACACAGAATATTTCTGTGTTTTGATTCCTAATCTTATTTTTATGAAATTTCCTGCGTTGGAACTACCGTTGAATGAACATTAAGAAATCTTGCATTTTGATAGCTGGTTTTCTACAATAATACATATGCATCTTGCTGGATCTAAAATTTCTACGTTTCAAACATTTTGACTAAGCAAGATTCAAAATCTGATGTCACATTGATATATTTTCTGAACTGGCCTGATCGAAAAATAATAAAAGTACTGAAATATAGGAAGGACTTTCGGAGGATAGAAGTTACCATTAGGATCTGCAGAACCCAAACAACGCAGAGTTCAATTTCAGCAAATCGTGTCCGATGACAGGAGAAAGAAAGCAGAAGAGCAAAAAGTCAGAGACATGACAAAACATGAAACTAAATTAGAAGAATAAAGAGAGAGATATATGAAGCAGTTAAGTACCGTTGATCCAATTCTTGGGTGGTTGGAAATGGTAACCTGTTCTATAAGGTTGATTTGAGGAAGAAGAAGATACAGTTTGAAGGTTTCTATAAACATGGTGGGTGGCTTCAATGTTCAGAACACAATGGCCAAGAACCAAAGAGAAGAAGATGGCCAATACACAGCAGATTCGAGAGACAGCCATATGTTTTTGTAGGGTTTGCAATTTGTGGGGATGACGATACAACCTTGATCCTGATCGACTATATATAGAGAGAGAGTCGGTCATGATTCATAAAAAAGATTAACAAGATATGTTTGCCAACTTGGTTGAATCAAGTAATAAGAAAAATCAAAGATCATGTGGTTAACCATCCAGGAAATATAATTATATTATTGGATAATATAAAAGTCAACTATATGGAAGAGTGAGAGTCAATAAAATACAAATATATTATTTTTCTCAACGCGGGACTTTGCAGGGAGCGATTGCTTCTTGTTTACGTCCGTTTATTATTGGACTAATTTCATCTTCTGTAAACTTACATATATACATCATCACTGTATAATTTGTACTATTTCACGTCTTCTCAAATTTCTCTACTAATGAAGTAACTTCTGGCTGCTGAATACTTTCAAAAATAAGTAAATGAAATCTCGCAAGTTTAAAATCATATGAGAAAGTAATAATCACGTAACCTTCAATTCAGAGACAACATGAAATGGGCTGATACGAAATGAACAGAAAAAGAGATCAAAATTAAAGATGGTAATGTTTGACATGTATATGTAAGATATGATATATCGTGTAAAGTTGCTGACCAAGAAAAGCATAAAAGCAATGAATTGGACTTATCCAGAAAACGTGGTTGATTATTTATTTATATATAATTGTCACAGAATCAAAGATTGATCACGATTAATTTCAGTAAAAGGTTATGCATTATTGATGAAGGCCGTAATAATTCTTCTCAACGTGTTCGTCTGCTAAACTTTGTAGAATTTTCATGAACAAATTGATATGGTTAATTAATTGGAGGCCATTATGATGTCCAACTCAGAACATATCTTGCTTATCTTGATCATGCTTTGAAACTAAACTAAAAATTAAGTATGGCGTGTTCAATCTTCAGTTACTTATTAACAAGTATATTTGTTAGTCACACATACATATATAAATATTGGATTAATCTCTTAAGATTTTTTATGAATTTTCAGACAATTTTGTTTGACAAAAAATTTAATACTGTAATAATTAATTTTATCATAAATTCAGAATTTTTTTGAGGGAATGATAATTTCAAGGAAATCATTGAATAAAATGTGATGAGGTGGTAGTCAGCTATACAAGTTAATTGAAAAGGATGAAATTTCTAGCAATGTATAAAAGTGGACTATACATAAGAAGAAACGTAAAAGGAAAGTATTCTTTGACCAGCCATGGGCCTGACAATTTATTCAAAAACCTTGAATTATCAGTTTGAAAACATGGGATTAAATTCAACACATCTTAATCCCAAAAAAAATTAAAAAAAATCAACGCACATGTGTATCCTGGAGGAACAATGAAGTAGCAGATATCTGGGCGGGCCATCTTAAACGTTTGTTTGTTGGGCCAGCTTATTAAAAAAAAAAAACAAACTGTTCTATGTCGGTCTAGCTTGAACCTTTTTTTCAGTGAAACCATTAATGTCTCAACTATTAAGTAAAATTTAAAAAATTAATTTTCTCTCTTATTGTTTTTATTCGTGTCGGATAAATCACTTTATAATTTTTTTTGGCAAATCCTAATTTCATATTTTTTGCTCTCTCTGATTTTATAATAATGATAATTGGGTATCTTGCGGGGTGTAATATTAACTAGTCAACGTTGTACAAAAAGTTTTTATATTACACACACACACACACATATATATGCATAACGGTGCATCACGCATCTTCCATTCTTTTATCGTGTTACAATTAATAACATTGAAGTTTTTTTTTTTCCTTTGAATGGGCACGGACTCAAAGTCGACAACATCTTTATTTTCTAATTTTAGAAGGAAAAAGCACAAGAAAGGGAGAAATATAAAATACTGAAATTGAAGTTATATCACAAACAGTTAAATATGAACAATAGTGGGTAATGAAAATGGAAATAAAAATGTAACTATAATAACAATATTACATAATTTCATCATTGTAAATAATTTAATGTATTGTTCTTTCTTTTCACACAATTATATTGCTCTGGATCATTAACGTTTCTTGCTTTTGAGCAAAATATTAAAATTGAAAACTTCATGAGATCGTTTTTTGTCTACGCTGGTGATCGATCATGTTTTGTGAAATCGCGTTAATTATCAGTATATCAATATATATATATTTATAACAAATCGTAAGTATTTATAATTTACGAATAATAACCATACTTTTCATGTTCCGTATAATACTGGGAAAAAAGTGTCTAATCAAATTAAGGGGCAGAAATGATCATTATAGGCGAAATATATTGCATGAATTTTTTTTTAAGAACAAAGAACAAGTTATTATCATATGTATTCATGAATAATATAATTTCTTAAAGTTAATACGCTTTATATATTTCGACTAGCTATTTTCACACGTCTCTGCTCTCACTTTAGATAGCTTTCGAGTTGAAAAGGTGACGTTTAATTTCTTAACTTTAAAAAATTGGTTCCCTCCGTTGACTTTATACAATTATCATACGTGTGGATATATCTAGTAATAAATAATAATAATAATAATAATAACAATAAAAGAGGTCTAATATTCCGTCCGTCATTTGAATTCCAAATCGGCATTCAACACTGAACCTGGGTTTCTCCAGCTTTTCTGGGTCTGTCCTCATTTATTTATATATGTTTTTGTTTTAATTATTCCGATATTCTCCAGCCAAGGCATTATTTTCCAACTGCAAAATATTTTCCCTCCCTCCAAGAAATACCAGAAAATTTTTAAATAAATTCCATACCCAATATATATATTTCGATCATCATAATATATTTTAGTCGTTTATGAAGTATACTGAGCAATGGAAATCATTAAAATAATGAATATGAAGCATAGTCTTATGATATGATATGGGCACAGAAAAGTGGAGAGCACATTCCAGAAGCAAATTCTCTTTTATTATCTTAATTAACAAAATTAGTCAATTCAGGTTTCGTACCTTTCTTTTCACACGCACGTACAGGACAAGAGGGAAACCAAAAGCAAAAAGGGAAAAAAAAAAAAAAAAGTCAAGATCTTATACGTTCATTATTCCAATTCCTGTGTGTACTTTTACCTTAGTACTTCATTTCAAAGTATGAACTAAAAATCTGACCAAGAAAAAAAGAATGAACTAAAAAAATTTTATCTTAAAAACATCGGAAAAAAATTAAAAATTTTAAAACCTACCCTTTACACTTATATATATGTAGACACACACACGTGGGTACGACTAATTGATTCGATAATTCATATGAAAACAGCTTTCTTCAATATTACTTGCTTGTGGACACATGTTTCATGCAAATCTCCCAGAAACCGACCTCATGGCTGTTCCGCTAGCCTATCGTGACAAGGTGAAGAAGCACATAATTAAATATACTTAAAATATTTTTGTTTTCAAACTATTATATATATTAATTAGGTGACTTGCATTTTTCTTCAGAAAGAGATTACTGTTTCAGATGAACACAGATGGGAGAAGAAGACAATGAATGATTGCATTATTCTCTTTGTTGAGGAAATATATATATTCAAAGGGAATATTATGTGGCCATGAGTCATTTTTTATATTTTTAATTGTTTTTCAATATATGCAGTCATGTGTATCTGATTTTCTATTGTCACGTTTAAATTTATAATAATATGATAATCACAATTGTAACATATTAGAAACTTGGAGATATCTTCTTGAAAAGAAATATAATTGATATTATAAATAAATTTATATATAACAAGTAATCTATATCGGAAAAAAATCGATATCATTGCCCACTTTCTTATTCATATTTATTTAAGCTCCTGTCATTTTCTTATGGGTTATTTATTGTTTAATATAAATATTTTTCTCAAATTTAAATTTGAATACTAGTCTTGTACATCTAAACAAAAGGTACTTCATTAATTTTACTTTTAGAATCAGAAGCTCATGCATAAACGTGCTCGACGTCAACATTGACAAAGATTTTTTGTCTATTAAAGTATAGCTTATTTAAAAATGTGTCTCTTAAACTTTTTTATTTTAATATAATTTGTTTTGACCCTAATCTCCCTCAATTGAGTAATAAGTATTATTTAAGAGATATCAACTATCCAATTGTGATCCAATCGGTGTTGACCGCCCCCCACACCGGCGGGGTTGTTGTAAATTTATTATTTAAAAAAAAAAAAGCAGACTTCTTTATTTGGGCCAAAAGTAATGGGCTACATCAGATCTTTACTGGGCTCTATGTGGACCGTAAGCAGTGGCATTTGGGACGTTGAATCCGACTTGCTAAACTAATACCAATGAAGATATCTAGTGGGCCCAGCCTAATCCAACAAGCGTAGGAGATATGAACATTAGCTTTTTTTATTAGGCCCAGAAATTTTTTTTCCAGGTCACTTCTTTAAGAATCATTTTGTATTTAAAAATTACTTTTAATATGGCCGAGAATGTTTTATTGTTCTTCGTATTTCAAGTAATTTTGTCATCTTTTCTCTATTATTTATAAGAAAAACTTATAAATATATTGAGATTTAAATTTAACAAAAACCTATGAGCATCAATTTTACACAAGTTTGCCGTTTTTAATACCAAAATTACGCCAAAGAGTTAAAATAAAAATGTTTACTCAAAATTTTATAAATGTTCAAATATTTAGGAGAATTGAAGGAACAAATTATCAACTAAGGAAAGCTATATGAAGAATCCATAGACAGTGAAAAGTAAGGCTCCACGAATAAAAATTCTGCTTCTAAATCAATTTGTGTTTTTTTTGGGGGGGGGGGGGGACACATTCGTGGCTCGCACTTATTGGCTATAAGAAAACCACCTAACACACGATATATGCTGTTTATTTTGCCAAAAGTTGTGTCACTTCCTTGCTGGTGTATTCTTTTTTTAAGTGCAATAATGAGAATTAATAGGTTAAGGAATCTCCTTATTATTATCTATATAAGATTCATTATATCACAGGAGAATCTCGTTATTAAAAGCTCATAGATTTATTATTTTATTTTATTTTTTTGGTGTCAATGGGGAAGGTTATCATCATGCATGCCATTATCAAACCAAGTTACTATAAAAGTATAATCATGTTATTATATTTTTTATCGATGTCGCTGCTTTTAACTTCTAAGTTATACATCATTGGCTAACTCGTTGCAATTGGATAGTACAAGATAATTATTACATAATTATGACCTCTCCTATCATAATGTTCTCTTTATGAGACATTAATATCTCTCTAAAAGAAGGGTAAACCAAATCATAAAAATACAGCAGTAGTTCTGGACTTATTTTACTATAACGGTGATTCCAACACGTGACTTAATTTATGTTTTTTCCATCCTTTTTCCCCCTTAATGTTTGAATTTGAAATTCTCTTTTGTTCCCAATTGTGTTTTATTGTCATTGTCTCTACTATTTCTTCTTTCTTCACACAGCAATCTCTCTTCTATTGTCCTCCCTGCTTTCTTCTCAACTTCACATTAATCTCTTTTTCCTCAAGACCACATACATGTTATCGCACGAGTCTCTCAATATTGTGTTTTGTTCTTTTTTAATCATAATTTAGTGTTTGAAAACTGGCTTGAAACCTTTCTATTATGAGAACTGTGTTCTTATTTGATTTCAATTTTGAATTACTATGGAAACTGAAAAATACTCTTTATCAAATAATTGGGCTATCTGTAGAAGGACCACATATATATACAGCTAAAAACACGAAACATAAGCAGGAAAATAATCAGACATATGCTTAAATAACAAGTTAAATAATTTTTTTTTTTTGCAGCAAAAAATCTAGGCAAGGGTTCAGGGTCAACCTAAGCGAAGGGCAAGACGCTTAATCTAGCTATTCCTAAATCATATCATGTTGGGCAAAACAAACATATAACATACCACTAAGCATTTAGCTAGACACCCTTAAATTTAGGGTGCATCTTTAACCACTGTGACGGGGAATCGAATACCTTCCCTTATTCATGAGAGGGTCTAATTCTTACTATTAAAACCACAGAGAATGGGTACAAAATAAATAAAAGCTTTATACTCTTCCCCAACACACATAAATTCTTCAATCCTTTTGGTAAGATCAATGCTTATTAGTAGCTTGACACTGTTATCCAAAAGTTATAAGAATGCGAGGCACCATTGATCTTAACAATTAAGGGTATTTTTTGGATTAACATTGAGAAAACTCAAGAATAATTTTTATCATAACTGACTTTTGCAAATTAAAGTTAAGATAAAAATCAATTAGTGTAATACGTTTTTAGAAAAAAAAAATTAATTTCATACAAGCTTGATTGATGATATTTTGAAAAGTGGATTTCAAATCTTTTAAAAAAATTAAAAGTCAGAAAAAAAAGTTGCTTCAATTTTGAAGTAATTTTAAGACAAAAAAAATGGCTGCTCCTAAAATAACGCCAAATGTCATTTTTTTCATTCGATGGAGTTTGAGGTGTTCTTGATGACTAGGAATAAATTAAAGATGACTCCAACACTATCTCCCAAACAAGTCCTAAGATATTAACGGCAGGCAAATTTATCAGTATACTATAAACAGTAAAATAAATCACCAGAATCCTACCTAATAAAAAGGATTTACTAAGATACTATACTTAAACTTGTTCAGAGTAAGAATGAGTTTAAAATTATAAAAAAAATTATTCTTACTAAGAACAAGTTTACTCCGTCTCTTACTTTCCTCTTAGTCACATCATCTTATTAACATTTGATTTTTTTTTTTTAAATAAAAAAGTGAAGTCGTTCAAAGCTTGAACGACTTCACTGCCTTGGACGCCGTGATTATTGGCTGAAGAGAGGAAAGAGAATGGAGACTGGGAAGGGAATGGAAAAATGAGAGAGAGAGAGAAGGGGACAAGGGCTTTAGATTAGATTGTACGAGGTTGCTGAAATGCAAACTCATTATTTATAAAACACACATATATAAAATTGAGAATTACAATAAAACCTAAAATTGATTTTGCAAAATATTAAACTTAAATTCTTCATATTAAGAGGTAAAATATATAAATCTGAATGATATATTTTAATAGATCTGAATAATAATATTTCATAGATTTGGTAATCCTGGAGTGTTCAACTATTTATATAAGTTAAACTCTTTAATATAAAAGTTAGATAACTAATTTATAAATATTAAGAAAATCAATTAAGTTAATTATTTATAATAAATAAATGTCATCTTCTTTAAAATATTCTTGTTAATCATGTGAATTAACTAGAACTATTATTTAATAAAATTTTTAACACATACAGCTACTATAAGGACTATTTGAAAAAAAGAAAAAGAAAACATATGATAGACAAAATGAATTGAGATCTTATATTTATGACCAAATTAAATGTCAAATTAGTTTTTGTATTACGGACCAGGTAGTGAGAAGTTTAAAATTTTTAACCACAAAATTAAATTTAAATTATTCAGATTTATTATAAAACTATAATTAACTTATGAAAAATAAATTTAAATTTATGCATTTCCATGATTTGTTGTTCCCGTTTCATTGGCCTACGCACCCCACTTACTTGCATTTCATCATCCACGTGTTCCCTCAGCAACCCCACTCCTCCTGAATTTTATTGTAATTGTGAATTTTATAAATAATAAATCTGCATTCCAGCACCTCCCCTCCTTTCCCCGTCTCCATTCTCTTTCCTCTCTTCACCCACGAAGCACGGCGTCCAAGGCAGTGCCGAGGAAGTCGTTCAGGCTGTGAACGACTTCACTTTTTTATTTAAAAAAAAAAAAAAACATCAAATGTTTTCAGATGATGTGACTGAGAGGGAAGCAAGAGACGGAGTAAACTCGCTCTTGCCAATAACAACTTCTCCATAATTTTAGACTCGTTCTCATTCTGAACAAGTTTAAGCACAGTATCTTAGTAAATTCTTTTTATTACGTAGGATTCTGATAATTTATTTTACTGTTCATAGCATATTGATAAATTTGCCATTAACGGCATGTTGCTATTGTACGGAAGGAGGGTACTTCTTAATGGGACTTTTCGCCAATAAAATGGGACGCTCGTGAAAGGGCATTTTAATTATTTCATATGTATAGGACAAGACACTCTTAGCGGCAAATTCACTGTATTTATTTGTCATTAAGTTGGACTTCTTTATCATTTTTCTTCTTAAAATATAAATAAACAGAGGGAACTACTTTCTTCATGTCAAAATTTATACACAACTCATCAGTTCTCTCTAGATGAAATGATGATAGTATGTCAGGCATTTGTTCCGGTTAATACTAAACACCTATTTAAATCTTATGTAAGTATGAAGTTATGGGTTGGTGAGTTTTTTTTTTTTTTTGCTTAGTCTCAATTGATTTGTGCTTTCTTTATGCTCCAAGCATTTAGTCTGGTGGTCTTAACATCAGCAGCGCCATAATTGAAGGCATAAAGCTGAGTCTCATCATTGATAGCCAATGTGGGGTAAACTCTGGCTGTGATCACTGCCTTGCCTTCTGCTCCAAAACTCTCCACCACTGAGTGATCAATCTGTGAAAATGGACAATCACGCTCATTATATAAGGATTTTGAGCCAACAAAGAATGAAGTTTATGGAGGTGATCATATTGATTTATTTGCAGCTCACCAAGCTTCTAAGTGAGAGATTCTCCGTATAAGGGTCAACATCAAGGAAGATCCCATAAGTGGTGAGATCATTGTTCTTATTCAATGAAGACCTGTCAAAATATTGCATTAATTTGTATGTGGGACAAAGCATAATTGGGAATTGACAAATTGGAATAAGTTTTGGAAAGAGGTTTATGAGGACAAACCTGCTTTGATCACTACAGAAAAGGACTAAAGGTTTGTTTTGGTATTTGAAGATTCTGAAGAAGACGGCAGTATATTCTTTCAAGTCCTTTGAAGCAAAAGCAAGCAAACCAAAAGGTCCTAATCCACCTCTTACTGCTGCACCCTTTTTGCTGCACAAAACTTGGGGTTCCGTCCAGTTTTCCAATACTTCTGCCTTCTCTAGCTCCCTTGCCTCGAAGGACACTTCAACATCAGCCTGTTCATGCCCGCACAGAAACGAACATATTTCAAGTTTATTCAATCATTCCAATTTTAAGCTATGACTATAATACAGCTAACAGACATGTAGGATTTCTCTTTTTATGAATTTTTCTATTATTAGCAGCCAAAAACCATATAATATGAAATTCTTACATGTATTTAGACATTTTAAATTTCACTTTTTTATGATGATTTTTCCCCTTAATAGTTATCCTATTGGGGCTCCAACTCCAAAAGATATTATCATATTCAACGTTTCAATATAAAATTTCGTAGTTTACAGTGTTACTTAATACTACCTCCGGTCCTAATTATAAGATCCAGTTGATTTATTTGAGGAGATTAAGGAAGTAAGTTAAGTTAGTTATTTGTAATAAATAAGTATTGTCATTCCTAAAATATCCTTGCTAATTAAGTGTATTGGCTAGAACTATCATTATTAGAAAGACTATCTTAGAAAAAAATATATAAATATGAGAAACAAAATGGATTGAGGTCTTATAATTAGGACCAAACAAAAAGTCAAACGGGGTCTTATATTAAGGACCGGAGGTAGTATAATACAGACTCAGAAGCACATAGAAGGATCTTGTCTACATAAATCTCTTGTTTTTGCCTTTTACATGCCGATACTTTAAGTGAGTTCATGTGATCTCACTAAACTGGCCTCATTATTCTATATTGCTATATATGCTATTTAAGATACCGAGAAAATAAACAAAGAAGCAGATTCCTTAAGACTTACTTGTGCAGCTGTGATACCAGTGACTTGGAGATGTTGACCAGCCTTAAGCACTTTGATTGGCCAGTTAATTGGATTTGCACGCAGCTTCTCAATTTCAGGCACCGGCCATTGCACCAACTGTTTCCCTGACTTGTGAAGCCAAATTGCCCTTGGAATTGCCTACAAACCACATGTCCATTATATGTTATTCAAAACCACATGTATTTTCTCTCTTGATTAGACTAGCATATATTTGCATTCGGTTCAACTTTGACGTATGAATTCTCGTTTCGACCTTCATGAGCTGGCTATCTCATATTTTAATCTATCCTAGCGTCTTCAACTTGACGTTTTTGAATGCATCAATAAATTCACTACGGGCAAAGCAATGGAAGTTATAAAATATATATTTTTAATTTTCTATCGACGTTAGTTAATTACTCACATGAATCCCTGACCATCCTTTCTCGATATCATCAGCAACGCTTGAGGATTCGTTGACCCAGCCAAACAAGATCCTTCTCTTCTTTGCATCATCAAAAAACGTTTTGGTGGCATAATATTTCCCGTAATCATATCTCAAGACAGAATTAACATTCTGGAATCCGGTATCCGGGATAAACTTATCCTTCTTGGCATCATAAGTCCCAATCAAATAGTAATCGTGTTTTGTATAGTCCAAACTAACTTTAAGCACGTGCCTAAGAAAAGATCGATCAACGGAAGTATCAACACCAAACGTGGACTTAGACAAAACTGGAAAGAAATCAGGACACTCCCACATTCCAGTGCCTTCAGCAGAATAAAGAGGATGCTTGGCTTGAATCCAGTGTACAAAATCTTTGGATCTGTATAATAGTGCCATCCCTCTAGTGTCCCTTTTGTTCCCAATTAGGACTCTATAATGCCCATCTTTGCCTAACCAAGCAGTGGTAGGGTCTCTAAATGAATTAGAATTGATTCCATTAGCCCAAGTTGGAGCCATTAAGGGGTTTTGTGGGATCTTAATCCATTCCTTAAGATATGGGTCTGAGGCATTTTTGGGGTAGGCCAAGTTTTGGACTTGTTGGTTATTTTGGTCAATTCCTGTATATAAAATGGCAGGCTTGCCATCTGGCAAAATAGTGGCCGATCCTGACCAACACCCGTTGATATCGGACGGATGAGATGGGTAGATGGCTGGGTTAAGTGGGGTCCAATTTACAAGATCCTTTGATATAGAGTGAGCCCACACGCTGTTCCCCGAAACGGCACCTTTGGGATTGCATTGATAGAACAAATGGTATAGCCCTTTGTATCTCATTGGTCCTGCACATCAAAGTCATGCATAAAGTCAACTTTTCCCATCCTCTCACTTATGTAGGACAAAGATATAATTTGAGTGAATAACTAAAAAAATGAGTTCGGTTAAGCATAATTTTTTATAGTTTTTGTTATTGTACTACCTCTGGTCTTTAATATATATTAAATGACTAATTTGAGTAATTAAAAAAATCAATTAAGATAATTATTTATAATAAACAAATACTATTTTTCTTAAAATATTCTAGTTAATCAAATGTATGAGTTAATATTATTATTATTATTATGACTACCTTGAAAAAAATGAATAAATATGAAAGACAAAGTGGATTAAAGATCTTATATTTAAGACTAAAATAAAAATCAAACAAACTCTTATATTAAAGACAAGAGGTAGTAGTTTATATTAATACGGAAAAGGACAATTTTTCTTAATAAAAAACATGAAAGGCTCATATTTTCTATTTGGTATAAGCATTTTTTGGCAAAAACAAAAAGTAAAACTATTTCTTGTTCTACTTCTGTTTATTATTAATACATTGATTATAGGAATCAAAATCAAATAAAATTGCAAGGACGATTTGGTAATTTAATTTTAGAAAAAAGTACAAACACATCATGCACATTTTTATTAATAAAGCTCTTGTTTTGACAAAAAATAAAAGAGCTCTTCTTGGAATTACATGTACAAAATTAATTTATGTCTACATCCTTGTTAAAAACAACTTGCAACGTAACGACGGGGTCCAAGGATAAAGGCCTTTCAATATCATTCGGCCATGCATCAATCCTTTTCATTCATCTTGTCTCTAACACACAGAATTGTGTTTTGATTCCTAATCTCATTTTTAGGAAACTTCCTGCATCGGAACTCCCGTTGAATGAACTGAACATTAAGAAACCTTGTTATTGGATCGCAAACTTCTACGTTTCAAGCATTTTAACTAAGCATTATTCAAAATCTGATGTCACATTCATCTATTTTCCGAACTGGCCTGATCACCAGAAATAAAACCGAAATATCTATATAGCAAGGAAGGAGTTTAAGAGGATAGAACTTACTGCAGAATCCAACCAAACGCAGAGTTCAATTTCAGGAGATCGTGTCCAATGACAGAAGGAAGAAACCAAGAGAACAAAACGTTAGAGACATGACAAAACATGATTAAAAGTTAAAAGAAGAAAGAGATGACGAATTTGAGTACCATTGATCCAATTCTTGGGAGGTTGGTAGTGGTTACCAGTTCTGTAAGGTTGGTTTGGGGAAGAAGAAGAAGAAGATACAGTTTGAAGGTTTCTGTAAACATGGTGGGTGGCTTCAATTTTAAGAACACAACGGCCAAGAACCAAAGACAACAAGATGGCCAATACACAGCAGACTCGAGAGACAGCCATTAATGTTGTTGTTGGGTTTGGAATTTGTGGGATGATGATACAACCTTGACCTTGGTCGGCTATACATATAGAGAGAGAGGCGATGATTCAATAAAAATAAATGAATAAATAACAAGATATGTTTGCTAACTTGGTCGAACCAAGTAATAAGAAAAATCGAAGATCATGTGGAATTGAGCATCCAGGAAATATAATTATATTATTGGATAATATAAAAGTCAACTATATGGAAGAGTGAGAGTCAATAAAATGTAAATACTCCTCCAGTCTTTAATATAGAACCTAATTATTGAGTTGATTTTGGTTCTAAATATAAGATTTATTTTTCATATTTATTATTTTTTTAAAATTACACATATAGATACTCTCTTAACTATAATCAAGTAGAAGAATAAGATAGAATATTAAGGAAGATGGTTATAGTGTTTTAGAAAAAACATATCATATTTTCTATAATTAACTAACTTACTTAACTTCCTTAATCTAGTCAAATTAATGAGTATTATTTTTCTCAACGCCGGACTTTGCGGGGAGCGATTTGCTGCGTGTCTACGTACGTTTATTATTTTAGACTAATTTCATCTTCTGTAAACTTATATATATACATCACCGCTATATAATTTGCATTATTTTATGTCTTCTCGAATATCTCTACTCATGGAGTAACTTCTGGCTTCGGAATACTTTCAAAAATAAGTAAATGAAATCTTACAAGTTTAAAATCATATAAGAAAATAATACCTGCGTAACCTTCACTTCAGAGACAACATGAAATGGGCAGATACGAAATGAACAGAAAAAGAGATCAAAATTAAAGATGGTAATGCTTGACATGTATATGTAAGATATGATATATCGTGTAAAGTTGCCGACCAAGGAAAGCACAAAAGCAATGAATTGGACTAATCCAGAAAACGTGGTTGATTATTTATATTTATATATATAATTGTCACAGAATCAAAGATCGAAGATGAAGGCCGTAATAATTCTTTTCATCGATCGTGTTCATCTGCTAAACTTTGTAGAGTTTTCATGAACAAATTGATATGGTTAATTAATTTTATTGGAGTCCATTGTGATGTCCAACTCGGAACACATCTTGCTTATCTTGATCATGCTTTGAAACTAAAACTAAAGTCTCGCGTGTTCAATATTCCTAGCTTGCTATACAAGTTAGAAAGGGTGAAATTTCTAGCAACGCGTAAAGGTGGACTATATATAGTATTCTTTGACCACCATGGGGCTGACAACTTATTCAAACACCTTGAATTATCAGTTTGAAAGCATGGGATTGGATTCAACACACATCTTTATCCCCAAAAAAATTCTTAAAAAAAAAAAAATCAACGCATATATATATGTGTGTGTGTGGGGTGGGCCATCCTGGAGAAACAATTAAATAAAGGGAAAATTTCATTTAAAGACTGCAGTTGAGAATTTATATCAGTTAGCCCCCAAAACATTCTAAAATATCACTACAGGCCTAAGGATTCAAACTGAAATTAAAATTAAGAGTAAGATTACAATAATACCTCTCATTTTATTTTTTTAAAAAAAGTAAATATTAATAGTTGCTGGAGTGTGGCAGGAATTTTTTTTTTTTTAAAATAAAGTGGCCAAGGAAAGGTTTGAACCTATGACCCCTTGGCATACTAAAAATAATGTAACCACCAAGCCAAGCAAACTATTCAATCAAGTAATGCAAATAAAATATATATAACAAAACAAATGTAAGTGTCCAAGTATAAGTAAACAAGTAAAAATTTGACAGTTTACAATAAAATTTGAAATTTACAAATAACATAATAAAATTCATAACCCCAAAGACAAGTGTTTAAGTGTAAATGAGCAAGTGAAACTTGAAGATTTACAACAAAAGTTTATGGATTTACAACCCAAACTTGGTTATTCACAAGAAACACAAGAGAATTCACAACCCAAAATGTAAGTGTTTGAGTATAAGTGAACAAGTGAAATTCGACAATTTATAAGTAAAATTTGGTAATTTATAAATAACATAATAGAATTTACAACCCCAAATGCAAGTGTTTAAGTGTAGAGCAAGTAAAATTTGAAGATTTATAACAATAGTTTATGAATTTATAAGTGAAATTCAACAATTTACAAGTGAAATTAAGTATTTACAATGAAAATTTCATTTGCTCATTTACACCTAAACACTTGCATTTGAGGTTGTGAATTCCATTATGTTATTTGTAAATTGCTGAATTTTACTTGTAAATTGTCGAATTTCATTTATTCATTTACACTCAAACATTTTGGGTTGTGAATTCTAGTATTTCTTGTGAATAGCCAAATTTGGGTTGTAAATTAATAAATTTTTGTTGTAAATCTTCAAATTTCATTTGCTCATTCACACTTAAACACTTGCATTTGGGGTTGTAAATTCCATTATGTTATTTGTAAATTGCTAAATTTTTGTTGTAAATTGCTGAATTTCACTGATAAATTATTGAATTTTACTTATTCACTTACACTCAAACACTTATATTTTGGGTTGTGAGTTTCTTGTGAATAGCCAAATTAGGGTTGTAAATCCATAAATTTTTGTTGTAAATCTTCAAATTTCACTTGCTCATTTAGACCTAAACACTTGTATTTGGGGTTGTGAATTCCATTATGTTATTTGTAAATTACCAAATTTTTGTTGTAAATTACTGAATTTTACTTGTTCACTTATACTTGGACACTTGTGTTTGTTTTGTTATACATATTTTTATTTGCATCATATGATTAAATGGCTTGCTTGGCTTAGTGGTTACATTACTTTTAGTGTGCCAAAGGGTCATGGGTTTAAATCTTTTCTTGGTCATCTTGTTTTTTTAAAGAAACTTCCTGCCACCAGAGCTACAGTAGCAACCACCGGAGATCCAACCTCCGACAACGGCCACCTGAGCTCCGATGACTAGAACTCCGACGACCATTAGTATTTATTTTTTAAAAAAAAAAAAAAGTGAGGGGTATTATTCAGTTTGGTCCCTTGGTCCTGCAATGATATTTCAGAATATTTTAGTGACCGACTGATATAAATTCTCAACTGTGGTACCTAAATGAAATTTTCCCCTAATTTAACGGTGCATCACGTATCTTCCATTCTTTTGTCATGTTACAGTTAATAACATCAAAGTTTTTTTTTTTTATTTCCCTTGAATGGGCACGGATTCAAAGTCTACAACAACTTTTATTTTCTAGTCTTGGAAGGAAAAAGCACAAGGGAGAAATATAAAATACTGAAATTGAAGTTCTATCACAAACAGTTAAATATGAAAAATAGTGGGTAATGAAAATGGAAATATAAATATAAATATAATAACAATATTACATAATTTGATGATTGTAACTAATTTAATGTATTGCTCTTTCCTTTCACACAATTATACTGCTCTAGATCATTAAAGTTTCTTGCTTTTGCGCAAAAAATTAAAATTGCAAATCTCATGCGATCGTTTTTTTGTCTCCTCCTATGATCGATCATGTTTTGTGAAATCATGTTAATTGTCAGCATATCAATATATATATTTATAACAAATCGTAACTATTTATCATTTATGAATAATATCCTTATTTTTCATGTTTCGTATAATACTTAGGAAAATGTGTCTAATCAAATTAAAGGGCAGAAATGATTATTATAGGCGAAATATATTGCATGAATTTTTTTTAACAAAAAAGAACAAGTTATTATCATATGTATTCATGAATAATATAATTTGTTAAAGTTAATCCACTTTTTATATCTTTTTTTTCACGCGTCTCTTCGCTCACTCTAGATAGCTTTCGAGCCAAAAAAGTGACGTTTAATTTCTTAACCTTAAAAATTGGTTCGCTCCATTGACTTGACACAATTATCATACGTCTGGATATATATAGTGGTACTGTATAAAAGAGGACTGATTCCATCCGTCATTTCAATTCCAGATCGGCATTCAGCACTGCAACTGGGGTTCTCCAGCTTTTCTGGGTCTTTACTCATTTATTTATACATATTTTTGTTTTATTCTGATATTCTTCTTCTAATGTTTCAGCCAAGATATTATTTTTCCAACTGCAAAATATTTTCCCTCCCTCCAAGCAACGCCAGCAAAATTTTCAAACAAATTTCATACCAAATATATATATTTCGATCAGCATAATATTCCTCCAATCTTTCATATAAAACCTGTTTAAATAATTTGATTATATTAAGAAAGTTATGTAAGTTAATTAATTATAAGAAATATGACATGTTTTTTTTAAAATATCATAATCATTTTTTCTAATATTCTCCTTCGTTCTTCTACTTGATTGTGGTTGATAGAATATCCATAAGGATAATTTAAAAAAATTGATAAATATAAAAACTAAATCTTATATTTAAAACCAAAATTAACTTAATAATTAGGTCGTATATTAATAATCGAGAGAGTATATTTTAGTCGTCTACATGAAGTATACTTAGAGATAGGAATCATTAAAATAATGAATATGAAACAAAGTCTTTTGCCACGATATGGGTACGGAAAAGTGGAGGGCACCTTCCCCAAGCAAATCCTCTTTTATTATCTTAATTAACAAAATTATCAATTCAGGTTTTGTACCTTCCTTTTCCCACGTACGTAGGGGACCAGAGGGAAACCAGAACCAAAAAAGACCCCCCCCAAAAAAAAAATCAACATCCTATGCCTTCATTATTCCAATTCCCGTGTATGGTTTTAACTAATTACTTCATTTCAAAATATGAACTAAAGATTTTTTATCTTAAAAATATGGGAAAAAAATTAAAAATTTTAAAACCTACCCTTTGCAATTATGTGCATATAGATAGACACAGACACACACGAGTACGGCTAATTAATTAATTCTCAATTCACATGAAAACAGTTTTCTTCAATATTACTTAGTTGGGGACGCATGTTTCATGCAAATCTCTCAGAAACCGACCTCATGGTTGTTCCGCTAACCTGTGGTGACAAGTTGAAGAAGCATATAATTAAATATACTCAAATATTTTTGTTTTCAAACTATACTATATATATTAATTAGGTGACTTGCATTTTTGTTCCGCTAACCTGTGGTGACAAGTTGACTGGCTCTTATAATTAAGATCGGAGATAATATTATTTAAGAGTTATCAACCATCCAATTGTGATCCAATTGCATTGACCGGGGGGCTACAAATTTATTACTCCTCCGGTCCTTATTATAAGACCCAATTTGACTTTTTATTTGGTCCTAATTATAAGACCCAATCCATTTTCTCTTTTATATTTATGCATTTTTTTCCAAGATAATCCTTCTAATAATGATAGTTTTAGCCAATATACTTAATTAGCAAGGATATTTTAGGAATAACAACACTTATTTATTATAAATAACCAACTTAACTTACTTCCTTAATCTCCTCAAATAAGTCAATTGGGTCTTATAATTAGGACCGGAGGAGTATTTTAAAAACTAAGCAGGCTTCGTTATTTGGGCCATAAGGGATGGGCTAGATCATATCTTTACTGGGCTGTATTTGGGCCATAAGTAAAGTTGAATCAGATTTGCTAAACTTTTTTTTTACAGTTTTGTTAAACTAGTTGTTACCAAAAAACGAATTTTGTTAAACTAGTGCCAGTGAAGATGTCTAGTGGGCCCAGCCTAATCCAACATATATAGGAGATATAAGCATTAGCTATTCTTATTAGGCCCAAAATCTCACTTCTGTTTTGGGAAAAAAAAAGGTCACTTCTTTAAGAATCATTTTCTATTTAAAAAGTACGTTAATATGGCCGAGAATGTTTTACTGTTATTTGTATTTCAAGTAATTTTGTCATTTTTTCTCTATTATATATAAGAAAAACTTATAAATATATTGAGATTTAAATTTAAGAAAAACCTATGAACATTAATTTTAGACAAGTTTGCGGTTTTTATAGGAATATTGCACCAAAGAGTTAAAATAAAATATGTTCGTTGTAACCAAAGAAAAAAAGATGTTTACTCAAAATTTTATAAATTTTCAATTATTTAGGAAAATTGAAGGAACAAAATTATCAATTAAGGAAAGCTGTATGTGAAGAATCCATAGACAGTGAAAAGTAAGGCTCCACTAATAAAAACTCTACTTCTAAATCAATTAGTAACGACGAGGAGATCGATTTGTAGTTTTTTTTTTTTTACGTACACATTCGTGGCTCGCACTTATTTGCGATAAGAAAACCACCTAACACAAGATATACCCTGATTATTCTCACAAAAGTTGTGTCACTTCCTTGTTGGTGTGTTCTTTTTTTTAAGTGCAATAATGAGAATTAATAGGTTAAGGAATCTCCTTAGTATTATCTTTATAGGATTCATTATATCGTAATAGAATCTCGTCATTAAAAGATCGTAGATTTATTATTTTAATGTCTTTTTTTTGGTCGATAGGGAAGGTTATCATCATGCATGTCATTATCAAACGAAGTTACTATAAAAGTATAATCATGTTATTATATTGTTGATCGATGTCGCTACTCTTAACTTCTAAGTTATATCATCATTGGCTTACTCGTTGCTATTGGATAGTACAAGATAATTATTACATAATTATGACCTTTTCTATCATAATGTTCTCTTTATGAGACATTAATATCACTCTAAAAGAAGGATAAACCAAATCATAAAAATACAGCAGTAGTTCTGGACTTATTTTACTATAACGGTGATTCCAACACGTGACTTAATTTATGTTTTTTTCCATCCTTTTCCCCCTTAATGTTTGAATTTGAAATTCTCTTTTGTTCCTAATTGTGCTTTATTGTCACTGTCTCTACTATTTCCTCTTTCTACACTCAGCAATCTCTCTTCTATTGTCCTCCCTGCTTTCTTCTCAACTTCACATTAGTCTCTTATTTCAGAAGGCCACGTACACGTTGTCGCATGATGAGTCTCTTAATATTGTGTTTTGTTCTTTTTTTAATCATAATTTAGAGTTTAAAATTTGGCTTGAAGCCTTTCTATTATGAGTATTTTGTTCTCATTTGATTTTAGTTTTGAATTACTGTGGTAAATTACTCATAGAAAAGTTTAAAATGGTGTAAAAGGTAGGATGTTGCGTGATACTCTAACAAGAGAACTGGACAAAAATACGGAAAAATACTCTTTATTAGATAATTGGGCTATCTGTCAGCCTACGAAGAAGGACTACACATATACACAGCTAAAAACACGAAACATAAGCAGGAAAACAATCAATGCATATGCTTAAAATAACAAACTAAATAATGTTTATTCGTAGCAAAAATTTTAGACAAAGGTTCAAGATCAACTCAAGTGCAATGAGCAGCATAAACTCAAAAGGAGAGTCCAATCTCAAAAAACTAATCTATCAGGAGGAACAACTCTTTAAACTTATAAACCCTACAATACTTGTGAGATTTTTTAATATAAGGCTCATAATAGAGCATTCTCTTCTACTCTATGACACCTCACTCGATCTTCTCACCAGTCAAAAGACTCTGCATGTAGTCCTTTTCAGTTGGTCGACTCTCAATAAAAGCATCAATGTAATGAGTATAAGCTCAAAAATAAAATCTAATCCTAAAAGACTAATCTAGTCAAAGAAAGAGCTCTTTAAATTTAAAAACCCTCCAAACACTTGTGAGATTTTCTAATGTGAAACTCATAACACTAAGCCAAGGGCAAAATGCTTGATTTAGCTATTCCCAAGTCATACCCTGCTGAGCAAGACAAACATATAACAGACCATTAAGCATTTAGCTAGACACCCTTAAATTTGGGATGCCTCTCCAACCACCGTGACGGGAAATCAAATCCCTCTCCTTATTCGTGAGAGGGTGTAATTCTTGCCATTGAAACCGCAGGAGAATGAGTACAAACTAAATAAAAGCTTTATAACACTCTTGCCCAGCACACATAAATTCTTCAATCCTTTGACTAAGATCCATGCTTATTAGTAGCTTGGCACTGTTATCCAAAAGTAATAAGAATGCGAAGCATCATTGATCTTAGCAATTAAGTTTTTTTTCTTTGGATTAACATTGACAAAGCTCAAAAGTGATTTTCGTCATAACTGACTTTTATGACCTACGGTTAAAGTAAAAATTACGTTTTTATAAAAACAAAAATCAATTTGACAAAAATTGGGTTGAATGATATATTGAAAAGTGAGTTGCAAAATGTTTAAATCTGGAAAAACCAAAATCAAAAGTCAGAAAAAAAAAAACCGCTTCAATTCTAAAGTAATTTTAAGGCCAAAAAAAAAAAGGCTGCCCCTAAAGTAATACCAAACGTCATTTTTTCATTCAATGTGAGTCTGAGGTGTTTTTCATACCCAAGAATAAATTAAAGATGACTCCGACACTATATCTCAAACAAGTCCCAACTCCCAAGATCTTTTACTGTACTTAAAATGAGTCCTTGGATATTAATGGAATGTTGCTATTATAAGGAAGGAGGGTACTTCTTAATGGAACTTTTCGCCAATAAAATGGGACGCCCGTGAAAGGCATCGCTTTTTCTATCACCCTAAATGGAATAACACAAAATGAATAGAATTTGAAAGATTCGGGAAAAAAAGGTCAACAATTAGAATATTGCACTTTTTGGATATAGTTAATGGTTGGCCTTCATCCTTCAAGCTTCAACTTATTTATAATAAAGGAAAGCAACTCCAAGGATATAATTAGATATAATTAGACTAGTTCATTTTATATTTGTACACGTATAATTAGTACAATTTTGATGATTTTATATTTATAATAAATCTATGCCTCACTATGTATCCAAGCATTAGGCGATCAGAGTTCAACAGTTGATAAATTTGGAAATCAATTAAAAAACAAACTCAATGTATTAGAAAATTTCAATATTTTGTTTTCTTTCGACTTGGATAAAACCCCAGTTATAATTTTAAAAATAATTTTACAGTATACGAAATAAATATATAATAGGAATTATTTCAATTTGTGTGAAAACTTTTTTAAAAAAAATGCTTATGGAGGTTGCCAAACATCTCCTAAAAATATATGCTGAAGTTTATTGTTTATTGTATTAGAATAAGTATTCTTTTTTTTTTTGGGTACAATTAGGACAAAGTATTCTGATTCAAAATATATAGGTAAATAAATAAATTTCGGGTTTGGTTTCTGCATTTCTAATTTTTGGACATATAAATGTAATTTAAATATACATTTTGTTGGTCATGAAAATTCCCACGTACAAATGTATTCATCCTAAATGACTTAAATTCTATGAAGTTCCATATCTAAATTTCATTGAATTTGAGCAAACATGAGTCTTTTTTTTTTTTTTGGGAATTACATGATTGTACCACATGATAATAAAACCGACAATGCTTTGGATTCAAGGCTGTAACTTTTGGTTCTTTGGGACATCTATGGTTCATATTAACTCAAATTGTGTGTGTGTGTGTGTGTGTGTGTGTGAAATTTTAGAGGATTTAAGTCTTTCTGGTAAAATCAACACATCGACAAATCTTTGACACCCTAGAAAAAGAAAAATGCCTTTCCTTTTTTGTTGTTCATATGATTGTTTGATTGAGTTAGATTTGAGTTTTATCAGATCTAATCAGGGATATCTTTTTTTTTTCCTTTCTTTCTTTTATGATCCTAATCATTGGATCAAAAAATTTTAGCAGCTTCTTTTTAAAATATTAAATCTGAACCAATATGATGAGTGAGTATGTGTTAACTAAGATTAATGGGTGTTTAATGAAGAAGCCAGTAAGGAGCTGTTTGAGAAAATAAAGAACTGCAATGAGCTAATGCAAGATTTTACGAAATCTTGGGACAAGTAGTTTAATTTTTCAATAACACAAGTTCAAATGGACTAAGGGAGGAAAAAAATAGACAATGAAAATAAATTAATCGATTATTATGCAAAGAGACGTTTTTAATTATTTTCAATAAAAAATAATTTGAAGGTGGCCATTATTTTTTATAAACAAATTTAGCACTATTACCCAAGAAACTAACCCAGTTCTCCTTACAAATATATATATATAATAAAATTTTGTTGGAAAAAATAATGAAGCATATGATAAAATTAAGAAGGTTGGCAAAAAATATGATGAGAGAGAGAGAGAGTGAGAGAGAGAAACCTGCAGGTTGTAACCTTGCAATATACTAAGGTAAGTCGCAGTTAATTATCAAACAGATATTATAAAAAACACCTAAAAGATAATTTAACTTCTTAAATTTGTCATACTATGTTGCAATTGTTTTTAGTTTTTCCCGCAATAAATGGTTTAACTTCTAACTTAAATTTAATTATTCTTAATCTCTCTCATTGATTAATGATAAGTATTTGTGCCAAAAAAATCACTAAATGATCTAAATCACTAAATGTTCAATAATTTGACTTATATTTTCGAATATGACAACTTTCCATTAAATGATTGCTTTTAACATATTCCGATGTTGATTGTTCGCAATTTTTTTTAAATATATGTGTGTGTATATATATATAATGGTATCGCAACAGTAATGCTACTAATTTATAGATGTGTGAATGTGATGTAATCCGAATAAAATAGGAAATAAAAAGATTTTGTATTTTTCTAGTTTAGCAAAAAAAAAAAAAAAAGAAAGCCAATAACAATTCATATCAGTCTGATGGAAATAGAATAAAATTACAAGAATTTAGAAAGGTTTGAATTTAGAAGATTCTAAATTAAGGAAAACAATCATAAGGAAAAACTAGTACTTTTTGTACCTCATCAAAACTGATTCTATTTTATACCCTCATAATGATAACGATAAGTCCGTCCTGCACACAACTGCATTTAATATAAAAAATATTTAACGCGCAGATAAGATTTTTTTTACCAATTTAACTCTGGATATCCTTGTATATAAAAATTGTTTTTTGGATATCTAAATTAATAAATTACTCTTTTTTACAATTTTATATGACAGCATAGAATTGTAACAAATAAATTGCATTAACTGCAACAAATGTATCGAGGTTGAAAATGCGTTGATATAGTAATATTTAGTGTCAATTTAATGTGTAACTTTTGTCAAGTATCTAATAGCAATTGATTATTTTGTTATTTTGAAAATTAATATATATAGAAAAATACTTATATCAAATTCCTCATACATTCTTTATGTCAAATTCTTTTATCACAGATCATGTGTCCTAAATTTTTGTATATGAGTTCATAATTAAATATTTTTAAATATTAATATTTCAACGATAATACATATGATCGTGTATGACTAGAGAATTTGACGTAATAAACATAACGAACTTAATGTAAGTATCGTAAATATATATAATGCATATAGTTTTTTCCCATGATACAATGAATATAATTGATATATCCGCGTTATGAATTGTTGATATGCTGTTATGAACTGTTGATATGCCAACTAGGAATTTTAAATTCAGGCTCTGTTTGGTATGTAAAAATGAGAGGCTCCTTGCTCTTCACAGATTTTTCATTTGAAGAGAAGAAAGAAATTATGTTTTAACTAAAATTTTTATTTTATTTTTTATAAAATTAACATATTCCTAATATTAAAAATTTTATGTATTTTCTCTACCATATAATAAAATAAATTGTATCACTTAACTGCCACATTTATTTTCACCATCGCTACAGAATTTTGGCTCAACATATATATATATATATATATATATTATTGCCAACTTCGGCTTGAGGAGGGATTTTAATAAAAAAGAGAGGAGGGAGGAAAGTTAATAATCTCTTATTTGATTTAATTGAAAGAAGTAGGATAACAAGAACTTTAATGGCCATTTATTTGGTTCAAGAGAGAAGAGGAATGAGTTAACAATGAGAAAATGGTTTTATTTTTATCAAATTTGAATTATTTTTTATTTTTGGCATTGATTTATCATTAAAAGAAATAGTTATATCATAATCTCATCCGTTAATTTTTTATTTTAAAAATGTGAACACTTTCACCTCATATTAGGAATTTTTTTTTGAAGAATAAATATGTCAATATGTCAATATTACAGTATACTAATGTTGCCAGTAAAAAAAATACTGAAATTTCACGCATGAATGAGTTATGTATTAGATTTTGTTAAGTGATAAAACTTATTTTATTATATGGTAGAGAAAATACATAAAAATTTTAATATCAGGAATACGTTAATTTTATAAAAAATAAAATAAAAATTTTAGTTAAAACATAATTTCTTTCTTCTCTTGAAATGAAAAATCTGTGAAGAGCAAGGAGCCTCTCATTTTTACATACCAAACAGAGCCTGAATTTAAAATTCCTAGTTGGCATTCTAAAATTAAAAAAATTATTCAAATAATTTATTTAATTGTGTTAAATTAATGTGAAAAATTTGTAAAATAGTAATTAATTAATTGACTTTATAATTTTGAAAATCATTACATACAGTGAACCTAATTGATATGATAGTGATTATTAATCTATGTATGACATGAAGTGGTTATATTTATTTTTTACCTAGTTAATATTCTCAATTGGCAATATAGTATTTTAATAAAATATATTATTGAGATAAACCAAAAAAAAAGCTACGCTACCTACATCAAGGTCCTTTTTATGTGCATGCATATATTGGTTGAGGAAAATTCAGCTCACTCTCTCTTATAATGTAATGGGCTTAATATTCTAACTCATGGTATCAGTGATTACTAAGTCATCAAAAGATATTTAAGCACATAAAGTAGGTTCATAACTAACAATTAAAACTCTTGGCCTAATAAGTGTATTTGATTTTACAAGTGATATCAGAGAATGTCACATGTTTAAATTTTGAGTGTTATTAGAAAATAGTTAGAAAAGACCTCACCAACGTTATTCTTTTTGAGTTGATGGGTTTAAATATTTTATTTCATCCGGCAATATTTTAACAAGTTAAAGGCCTCAAGATTTTCAGCATTGGATTCATAATTTATAGTTCAAACATCAAATATGTTTATAAAAATAACCTAATGAGTCAAGAGTTTAAACAGGCGAATCTTTTAAAAGCCATCTTGTTTAGGTCATTTTATTTATTTCTTTAAAAAATTGTTTAAGGTAGTAATATTTTGATATTTTATATTAATAATGATGTTACAAATATTTAATTGTTAGTCTTTTTTAAATTAAATTTTATGAAATGATTTAGTTTGTTTTGTTTTGGATCATAGTTTTGGTCCTCTGAGTTATAAAATATCACTTGATTTAAACTTTAGGTAATTTTTCTATTTATGTTATATGTGTTAATATTCTTGACAAAAGATTATTTTTATTTTTATATAACTAGTGATTTCATGATTTAAATTAGAAATTTATAATTTTTAATAATTTATTATTAAAAAATTTTAAAAAATGTAAAATGGTATGGGTTTGTGTTGATCGCTTGAATTTGACAAGTTAGATGATTGAGATTTTTAGATAAAATCATTTTTATATAAGTAAGTTATTCACGCCTAAAGTTACTAAGGGACAATTCGACCTACTTTCTCATTTTTATTTAAAATCTCTAATTTAATTATGATTTACTCATTTGATTTTAAATGTAATAACTAGTTAAGGAATTGATTTTAATACTAAATATAAAATTTTAACTTATTTTATTTATCATATTTTTTATTTTTAAACTAATTTATTTTGCGTATAGACTAATATATAATATGAGATGACAGATATATTTTAGTGAGGATATGTTACAATTTTTTTATTTATGAAAAGGAGTGTGTCACATTTATTAAAATTAATTAATTAATTAAATTTTTTAATTTATTCAAATTAGCTAAATACTGCAGACTCTTTCATAGGAACAGTAATATTCTTTGATTATATAAATCAAATTAAGATTTGCAAGGAAACTAATTTTTTTTTCCTAAAAACGCTAGAGTAAAATGAAATAAGGGAAAATCTCATGAAAAAATTTCAAATTATTAAATTTAAATAAAAATTGTTATAAAAATGTTGTTATTTGTAAAAATATTGTCAAAACTTATTAGAATGTATGAAGTAAAAAGTTTCTCCCATGAAGAAAGAGAGGCAATAAAGATGTTACAATATTAAAATAAACCTAACCATCAATCCTCAATTGCGTTAAAGGAAGATATTCTTCACATCCGCGTGATATTCAACCTTTCCCCCCTCCTTCTGCGGGCTTCCTTTTGTTGGAGAATGAAGAAGATTAAAAAGAGCCAAGGAAATTGATATTAAGGCACTGCGAGCCCAACTTTGTGCGCCGCCAATTTCTTGAAGGCAGACACTGAAAATCAGCCATGGATATTGCAATTAGACTGTAAGAGACTCTACTGCTCTTACTATCAATTTCTGATGATTTTCGTCGCAGTACCAAGGGGTGTCAACGCTCGTACCCTTGATCGTCTGCTGAGGTATATTCCAGCTCGGATCCTCCCCGGTTGTAAAATCCATTTCTTGAATTTCTCGGGAAATTCTTTCTTATCCCCGATATTGCTGTGAGTGTGTTTTCCCTGCTTATTGATCCCCGCAATGGTAAAGTTGTCCACTTGATTGTTATTGACCGTCTGAAATTGGGTTGCTGCGTAGCTTTATTTTGTAATGAATCTGGTTTTTACGCGAATTCGTCGGCGGTCGGTCTATCAAAGTTTAGCTTGTTTCAATTGTCTGAGTATTTGATTGGGTAAAAATGGTAAAGTCTTGTAGATGGTTTTGGGGAATTGGGTGTGTTTATTGAAGAAGAATGGGATAACATATTCAAAAAAGTGTTTGATGAGTCGGAAGATTATCAGGGGACGCTGGAATCTGTAATTGTCTCGGCTATTTCAACGGGCTGGACACAGCTTATCTCTGTTTCTGTTTCCTCTCATTGATTATTAAAAGGGAAAAATTTTATTGTTTCTTTGATGTACTGCAATATTTTGCCTTCAGGTGCTGATTTGTTTCTTCTGTTAACTTTAGTTATCATCGCTTTTCTGATTGTATGCAGAGTATTGCTGCTGCTGCTGCTGCTGAATAGGCTCATCAATGGTTTAGTCTATTAATATGATCAAAAGCACTGGAATGGCCAATTCAATAGACTGCTCTGAAGCCAGAGTGAAGAGAGTTGAGTTTCGAGGATCTAGTCGAATGTCAAAGAAGTTAAAAAGAACAATGTTGGCTTCTCATAAGGGAGATAATGATGCAGCAGAAAGCCAAGGTAGATTGGGTGATTTACCAGACAACCTGATCCACCATATATTGTCATTCATGGAAACGAAGGATGCAATTCGAACTAGTTTTTTATCAAGAAGGTGGAGGTATATGTGGACTTCAGTTCCCTGCCTGAACTTCAACAGCAAATCATTTTCAAGGCTGGCTGATTTTAAAAGATTTGTGAAGCGGGTCCTATCCCAACGTGATACTTCTCATATCAAAGCTCTGACTTACTGTCGCTTTGGGGTGGATTATGCAACGGATCAATCTCTATTGAATAAGGTTATTGAATTTGCAACTTCACATGGTGTTGAAGAAATCCGAATCAACCTTCGTGGGAAAAGCTCTGGTAGTCCTCCCATTGAAATCCCTTCCTCCCTATTTGCTTGCCGGTCCTTGAAAAGGATTGAGTTGAAAGACTGCCATCCTACAAATGTCCCACCATCTGTTGGCTGCAAATCATTGGAAATGTTGCATCTTGAACATTTTCCATTGCATCCTGGTCAAGCTAATTCTTCAAATCCATTTTCTAGTATACAGAAGCTTTTTGGTTTTACAAAGTTAACAACTTTGCATCTCAACAGCTTTACTTTAAGTTGTACAGGAACTGGCCGTCTGGATCCATTTGCTGATTGTGTAAATTTGAAGAATTTGCACTTAAGTGAAATTTGCTTCAAGTCAGATTTGAACCCGAGGGATTTTGTGATATCTGCACCCCAACTCAGTAACCTTACACTAGTGTGCAACCGTTTGAAATGTAAACTCGTAGTTGCTGCCCCGCAGCTTACCAATTTCAGCTACATTTACTCTTCTCCATGTGCCCTTTTTGACTTTGGTCTTCCTTCTTTGGATGACTTGACAATTGATATTCATGAGCTGCATGATCAATTAGAAATTTATCAACGGAGGCATAGAGAAGAGACTTTACATGGTTTCATCAATGTGCTATGGCGACACCATAATGTTGAAGCTGTTAAGCTATCCTTCCATACAGTCATGGTATAGAGAAAATTATTTCTCACATGTAGAGAACATTCTTTTGTGTGAGGCTGGTGTTAAGCTGCATGATCAATTAGTTTTGTTGTTAAAGGCTTTATTTTTATGCGTTTTCAGGCTACCTGTGGGGCTGCTGCCTTGCTAAAGTGTGAGGATTCATCTTTTATTAAGTCAAAGTCATTGAATTTAGGAGTGGGATCAACATATAAAATCTTCATTAGCGACGTTGACCGCATAACTGCCTACTATCGCAGTTTCTCTCAGCATACAGACTTTGAAATCTCAACCTTTTAAAGGTGATCAAGATTTACGTCTTTCATTAATATTTAAGTTATCTAAACTTTATGGCGTTAATAATAATAGGAATTAGATTTTTATACTTAGTCGTGTGCTTGTTACATCCCTAACTTTTAAATCCTCGTGCTGACTGACTTTGGATTTTAAGACAAAGATCTATGTCCAAAGCTTTTCCTTTGTGTTCATGCTTGGAAACACTGATTTGCCTGTTCAGAGTTTAATTAATATGCTCTCTATTTGCAGAATCTCAACTGCTCTCAGTAAATTTAAGAGAGTTTTTCTTGATATAGAAGTTATTAACAACCAAAAGTGTGCATTTAAGATAATTTATTTGACTTGCAAGCTTGGTGAAGATATATGGAAGAACTGATTGAAATTATGCTGTAACCATACATATCATCTGGCAAAAAAACCTGATGATGCCATTGATTTGGATCAATATTTTGAGCACACACACATTGGTTGGTAAGAATGTAAAGGATATGGTTAACAGTAAAGAGATGGACGGGGAATATTTGGACTCGTATATATTCTTTGGATTATGTTGATAGTTATAGTAAACTCTCAATTTGCTTGAAACTAAAGCTTTTTGAGTCCTACATGTCACCTAGTCGTCATGACAGGAAGGTGTTGGTGTTTCTTAATCTAGCGTGTAATTTTGTCTGAATTCATCTATGGCTGGGAAGGTGATGTAGAGTAACTTGATGCTTTAAGATGTGAAGTAGCATGACAGAGGCAGCAGAGCTGTTATTTAAATAAGCTTCACTTTAGTATACCGACCATGCTTATTTAGTACCTAGATTAATCATGAAATATGAAAATTTGTGCCTATTGTTCGGCAGTAAGATATTAAATTAATGATTATCATGAACTGATATGGATGGAAATCGGATATGTTAGTGAAGTTTATTGGATTTTGATGGACGTCATATCAAGAGAACTTGATAATTATGTATAAAACTCTGAATATCATGCAACGCAGGGATTAAGTTTGATCGATATAGGTGAATTGTGCTGCATTTGAATTGTGGTACTGATGACTTGACCTGTGAGCATTTTTGCAAAACACTATCTGCCCAAGAACACATCATTCAGCCTCATTTCATCTCCTTCTTCTTTAATGTTCTTGATGCAGAAAACAAACCCTGAAAAATTTTAATTTTGGGTAACTTTTTTTAGCGGCATTAAAAGCTGGGGAAGTGGAATCACACTTACAGAATGGCTTTGGTGTGTTTGATGGGAGAGTAATTTAGTATAATAAGGATATTATGATTGTTCAGTCTTGATAATGGATTTTGTTATTTAGAGTATCGAACTCACTTTTTTCTCTTGTTTTAGATGTTGAAACAGATGAGGAGAATCAGATGGACGTTAAACTGGATCCATGGAAAGTAAACAAAGATGAGTAGTGGGTACATGGTAGATTTTTAGTCACAGGATTGGGATATTCTGGCACAGGTGGTTTTATAGGATTTAGTTTTCACAGGGATAGGAAAATTTTAAATACTTTTTTCTCCTTTGTAAGTCTTGAATTGTAGTCAATACTTCAGTTAAATTCATAATATAGTCTTATTGTATTAATTTTTGTTCCGATATGTTGTAGAAATGTGAATTGAGTATCCTTTTTTGTTTTTATAGAAAGAACTCTGAGGGTATTAATGAATGAGAAATACCCGGCTAATTTGGTTATCGCAGAATGATTAATTCCTAGATTTTTGTGGAGTATGCATTAATAAATAAGAAATAAACGTAGTAATATAATGTTTATAAATATATTTTGCTTTTAATTTATCGTTCTTAGAACAGAAAGCAATTCAATTGCAGAATTTTTTTTCCCAGCAAATCAATTAAAAAATTAATTATACATCAATTATTCATCGCACCATGCACCAGGTATGAACGAAGTCTTTTTTGGGGTTATGTGCATTTCCGGTTTTTCTTTTTTTGTGTAAATAAAACAAAACACATGACATTCAGTAACATCAAGTTAGATTAAATGAGTGTTTGGATGAAATTAAAATCATGATTTTAAAAGTATTTTTATAATATACGAGGTAATTATATACAGGAGTTTATCTCAATTTACGAAAAAGTGTTTTTCAGAAGCACTTCTAACACTTCCCAAACACCCTCTACGTATTATCTGATCATGGCTATTTTCTGTGTTTTTTAATATTTTATTATAAACATCGTTGCACTCCATGCATTTTTTTATTTTCAATCATATAATTCGAATATTATTAATTAAAAAAATACTAACATTGAAATTTTAAATATTAATAAAATATTATTAAGTGCTGATATATTAAGTTTAAATTTCAAAAGTAATAATATTTGGAAAAAGCATCGTTTGAGATTAATCATCAGATTACGTTTAGAACAGAGAACTGAAAAAAAAAAACTTTAGAGAGAGAGAGAGAATGAGGAGAAAAAAAGGACAGAGTGAGATGAAACATAAACAGAGGCAGAGTCAGACGTAAACGAAAAATAAACGGTGGACGAGCTGGGGAGACTAAGGAGTGGTCGTTGATTCGGTGAGTTATTGGGTGACGCACCAATGGTCGTTACCTCAATTCGCCTTCCTTCTTCCCTCGCCTCTCTTTCTTCCCACACAATTCGATTTTCATGGCACAGATCTGCTACTTCACTTCCCTCCTATGCCCTTCCTCTCTTCCGACCTCCTTTCCAGGTTCGCCTTCGCTCCGGTAAGTTCCGCCTTTTTTACTTCTTTTATTCCTTTTTTTTCCCTGTATACAAATTGCAGTACTTTCATAGTAGCATTGCCCTTCGCTATTTGTACCGTAGATTTAAGGCTAATTATGACAGCCATTCTCAGGTTTGCTTATTCTGTATGTGAATTTCGATACTATTGCCTATATAGTTGACTGAGTTGAGTTGCTCGACATAGCAGTCATGTTAAATTATGTCTGAGTTTTATTTTTATGTTCAATTTCAAATTCTCTCGAACCTGCTGTTTCAGGATTTCGGATGACCAATAGGTGTCTTGAAATACTTTGGCTTCGATATTTGACCGTAACGAACGTTTTGTTGACTTCTTAATTCACCACAGTTTCTGCCGAGGAAGATTCTGAGGTGCAATTATCTGCTGATCAATCGGAAATGATATTCATGGGGACGGGAACTAGTGAAGGGATTCCAAGAGTCAGCTGCTTGACTAATCCTCTTAAGAAATGCCCGGTACAAACTTCAGAACCTTTGCAATGAAGCAAAGCTTCTTATTTTATGTAATGAGCCTAGAATTGAACGCCTTATGTTGAGTGTAGAATGTTTAAAGTGAAGTTTTTTTGGTCCTTACAGGTCTGTTCCAAGGCTACTGAACCAGGTAATAAGAATAGGAGACTTAACACAAGCATTCTCATTCGTCGACTAAGCTCCTCAGGAAGTTGCAATATTCTAATAGATGTTGGGAAGTGAGTAATAATATTTCCTTGTATATCATAATCACAAATCACAATACATTTGGATGAACTTTTCTGTGATTTCATCCATTTTAAAGCCGGTATAACGTGTGGTTTACTGATGGAATGATAGCTTAAGGTTTGAACCACAATGGAAAATTTTATTGCCATTAGATATCTTACCCCTCTAAGATAAAATGTTGCCTCCAACTCCTTTACTTTCTTTATTGTTAATATTATTACTCTGTTGTTATTGTTGTTACTACCAAGATTCTCCCAGAATAGTTATTAAACAAAAATTACTGAACAGTAAATGATAAATTAAATTATTGAATATGAAGTTACTGCTCAGGCTTGGTCACAATTGTAAAGATCTGATACTGTGGTACATTCATCAAACATACCACCATAAGTTTT
Organism: Neltuma alba; assembly: GCF_004799145.2. Lineage (NCBI taxonomy): Eukaryota > Viridiplantae > Streptophyta > Magnoliopsida > Fabales > Fabaceae > Neltuma > Neltuma alba. Next base: position 173,414 of record NW_021636253.1, on the reverse strand, counting down.
ACTGTTTACTTCACAATTCACGTATATCTGTGGAATACTTCTGGATCACTTAGAATAATAGGCATTGTTGAGTTTCAGTTATTTCCTTTGGGATAGACTGATAAAATTTTGTCGCCTGAGTTTCCTATTTATGATGCGTGATAAGAACTAGAGCTATGGATATGATGGAGCTTCTCTAAGATAGGGTTTAGGTTCACTTGAATATTTCAATAAAAATAGGATATAGTTGTAACATGTGGGCACTGGCATTGCCTATTCAAGAAAAAGATTCTGATCGACTCATTTAGCTAACCATTAATTTTCTGAGGACAAAATTGTTTTTGCTATGAAGAAACCTAACTGCATATATGTTGTATATATTGATAATAAAATATTTACTTGTTATCATGCAGATTTTTCTATCAGAGTGCTCTTCGATGGTTTCCTACATTGGGGTTAGTTCTCCTGTTAAATCCTTCAGCATTTTTCTTTCAACATTTTCAGTAGGTTATAATCATCACTGTTTGACTATTTTTTGTTGCCAAGTTATAACAGACAGTTGTATTCCTATAAAACAAAATAAAGGCTTAATTTTGAGGAGGATTCATATTACATTGTTTAAGAGACAAAACTCCAAGAAATATGCTACATGTTTCCTGCCTATAGTAGTGCCAGCATTTCTTTTTCCATCTTTTTGTTTATTTTCGGGACAACCTATTGATTACTGGAAAGCTTAAAAAATGTGGAGTGTATTGTTCTCTTGCGAGTTTTATTGTATTGTGAATTTCTGTTTTTGCTTCCTTGCTCTGAAACTAGTTGTATTTCTGTCAGGATAAGAACACTTGATGGGGTTGTTATCACTCATTCCCATGCTGATGCAATTGGAGGTCTCTGACATGAACACTATCAACAATTATTTCTGACAATGTTAAATCTCATTTGAATTAATTAGTAACCTGATCTATTATGTTGATCTAAAATCGCCTTCTTTCTTTTCCTCAGGTCTTGATGATCTTCGAGATTGGACAAACAACGTTCAACCGTCTATTCCAATATATGTAGCCGAGCGTGACTTTGAGGTCCTTATCAAAATTGTCCCTTCACTTGCTGCTAATCATCTGCTCGTGCAAATAATTGGTTGGGAGGTGTTAGAATTAGAATCCTCATATATCCGTGCACCATGTTTAAGGAAATTAAGGCATTCCCATAATCAGTTCTCAGAGGGTAGAGCCACTAATAGATGATCGTGCGACCTTCTATTAAGCTAGTTTCTAAAAGCTTACTGCAGTTTTGTGGCTATTGGCAGTTGGAATTACACATATCTCTATTGTAGAAAAGGAAAATAAGTTGCACGAGAAATTTTTGAACCTCTTCCTTCTCATATATTTTAATTTTAGGGTGAAGCTTGATTTCCACGTGTATTATCTTGCCCCTGATTTTTGACACCCCTCATTCTTTGGGATTTGAAATGTTTTGTGTTACTCTCTTCATGTCTCTCTCAGTGTTGTTCCAATTACTGTTTTCATGCAAATTCTGGTGGAATGAAGGATGAAAGCTTTTGACTTTAATCTTCTAATGATCATTACACTTATTCACTATTTGTTAGTTGAATGAGAACTGTTGAAATGTGCTCTCTTGTGAATCTAATCACGTCTTCATTACTAAATATGTGCAGGTGATGAAGAAGACACATTATTATTTAGTAGATACAAGTGTTGTCATCCCTGGTGCTGCAGTATCAAAGTTGCAATTTAATATCATATCAGAAGAGCCATTTTTTGTGCATGGATTGAAGGTCAGAACTAATATCAATCTAATAGTCTGAAGTGAGTTTCAGTATTTTTCGTGTTCTGGAGTCTATTTTGCTTACTTTATTGCTCAACCAATTACTTCCTGATATTGTTCCTGAACAGCGTGTGACTTGTCTCTTATATTATCGTTTTCTTGTATTATTGTGTTCCAGATTACTCCTTTGCCAGTGTGGCATGGCCAAGGTTATCGTTCCCTTGGTTTCCGTTTTGGGGATGTATGCTACATTAGGTAATACTTCTTAGAAGTAGCTGAAAGTAGAGCTTTTCTGTCAATAAAGTTGAGCTAATCCTATACCTACCATTGCAGTGATGTTAGTGACATTCCTGAAGAAACCTATCCACTTTTGAAGGACTGTGAAATTCTAATTCTGGTGCCTACCCTCTCATCGAACATTCATAAGCTTCCATTTCACATGAAAGAGAAAAAAAGTAATTTTTTTTTCTTGGGTTATTGTGCAGGATGCTTTGAGGCCTGATCGCTCTAGTTCCACACATTTTGGACTTCCAAGGGTAATTTCTTTCACATGCGTTAAATCTTTCTTAAAGAAACGTAGTTTATTTCTGGTCTCCCCATTTCAGGCCATAGAGGAAGTGCGAAAAATACAACCCAAGAGAACATTGTTTACTGGTAAGTTTGGGTTATGCTCCATATTTAGCATATGACTCAGGCATACAGCAAACATGTAAGAAACTACGTGTTTTATTTGGGGGGGGGGGGGAATCTTCTTTTAGTCTCTTCTATGCCCTGATTTTCCTATGAAAAGTAGTTCGGAAAATAACTTATTTCTCCTTATTGGCGATTGGAAGGTATGATGCATCTGATGGATCATGAAGAAATAAATGGCTATCTGGCAAAATTCATGGAGTCTGAGGGTCTTGATATACAACTGAGCTATGATGGGCTTCGAATACCAGTAAAACTATAGCGTACACACTCATTTGAGTTCTTATTTAGAGATAGGACTAGCTACCGGCCTAAGCATTTTTTTTTTTTTAGGCCTATCCAATAAAAAAGCGAAATTGTTAGAATGAGGCTGTAATGTAGGATTGTAGGTCAATGCCTGGACTCTACAAGAATGAATAAAAAAAATAGGGGGAAAAACGGATGAGTATACTTTCTGGTAAATACCCATTATTTTGGTTATGGTGGATGATTTGTTACAACTCTTGACGACAAAGATGTCGTGTTGGAGAATTGAATTTTATCATTCTGGGACTCTGAAAAAGGTCAAGACATGGTACTGTTATAGAATTATAGTGACAATCAAATGTGAAAAAAGGTGTTTTATCCCCAAGTGCCCCGCTCTGTTAACGTAATTTGAGTTTGGAGCTTATAGTTTAAGAACGAATCTTATGCTATCAGCTTGAGTTGGATATTCATGCCGCCATGTTTGTTCTTTTTACCTCGAGGGGGTGTGATGGGATGAAAAATTTGAACGTAAGAAGTGGTCCTAAGTCTTAACTACTAACGATCTTAATCACACACTTCTAATGGGGACGAAAAAAAAGCGAAGTATTTTCATTTTAATATATATATGTACATATTTATTTTTTAGGTACATTTTATTTATTTATTTTTGTTGTACCAAACATTTTTTAAAGAATTGGCGCATCTCGAATAAACAGATTTTAAAGTTGATGAACAAAGCGGCCTATTTTAAAAATTCCACGCGATACACAGCTCACATTCTAATTTATAAATATGGGACGCTTAGGGCTACAGTCTAATTTATAACTACGCGACACTAATTGATTTGGTGCACAAATTGATTATCATTCAATATATTCAATATTTTTTTTAAAAAAAATGTAATTTAAAAATCTAAACATCTAAAATTTGTCTTATCTCCGTCGGTATCAATTGCAATGTTTATCTGCCATATGCTTGATAGGAACATTGGCTCAAGAGGGAAAAGATGTTAGTCATGATCACAAATTGGAAGATGAAGTCATACTTCGAAGACTTTTATTCTGGGAGGCCAGAGGAAGTCATACAATCATATCATCTCAGTCTTGGCACGTTTCCCGCCCAGATAGTTCTGATGGCCTGCTAGCTGTGAGGGCTTCAGTGGCCAGTGGTCATAGCGAGTGGCAAGGGATAAGCTTCTTTGATCCTCGTCGATCTCAAATAAGCAAAGAAGAAATTTCATATCCTTCATATAAAAGCTTATTTAATTTTTTTAATCTAAATATAAAACTCTAATTTATTTTATCTCTTATATTTATTTATTTTTTTAAATTATTCATTATAATAATGGTAGTTTTAGTCAGTACACTTGATTAGTAATAATATTTTAGGAAAGTTTATACCTATTTATTATAAATAACTAATTTAACTAATTTTTTAACCTATTCAAATTAGTTAACTAGCTTTTATATTAAGAACTGAAGATAGTAGCATTTTCTTTTTTAATAGATATATATGTATTCTCTTATGAAAACTAACCTTCTTCAAAATATTGTTAGATACTAAGTACAGAACAGTTTGCAAGTTGATCGGAGTGGCACCCTCAGCTCCAACAATTATGTGGAGGTGAATTTTTATACTTTTTAATTAAGAAACAATTTAATAGATGTAGATAAAAATTTATTTGCAACTAAATCGTATAGAACTCCCCAATAATTTGATAATTTCAACGACTTTTATCATGCATATTTTCTTAACTGTAGAAACAAATAATTATAAAAAAATAATTTAAAAAATTAATAGGGGCGTCAGCAGAAGAGAAAGGATGACTGAAAAGGAATTTTGCCGCCCTTCTTTGTTTTGATAACGAAGTCCCCATCAGTGGTGCCTGCCAGATTCTCAATCCCTTGCCCTCCGCAGCATCTGTCCCACATCACCCAATCATCCCCTGACACGTCAACAACGATCTCCCGCCATATTAATATTCTCAATTTAAATATTAAAATTTATAATGAAAATCCATCTCAGCGGTGGGGATGTGACTGGGACTTGTGATGATCGTCCCAACGTTTTCAACTAGCAATCATATCTTTGCCGTACTCGTGGTCATCGCGTCTTCACCAGACAATTTTATTCCTCAAAAACTAATTTAAGTAAATGACAGTAAAAATTAATGAAATTCTTTTAACAAAATTTTCTCGCGTAATTTTTTCGATTATTATATGCTTTTGAATAATAAATTAATTTTATAGTTAGGGACTTTTCAACAACTTTGTCAAATCTAATCATATATATATTGAAATGATTATTTGATTACGTCAAATTCGAGCATTATTAGACTCAACTGGGACATAGTTCTTCTAAATATGAGTTTTATATTTTTATATCATATAGTGTTTGCAATTTATAAATATTAAAATATATTATAAATTTGAAATTATACTTGACATATTGATGATATAATAATATCAATATAAATACATTTCTTTATTAAATATTGTGGTATTAACATTTTAATAGAAAATATTGATGATGATAATGATAGAATAAAAGACTGAGGCAACTAAATTTTGAAAATGATAATGTGTGGTCCCACGAGCGGCCGATCTGCCACGCCCGTGAACTCGAGGACATCGCTCGCCATTGTTCCTCTCTTCTCACATTAAATTGTTTTTTTACCCTTTTTTTTGGGTGTAATTGTCATCCCGTTTTCTGAATAAAATTAATTAGGAAAAAAATACATCAAGTGGTATTGCGTGGATGTATTATTTTCCTTCTTCTTTTGCCTCATATTATATGTTTTTGGGAAGAATATAATATTCATATTTTAATTCAAATATAGGAAGTTGGATGTATTTTGGAGAATGATAATAATGGTACTACCTCCGGTCTTTAATATAAAATCTCGTTTGACTTTTATTTTAATCCTAAATATAAGATCATAATCTATTCTATCTCTTGTATTTATCTGTTTTTTTAAGATAGTTCTTTTAATAGTGATAGTTCCAACCAATACACTTAATTAATAAGAATTTTTAAGAAAGAGAATAAGTATTTATTATAAATAACTAACTTAATTTATTTTCTTAATCTCCTCAAATTAGTTAAAGAGTTCTTATAATTAGTGGATGAGGTATTATTATTTATGAGAGAATCATTCTACTTCTAGAATTCATCATTCAAGCCATCCAACCAATTACGAGTACTCTCCTTTTGTTGACTTTTTACCTGTCTCCTACTATTTTCTTTCATGCCTCAACGCTTCATACTCATCATAATCGCTACATAACAGTCAACTGCATACTCCACAATTTTCCCAATTACAATGACCTTCAATTTATTTAATTTATTGTTGTATTAAAACAAATATATTATTATATGTATTATATATATATAATGGGAGTAACCGAGATGAGATTACTTGTAGTGGATGTGTTGTTATATAGGGAAAGATAAGATTCATAAGAAAAAAAGAAAAAAATTAAATGACTCCTACTTTAAAGTGAAAATAACAAAAAATCGCTTGGGATACTCTGGTCATGTTCAAAGAAAGCTATTAGATGTGCTGGTGAAAAGGGGTGATTAATCAATATTGAGTTCTTTGAAGAGGAATGGAAGAAAACTAAAGAGAATACTCAATAAAATGATCGAGTAAGATCTATTAATTAACAATTTATCAAATCTCGATGTACTATACAATTATGAGTTCACTTCGTTAGGTAAACCTTTATTATGGTTGTTGTGTACGCACACTTATACATACATAGACATGTATGTTACAAATATAAACTCTTTTTAGGGATAAAGAAGACAATTTGATATCTAAAGAAAATAAAATTTTTGCAAAAGTTTATGTGTAAGTGCAGACAACAATTTTGGTTTTCTGCAGAGCATACTCTCTATTGAGTGATGTGGGTACCTATATATCTCTCTATCTAGGTAAAAGAGATCAAGTAATTACCTAAAAGAAAATTGAAGTTCAAATTGAATTCCTTACTGATGCAATTTTGTTAAATTATTAGGTTTTTATATTTTTTAATCATAAGCATTAGTCTTTATATTTATATCATGTGAATTTAAATTGATGTGGAATTGTGGATGCTCATTAAGTAAGATATGAATTGTCATAAAAATTGAAATAAAAAAGTAAAATGATGAAACAAGATTTATTTATTATTACTAATACTCGTCTTCTAACATCTATACAAGTATTCTTTAATGAGAACTCTAGTAAATAAACATTATATTGAAATAAACCCCTTTTCTTCCCTTGTAATTACCGTTGCTTAATCACAAAACCGACTAATTAACTTGAAATGATGAGAAGTGAAAGATCAAAATGAGACCCCACGATGTGAGACAAAAATGGGAAGGCAAAATCATAATTGAAAAACGAGCTTTAAAAGAAAGATAGATTTGGTATCATTGAAGGAGTTGAAGCCATTGATTAGAGTACAAATTATAATTATTAAGTTTTACAAAAACCATAGGCTTTAACGTACACAATATAACAAAACATATAAATTTTGTGCTGCCTTTTTCCTACAATGACTGCCCCTATAACAGTTCTTTTACTGTTCCTTTGCTTTCATCTTCTACGTGGTTGTTTTATTTCTTAATTTGTTTTTTAATTAATGACTACGTAGTTATTAATTAATTAGCTAAATTAATCAAATTGTTGTGCATGATTGAGATAAAGAAAAGTGATTAATTTTAATTTGCACATATAAGCGTGTTCGCCTCCATCTCCACTTCATCTAGAATAATTAGTATTTAATTAAGACAAATAAAGAAATTAAGCGTGCTCCAAAAAGCATATTTACTTACAACGTATACTGAATATTATTTTGAGTCACCATCGCATTATTAATTATATAAATCAAAACGTACGTAATGCTCTAATCTTTTATTAATTGCAGAGTCCTCATACAATGACTATTTGAACTTTAATTACTAGCAAAATCCATTGGTGTGGAATAATGAAAATAATCTATACAATTTCAAGTCTTATTTTATATTTTCATGCACGAAAGCCAGGTATAACAAGTCATATATCAACATTATTATTTACTCAATGGGTGAAGCACTACTGGACCAAAACTTTGTGAATTTTTTTCTGACCAAAAAAATTTGTAAATTAAACGATAAATTTCATTTCTTTAACTAAGATTTTTTATGTTTGTATTATCAAAGAAGTGTGGACGATTTCATTAATTTTTATTTGTTTTTCTTTGCCACCAGCAAACAATTTCATTACTTTAACTAAAAATAAATATGCACAGATTTAAGTAAAATGTAATTGATATTTAAGTTTTTTTTTTCAAAGGAATGCGAACTCACTATATATATAATGACAAATGATGGTTTGATGGCAGAAAGACAAGATTTTGCAAATAAACTTTCACTCACAACTTTTATAAACAAACTGTAGAATTACACTTATAGTTTATAATCTTGCTTTGGGATATGACTATGATATATAATCACACAGAGATGAGCTGGTACATGAGAGCACATTGAGACTATGGCTATTGCAAGATCCCCATTTTCAAAATCTTAATCATTGAAGAATAAAACAAGAAAATGACAAAACCTTAGCATTTTTTTAAAACAATTTCATTCATGGTCCAGGCAACACCCGAGCTCATCGAAATTTGAACAATTTAATTAAGATTATATATGTATACATATGTACCTCAGCCAATAGCCACAAACTTCTTAAACATTTCGTATTATATATATTTATATATATATATATATATATATATTGTTGTGGTCCACTAGTACGCTAGCTAGTCTTAAATAATATTTGCCCCTAATTTTCCTCCTTTTTTTTAGTGATTGGAGATAGCGTGCATGGCGGCATCCTATGCTGCTATACATATATATAATTCATAATTTTTTTATGTTCTTAAGATGTGATCTCTTAACCTGTGTGTTTTTTTAAAATTTTTTTTTAAAAAAGTTCTTGTGTTTGTTTGACCAAAGACCTGGCCTTTTGATCTATACTATCTAGAATATGGAAGCCATGCATTTATATAATATGTATATATGTATGTATGTATATTTCGTTCGTTAACTGGGCTTTTAGCTACGAAGTCGTCAATTTTGTTTGCATTGAAATATTGACCTGGCCATGCATGGAAATATTAACACCAAGATCTTCTAAAACTAAACAGTTTTTAACTCTCTATAGTGCAGTGATATTGATTTAATCGGTAGATAACAAAGTTGATATAGAAAGAATAATTATCACGATCGGTGACATTAGTTAACTAATATCTCGTTCATCATTTTCTTAACGAAAACTTTTATGAATTTTCAAGGTTGTGACAGTGTCATCAATGTATAGTTTGAAAGTGATATAGTGAGGATTATGAAGTGAAAATGACAGGGGAGACAAAATTTGTGCTTGTTAAAGATACTGTGGTTAATGAGAAAGATATAGATAGAGAGAGAGGGAGAGAGGGGAGAGAAATTAGGTCATGTTCATATTGCCTTTTGTGGTCGCAGAGCCTTACAAGATCTTATTTGTTTACACTTTTAATTTCAAAGAACCATGCAACATTGTCAGAAATTATCAGCTTTTTGAATGTGCAAATAGTTCAATGATAATGAAATGAACGATGCAAAAGAAACTATATAGTATTGATATAATAATAATGCAGAGCTTAATAGGAAAAATATTAAATTAATTAAAGCTTTTAACAATGCCTGCTTGAGAGCTTAATCAATGGATCAATCATGTCGCTGCTTGCTGTAGAAACCAGACAAGACTAGATAAAGTTTCTATTACTCATCATTTATGTTAAGCAAATCCCAGAGGAGAGATAACCCCTTTTTGTTTTTTTGGTTTCATAATAATTCATTGAAATATATATTTTCTCAGGAAAATTTGTATTCATAGAAAATTTGTGAAATATTTTTTTTGAGAAGAACAGGTGTTATATTTTCTCTGAAAAATAACAAGTGGACTTCTCTCTCTCTTCATCTCTCTTCTCTCTCTCTCTCTCCCCTCTTCCTGTCTTTGTCTTTCTCCATCCCTCGATCTATCTATCGATAATATACAAATGAGACTCTCTTTTTACATGGTTGCTTTTTTTTTTTTGGCCCCTTTTTTCTGCTTACTTTACGAGAGAGATTGGGAAAGGTGAGGGTGGTATAATTAAGCAAAAGGTGTTCGCAAGAAAATAAAACTTTAATCTGGTAAAAGCAAGTATTATAACAATAAAGGAAGAAAAGAAAAGATTTTCTTCCCTTTTTTTTTTTCTGGGGTTGAGAAAGAGAATGGAGGAAAAGACAGAAAGTGCAACGTCAGAGTTAGCCGTAGGGTTCCCCTTGGGCTGTGGTTTTAGGCATTGTTTTGGACTGAGGGAATCCTCCTCCTCATCCACACATCTCTCTCTCTCTCTCTCTCTCTCTCTGAAACTTCAACTTCAAACCACTGGGGCTGTATTTTTGTTCATATTTGCGTGGCTATCCTTGGATTTTCTTGGTATTATCAAGGATGGTTTTCTAACCACCATGAAGGAGAAAAGCGGCTAGCTGCAGGCTACATATTAGACCTTCTCTGCTTCATCAGCTTCCAGTTTTTTCTTTATCATCTCTCACTCTTGTTTCTTCTGCTCTTTCAACAAAAAACTAAACCTTGTCTCTTGGGTTGCTGCCAAACATACAAGCAGGAAACAAACACCATCAAGGTTTTATAGTGGGAGGATAATTGTTTGCTTGCTTGGTTACTCCAAAGAGTTACTATTTTTTTATCCACTTCTCTTCTTTCTGCGGTTTCAAAGACTCTGTAGAAAATTTCCCCTTTTGTTCTGCTCTCTCTCTCTCTCTCTCTATCTCAGCAGTATATGCAGAATCTTATAGCAGTGTAACTTTTTCATTTTTCCGTTTTGAGTGAGGGTTGTGTGTCCTTAGATCCTAGAAAGCCATATAACATAGGGAAAACCAAGATCTATATGGCCAATAACACAAGCCTCGGATCCAAAAAATTCCTGGCATAAGAAAAATATGATTAAGGGTTTGATGTTTCACCAGCAACAGCAACAAGTAGTAGTGGAAGAGAACATGTCTAATTTGACTTCTGCATCTGGTGAGGCCAGTGTTTCCTCAGGCAATAGAAATGAAATTGGTGCCAATTATCCTCCACAACAATACTTTGCTTCACCACCAACTCAAACGACTCAGCCCGTCAAGAAAAAGAGAAACCTTCCTGGCAATCCAGGTTTAATATATATCTTATTTTCAGAACTCTAAACCAGCGAATCTCATTTCTTTTGGGTTGTTTCAATCAAAATGGTTTTTTTTTCCTTTATATTTTTTATTCCTGATGTTGGGTCTTCAATCATTCAGACCCAGATGCTGAAGTTATAGCCTTGTCTCCCAAGAGTCTTCTGGCAACAAACAGGTTCATCTGTGAGATCTGCAACAAAGGATTTCAAAGAGACCAGAATCTTCAACTTCATAGAAGAGGGCACAATCTGCCGTGGAAGCTGAAGCAGAGAGCAAACAAAGAGGTGAGGAAGAAGGTGTATGTATGCCCAGAAACCACATGTGTGCACCATGAGCCAGCAAGGGCACTTGGGGACCTAACTGGGATAAAGAAGCACTTCTGCAGAAAGCATGGAGAGAAGAAGTGGAAATGTGATAAATGTTCCAAGAGGTATGCAGTTCAATCAGATTGGAAAGCTCACTCCAAGACCTGTGGCACAAGAGAGTACAGATGTGACTGTGGAACCCTCTTCTCAAGGTAACTAACTAACCTACCCAAGATCACTCTTCTAGGAATGACAATAGTCAGCCAGACAGACATCTATCTATCTTCGTTTATGATTTTCATGGGATTTGAAGTTTTCAATCCGAGGTTGACTGAAATGAATGACTCCACATATATCTTCTTTTCTGGTATTTGAATAATAAATTCCCGTTCTTTATGTCCCTTGACTTTGGAAAAAATGATGGCATAATTATGATACACACTAGAACCATGGACGCAGATACTGGAAGTTTTTGGAAGAATTAATGAAAAGTTTTTAATGAGCTACCTAATGTGAACAATCTGCCTTTAAAGCGCTCTCAGAAAGAAATAAAAAAGGCGATGATGCGCGCACAGAGAGAGAGAGAGAGAGAGTCATATTTATTCTTTATCTTTACATCGGAGAAGATGATAGATGATTAAGGTACACTAGGCAAGAGATCCAGAAACTGGGAATTTTTAGATCGATGGAAAAGTCTTTGGCGTGTGAAAAAAGGTGGACATGTACACAGAGAAAGAGAGAGAGTGAGAGAGTCAATGCTTTGTGATCTGTCGTACAAAGCACTTGCCAGTGTGGTGAGCAATTTTCTTATTTTGTATTTTTGTGTGTTGTTTAATGGCTTTTTTCAGGAGAGACAGTTTCATAACACACAGGGCCTTCTGTGATGCATTAGCAGAGGAGAGTGCAAGATCAAATCCACTTCTTCATTCCCAACCACCCAGTGCTTCATCATCAGCATCTCACATACTGAATCTCCAAACCCAACTCAATAATGATCCCCAAGGTCTCCATTCTTTACAACTAAAGAAAGAGCATCAGCAAAGCTTCAACCTCCGGCCAGAAATGCCCCCTTGGCTAGCCTGCCCTCCTCCTCCAGCTCCTGGTCCATCCACCATTGATCTCTCTTCCCCATCATCATCTTCAATCTTCTCCACAAGATTCGACCAGGACTTTTCACGAACATCTCACGGGCAAGATCTGAGCAGTATCCATGAAAACCCTAACCCTACTAGCCTTGGCCCCACCCTCCCTCCTGCCTACCAACCAGCGCCTTCCCCGCACATGTCAGCAACAGCCTTGTTGCAGAAAGCAGCACAAATTGGTGCAACCATGACCAAAACTGGCTCCTCCAATACCACCCCAGCCGTGATTAGGACCCACCATCACACTCGCGTGCCTCTTCCTGCTTCTGACTCTTCTGCTGCTGCCACCAATTCAATCTCAAGCAGTGGTAATTTTGGTTTGAATTTGGCATCACGTGAATCTGCAGTACTACTCTCTCCTTCAGCTTCTTCTGCTACTGCTAGTACTGTGCCTGCTGCTGCTTCTTCCTCAGGTGTTCCTCCTCCTTCTTCCCCCTTTCTTCTTCATGATGTTATGAGTTCTTTCTCTGGTACTTCTGGCGGTGCCGGGTTTGAAGGAACGTCTTTTGAGGATGCTTTTGGTGGGATTTGGAACTCCAAGAATAATAAAGACGGGAACTTTCTTGATACCCTTACAAAGACAACCACCCCCGCCGGACATCTTAGTGGAGCCGGCGATGACGGTGGTGGAAATGAAGGTTTGACGAGAGATTTCTTGGGTCTTAGACCCCTCTCTCATAATGAGATTCTCAGCTTTGCTGGAATTGGAAACTACATGAACCCGACCTCCCATGATCAGCAGAAACAATCCCAGAAACCATGGCAAGGTTAGCTCCAACATACATATATATATGGGGATATTCTTCCTTTTTTTTCATCAATATATAATTTGAATTTTTTTCTATATCTTATTTTATCTGTGAATCTTCCCAAAGGGAAGTAAGAGTAGAACTAGAAACCCTTCACTCTCCCAAGATTTTCATTCCTTCATCGAGGTAAGTTATTTTTAAATTAATTTGCTTCATTTTAGTGTTTGTACGTAATTTCATATTCTGTTTGTAGACTAATAATATACAAAAGGCCAAACATCTGCATAGGCTGTTCATTATCAGAAGGCACAAAACCCATATTATTGATATCGTCGGCTTAAATGGTAAAAACAAGTCACATTCACAAAGATGAGACTTCTTTTCCTATTTTCCTACGATCCGATACAGTACGCGGTAAGTAAGAAAAAGACTAATTACGAAAAATGATTATTATTTATGGATTTGTGGATGGAGTAATCAGGCGGTTTTTTTTAGTCATTCTTCGTTTAATAATTATATTTGTTTCACCGTCCCATTCAATTTGGGATATTATATTAAGATTACAGTACTTTGTTGGGAACTGAGATTAGAATAATATAAGAAGCCCTTGTCACTGTGTCTTCTCTCAAAATTTACCTTGAAGAAAGCAGACTGACGTTGACGCTAATAAGATGTAAATAAAATACAGAAATTCATTAATCAAGCTCAGATTATTAGCGGCATGAACTGACCTGAAAGAATTAGACCACATAAACAGTAAAGTGGTGAGATTATATCTTTTTTGGGTACAATTATCTTTTTATTAGAGATAATTCTATTTGAAACACTGTCGGGTACTAAACATAGATATCTATGGAGATTTGAATCTTAATTCACTATTTTGTGAAATACTAGTTTTTCTAAATTAGAACTAACCGTGTTGGTAAGTAATGAGATTATATTGTTAAATTATAATTAAATTAAGGACTTGCGAAAATTTCAATTTCACTTCGTAGACTATACTATTGTGGCGACTGGTGAGAGAAGTAATATTTTCGTCATGCGTTTGGACGTCAAGTAATCTCCAATATTCAGGGCTTTGCATGAAAAGTGTACACACACACACACACATAGAGGCTGAGGGATAGATTTTCATAGTAAAAACTAAAACATTGTTGATATATTTTTATTTCTTTAATAAATATATGTTTTTTATTTTAATTTTTGAATAATCCAAATCTAATATGAATAAATTTAAAATGTCAACTAAAAACAATCACTTTGATGTACTGATGAAGTCCCATTTTCCCCATCCAAAAGAAATCTAAGTGTGTATTTGGTACGAGGAAAATGGAGGGAAAGGGAGGGGGAAAATTTTAACGAGCATGTTTCAAAAAATTGAAGTAGAGTTGTAAAATTTTAATAAAAGAAATATATAAGATATAAGAGTAAAAAAATTAATTAAAAAATTTTAACCACACTTCTTTAAATTTTTAAGGTGAGCTCATTAAAATTTCTCTCTCTCTCTCCCCTTCTTTTTATTTTTCGCGTATCAAATGGACCCTATAATTCTAAATAATGTCCCTTAAAAAGCCACATGTGCTTTTACACACACATCAATATTTTCATCCTCCTTGTCTCTCCTTCCAATCATCAATTACAAGTTTTGAAGAGTTGTTAAACATTTTTACATTTGACTATTTTTCTTAATGTAATGGAAATTGTTAACAAAGTCTTTTATAAATGATCGATCAGATCAAGTATATATTTAAAGGGTTATTATTTGTTAATAAAATATAATGATATAGTGTAATTTATATAATATACTTTATATATCTAATGTGACAGAATTAATTAATGTCCTTTGCTAAAAAAAAAAGAATTAATTAATGTCCTCCCTTGTATATAGATTAATTAAACCTTGTTACTCTTAGCTGGTTTGTTTTTGCTTTCTGCCTGAAACATTAATTCTCTCTAACAAATCAAGAGACATTCTTATCCGTTTGCATATACATCGGAACCTGTCCAAAATTATAACCAAAGGTACCAAACGCATATACTCTATCTCTCTGCATTGACTTAGACGATGCCCACACACATATAAATATGCATATGTTACTTCAATTTTAGTGAACAAAAAAATGTTTTTTTAAATACATATAAAGTTAGAAATTATTACCTCCGGTTCTTAATATAAAACCTCGTTTTAATTTTATTTTGGTCATAAATATAAGACCTTAATCTGTTTTGTCTTTTTTATTTATGTATTTTTTTTTCAAGATAGTCTTTCTAGTAATGGTAGTTCTAGTCAATATACTTGATTAGTAAGGATATTTTAGAAAAGACAACATCTACTTATAACAAATAACTAACTTAACTCAGTTTCTTAATCTCCTCAATTAATCAACCAGCTCTTATGATTAGGACCGGAAGTAGTATAAAATAATAAATACGTGGAAGTGACGATATGGGTAAAAGATAGTTTGGTCTACGTTGGGATGCACTTGAACCCCACTTGGTCTCCCTCCATATAGACATTTGCAAACACCACAACCTAACCACACATGCAGGCAACATTTGCTTTTCATTTTTTGTTATTTTCCCCCAAAGAATGATTGTAACTACTGATATTTTATTAATTATTCAATTATTATTGCCAATAAAAAACCATTAAAAATGTATAACGTTGGCATACGATAAATTATTTTTCTTTTCCATACCTAACGAAAGGCTTTAAAGTGACAAGATTTACATCAAAATATATGGCAGTGTTCGATTATATATGGGAATCTACAAGCTTCAATTTAAAGTTCTCAATGGGATGCATCATTAACTAATAACTATATTAATGAAATGCATATAAATAAATACAGTATGAATATTATATTAATTTAACGTAGTACATGATGTTAGATCGTTGGCAGGAAATCACCTATGTCCAAAATAAATGAAATTGAGATGTGATCCAACGCTTCTAAAAGTGAAAAACAAGTATAAGCTTGGGAGAAACATTAATGTGTACGCATGCACGAATTGAGCTTTCCGTTTTAGATATAACGAGGTCTCACAAATTTAGTGATGAAATATACTCTCCGGTCCTAAATATAAGACTCCTTTTGTAGTGTAAATTACACTACAAAAGGGTCTTATATTTAAGAATTGAGAGTATATTCTATTTTCTACATTTTGTTACTATAAAAAGGTAAAAAAGAAAGTGAGCTCGAGGACTTAGCTTAAGCTGCGCATCATAACTCTATATATATATATATATATATATAATATTTAGGTTAAGTTGCTCATATCCATAATCATTTGTTCACACCAGCATACCATTAACCTTGAACAGAAGAAGAAACTAGAAAGCCATTTGGACGTGCATGTTTTTCCTTCTTGAAAAATAATTGCATATGAATTTACAAAAAAAAAAAAAAAGAAAGAACACAACACCAATCCAAATATTCTAAGTTTGGGCCCCATTGTAACAAGTATTCTTAAAAAAACGGCCCATTTCAATAAATGTGTACCAAAAATTAGAAGTTTTATTTCAACTGTGTTGGTATTGTTTCCAGTAGAATTGTCTCATATACAGTTTGTCTAACTAATATTGAAGTATACTTCCTGAGTAAATGCTAGTTTCAGGCAAGACATCCAATTACTGGCCTGATATATCATGACTTAAAACCAACGCTGCTAAATCAAGATCGAAACTTGCAGAAACTTTCTAGTTCGTTACCAGTGGCAGAAACTTAGAAGTTCTTAGAAAGGTTCATCTCTGTTCATATCAGACCCATCATCAAATGCATATTTTTCAGTTTTCAAAAAACAAGACAACCGAAATCTCGATGAAAGATTCTCCCAATTCACTGATCCCAATGCAGCAATTAATTTCCATACGCCGACACAAACGTCTTGGAAACAGTACTTCTACGGAATTTCCGAGCTGCTTCCTTCGGCGCATGACCGTTGACTTGGGTCTACTCCAGTTGGTCTATGGGCCTTCATTCTCTAATGCTTAAAATTGCAAGACAATCATGTTGTGGGTTGATACATTATAGCTTGAGACCAACGTAGCTGAATCAAAGATTGAGACTTGCAGAAACTTAGTTTATTAACAATGGCAGATGTTACGTTTATTTGGGATTTAGTGAAAGAAGCTATGGCCATTGTGGGAAAAAGTCTAGAATACAAGAGCACTCGCAAGAACCTCGAGTCAGCCGTTAGGGATTTGAGTCCAAGGCTTGAAAAGATCGAACAAGCCATGAGGCAGATGGATCTCCCAACTGAACATATAGAGAAATTGAAGGAGAAATTAGCAGAAAACAAAGAAGCTCTTGGAAAGCACAAAATCCGTTGGTGGAGTTGCGTCCTTGCCCCATATTCTCAGACCAAACTAGACGAAGGGTTGACTTCCCTAGAAAGGTTAATCTCTGTCGAGACACAAATTCTCATGCTTCAGCATTTGACTGACATCCTCTCCATTCTGAGTTCTCAAGGTCATCGTCCCCTTGGAGGCCCAACCAATTCAGCTCACGACACATATAATGCCGGGACGACACAGATATTCAAGGATCATCTTGATGATGGACACTCCCAATTTACAGTAGGATTGAATGGTGATTCCATGAAAGGGTTGAAGCGCAAGCTGCTTCATGGTGAAGAGCAAGTTCTGAACTTGTATGGTTTACCAGGATCCGGGAAGACCACTAAGGCTAGAAAACTGTGTCTTGATCTCCAAGTCAAAGGTAATCTCATTTTGTCCCATGTTACGCTGAAAGTTGCCTTCCACTGTTTATGTCTTGTTCTGTATTTTTGCCCTTTAGAGCCTTGAAACTGGGACCTGACACAAATGAGAGTTCTTTAAATAATAATATTGTCGATTGTTGTTGGGTTTGGTAGGTAAATTCAAGTCCAATGTGATCTTTGAGACGTTGGGTTCACAGATTCAAGGCAACGAGTTAATCTGCAAGTTGCAGGATCAACTGTCAAAATATGGGGAAAATGCAGTACTGTTGGTATTGGATGATGTTTGGCCCCACTCAGAAAATATGGTTGACAAGTTACGCCTAAGATCATCAGAATCTAGAATTTTGGTGACTTCAAGAGCTCAAATCAGAACAGTAAAAGCCCGGTTCCCTATGGATCTGCTCTGTAAGGAAGATGCAGAAAAACTTCTCCGTCACTTCGTTCGATCGAGTGACATCGATTTTGATGAGCCAGAAAGACGTAAAATTCTCCTCCAGGTGACATATATAAAGATTATACCAGATTTTTCACTAAGAAGATCATATTTTAACACACAAAAAGGTCCAAAAGTCATAACTTTCACTGGAGTAACTGACTGTATTTGGTTGACCGAAATGCAGATAGTTGACGGTTGTGAGGGATTACCATTGGCTATTGAGTTCATCGGAGGCAAACTAAGAGGGAAAGATATCGAAGCGTTTCAAAAGGTGCAATTAGAATGGTCGCGAGGTGATTCAATTCTTGATTCGCATACAGAGTTGCTTGGCCATCTCCAAAATACATTGAATCTTTTGGTAGATGAATCCATCATGGAGTGTTTTATGGACCTTGGGTTATTTCCCGAAGATCATAAAGTCCCCATTACTGCATTGATAGATATGTGGATTGAACTGTATGAACTAAATGAGTCAAGAGGCATAGATGCAATAATCTTCATCAAAGAATTGGTAGCCATGAATTTGGCCGCTGGCATCAAAATTAGAAGGTGGAGAAAAAGATGGGACTTCATTCTTCCTTTTCTTACACTTTCTAATCCTCTTACATTTGGGTTTATAATCTTGTTTAAGCAGGATAGTTGGAATGGACGTGGACAATTATTACAATAACGACTTCCTCATGCAGCATGATCTTTACAGAGAGCTAGCCATCCGCATAAGTGAACAAGAACCAGTAGAGAAGAGAAGGAGACTGATCATTGACATGTCAAATGATCCTCCGAAAGGGTGGCCCCAGCAACAACAAAGTTTAGCTGCTTCTATCCTGTCAATATCAACAGGTTTTTTTTTTTTTTTAATCTCTTCTAATCTCCAATTGATACGATCTCACTCAGTTACAAGTTAAAATTGCTTAAAAGAAAATGTTGAGAGTTTCCATTCATCGTCTTCCAAATTCGATATGCAGATAAAATGGTCGCTCCAGGTTGGTGCAACAATATACAAGCACCTGATGCTGTGGTTCTGATCTTGAACCTTAACACTGCAGAATATACTTTACCTGAATTCATTAAGGAAATGGGAGGCCTGAAAGTTCTTATAGTCACCAACTGTGGTTTCTGTACCAGTGACTTGAGAAACCTGGAGCTACTTAGTTCCTTATTGAGCCTTAAAAGAATCAGATTGCAGCAAGTTTCAATTCCATCCCTGTGTGATCTGAAGAATGTGCAGAAGCTATCACTTCACATGTGTCAAGTGAAGAATGCTTTCGAGAACACTTCTATTGACTTCTCAAAAGCAATGCCAAAACTGGAAGACTTGAGCATTGAGTATTGTAAAGACTTGGTCAAGTTACCAACCGGGCTCTTCAATATCGTCGCCCTCAAGAGCCTCACTGTAAGTAACTGTCACCAGTTTATTGGACTGCCTGAAGATATTGAAAAGCTTGAGAATTTGAAAACACTAAGGATTAGTTACTGTGCTAATATTGAAGAAATGCCAGAGTCAATCACAAAGCTGAAAAGTCTAAGCCTTCTGGACATATCATTCTGTGTGAGCCTTAAAAAGTTATCAGAAGAAATTAGTAAGCTGCAGAGTCTAACAAAGCTTTATGTGACGGGCTGCCCAGTACGTGCATTGCCTGACTCAGTCATGGGTTTTGAGAAGTTGGAGAGTGTTATATGCGATGAGTATGCATTTTCCTTTTGGGAAGTTATAAAATTGCGCTTTTCTGGGCTGAACATAAAGGTTGCCACCATGGATATTAGCTTGAACTGGCTTTCCTGATTTTTAGCTCCTTAAGTTCCTTCCTTTAAATTGTAAAACCTAGATCTCAGGTTTAGTCGTTTCCTTTCTTAGTTGTTGCTTGAATAAGCAAACTTGTACAACTTTGTTGGGCTTGAAAACTACGAGACTTTTGTTTGTGCACTGCACTATATATAATTTCATTTGTTCTGTCTTTATAATCAAGCAATTTTAACTCTGGAATGGAAGATAATGCAGGAGAAATCTGGAAACTTAACCGGGATGGATTGATGGTGTATTCATTAGGTAATTAGCCTCCCTGGAAAATTGAGTTCCATTTCAATAACAGCCACGGGTTTGAATTAGATTTTAGTTTCAACCTTGGCTCTACCATCGTATTTAGAGTCAATTACAAAGTTTTAAGAGACAAGCCTTTATATTGGTTTCTGGTGATTGTGGCCGAAGGAGCCAAATCATCCCCCTCCGAGTTCAAGAGACTGATCATAGAAGCATGCCATTATTGAATGATGGTCTTCAAATATTATCAACTTCTAAAATGTTGGTACTTCGGCTTGCCTTTGTATCTCAAAAAGACAAAAATGGTGACTTCAAGAGTTCAAATTACAACACTTATTGGCGCCAATGATATTAGGAAAAGTAGGAGAAGAGATGAGCAAAAAGCTGAGCATCATATTTTCAAGGCACAGTCAATACTTTTCTTTAAATTTAATTTATTCCCACCTATTTCAATGGAATTGAGAACAAATTCTTTCAATATAACAATGATTTTTATAAAATGATTATTTGACTTCTTTCTTCTTCTTGTAATCTCAAAAACAAAGACAATAAGGTTAGATATAAGAATAGAGTGATAATGAGAAGCATCCATAAATATCAATTTCACTTCCAATTCTCCCAGGTTCATTCCCAAATGAACGAGGTATTAATGAAAATGGATTCAGTTAATTAATTTCCCATAAAAGCAGGATCAATAATTGAGGAGGCTTTCTTTCTCTCTGAAAGGCGGTGTACTCTTCCGCTTTGGTCGTGGCATCTCCCTTCCAAGTCAAATTTTACTGCCAAGCTTTGGTGAAAGGCACATGGACTTACTGCAGAAAACACTATCTCTTTGTTTGGATTTTGGATCACCGACAATTTCATGCTGCTGAGCTCCAATCTTTAAGTAACTTGTACTGGAATCTTCATGGACAGGTTAACGTTATTCAATAACATTGTAATTATTTTGCAGTTTTCTTTAGCGATGTTCGGGACAGAGCTTTTATTTTAAATCGAGGTTCTTGGCTTCTTCAAGGTTTTATAAATGCTTGCGTTTTTTGAGTGGAAGCCAAATTGAATATGCCAATATATAGTCAAGGTCTCTTTTGAATATATATGCTCATGTTTTAGAGGCATAACATTTGAAAAGCTTCCTTGACCCATTGATTAAAAAAACAGCAGTAGCAGCTGCAATGGAGCTGAACATACAGCAACAATTCAAGGGCACATACCCAAACAAAAACTAAGTTCCTACTCACAACCCATGTAACAAGCTATACCAAGTAAAAATTGTAGAATAATTACTTCATAAAAACTGCCATTGTATAACAATTCATCAACAGATGTTTCCCAGTAAAAGTGCAAACCTATAGCCAAGGAAGTAGGAATAATGGGATTAGAAATAATGTTTCTATAAAGTAGAGATCCAAAAACAGGCTCATGAATACGGGCTGCCATTATACTACCATACGGAGCCTGTGGCGAAGATGCTTGGTAATTTGCTAGGAACCTTGTTAGCTTATGGTGAGTCCATCAATTTATTCTATCATGATGGACCTCGGGTTAAAGTAGCCCTTCTTGGTGCAAAGTATGCTCGTGACCGTCTTGTACTCTCCATACGTAGAAACACTGTTGAGTATTAAATATAGACATTTCTTTTAGTATAAATTTGAAACTTGATTTATCACATGCTGAGAAATTTCAAGTTGTTTTTTTTTCTTGGGGTAAGTATAGGTATCCTCTATATACTGTTGGATATTAAATGTGAGTACCTTTCCTAACAAAGATTTGAATCTTGGTTCAACATGTTGTGGGAGACTGACCTTTTCCATTAGACCCAACCCTTGTTGGTCAAGTTTTTTTCTTTTTTTTGGTTTGGTTTTTTATATGAGTTGGGCTTCTTTAGTTTGGTGTGTGGTCCTTAGGTAATGAAGCCCAATTGCTATGGATCGTATTATATATGAATAAAATTGCCTGTTTATCCCAAAGAGAAAATTCCCCATTAAAACTGAGAAGCTAAATGGAAATTGTTTTCTTTTTTTTTTTTGTATAAAAAGAGTGGAAGTTGCTTTTTCAGTCAAGGTCAGGTCTTCTGTTTTAAAAGTTCCACAAAAATATAGAAAAATAATTACAAGTTATACATCGGAGCTTTAAAGCGGGCGAAACTTATCGGAAGTTATGTAAAAGAACAAAAATGTCTTATTAATTAATTCCTCTTTCAAGACTCATTTTATAATATAAATTACATCACAAAATAAGTTTCATATTTAGGATAAAGAGAGAAACTTCAACGCTCCCACATCAGTTTCAGTCTTATTTTTCATTCTATTGGTTAGTTGAATGAATTCATTTTGGTTTTACTCTTTTAATATTGCTTATAACTAGCTTTCAATATGCTTGGCTAAAATTAGGAAAAATGTTAAATCTTCTTAATTCTATATTAAAATTGAATAATTTTTTAGCTTTATTTATTATATCTAACGTATGCTCCTATGATTCTATTTATAAAGTAAAGGAGAGGTTTTATTTAGTTCTCTTTATAAGTCAATATTAAATTTTTAATATGAATGAACTACTACTAACCTTACCCTTCATTTATTATTATCATGTAGATTATTATTTTTTTGAAATATATATTAAATAAAAATAAAATTAAAAAATTGTTAAATTATAAGACAGAGCGGGGTTTGAAGTTTTTCTTGATTCAAGTAAAACATGTTAAAAGTGATTAATAAATAATACTACATCAGTAAACATTAATAATAAGTCTAAGAACATAATACCCTGCAGAAAAATAGATGAGAGATTAAATTATACATTTATAATAAATTTAATGAGTTGGATCCATATTATATTACCTAACCAAAACATAACATTATATATACAAGAGTGCAAAATATTGTACAAGGAATAGTAGTCTATAAGTTATTTTCTTATTACATGGGAACCTAGGGTTAGACTTTAATATTACTGTAAACATCATATATAATATTTACCATGGGATTGTGAGGTAAAATTTTTGGAGGTAATTTATAATTGGGTTAATTAAGAGGATCAAAATACCTATTAGATATTACTCATTTGCTCATATTTACAAATCAGAGAAAAAAAAAGAAGGTTTTAGCCCTATTTACGGGGAAAGAGAGAATTTTTTTTATATATAAATGTACAATATTATTATTTTATTGAATATAAAAAGATGCCATCTTGAGTCAAAAAAAAAAAAAAGCATCCATCACATTTGCGTTTTGATAACTCTGTTTTGTTAAATTATATGTAATTACATAAACATTTTATATATTAATGTTCTTATTTAAATGTCATTTTAATCACGATGAGTCTATTTTTCTGTTGACCCTGACTTAAACTCTATTGGCAGAAAAAACAAAAAACCTCATTTGTGCCTTTCTTAATCATGCATGCAGATACGGGCTGTCAGTCTGTCTGTACATGGTCCCTTCCCCTGCCTCCTGGCATCACTAATAATAATAGGGAAATTATACAAAGGTCCCAAATAGGACAGATTATTACTACGGTGCCGCAGCATCTTCAAATAAATCTCAAATCCCATGGGACTTGAGTCAAGATGAATGAATTAACCAAGGCTCTCAATTGAATATTGTCCGAGCCTATCCTTTTCTATTTATAAACCAAGGGGTGCAATTGCATTGCGACACCTGTCCTGTACATATTATTCTAGAGGCAATAACCGAATGGCTATAATACAAATATATACTTTATATGTGTACAGAAATAATATTGTTTAACTCCCTCCTTTACTTCGAACCTCCTTGGTCTTCCTCTTTTCCTTGGTGGTCTTTGGGATTTCTTGTATGGTCTTGGTAGGTGATACTGTCACACCTAGTTTGTCCCTTAGATGGCAGAATCGTGCTTGATTTAGTGGCTTAGTGAGGCAATCGGCTATTTGATGATCAGTGGGAACATATTTCACGGTCAAGGCCTTGGACATGACTTGATCTCTAATGAAGTGAGTATCAATTTCAATGTGTTTTGTCCTGGCATGATGTATGGGATTTGATGCTATAGCTGCAGCACTTGTGTTATCACACCATATGGTAGGAGCTCTTTGGATTTTGAACTTTAGTTCTGAAAGTAGAGACTTTATCTAGCATAATTCAGCAGTTGTGTTTGCTAGTGATCGATATTCTGATTCAGTGCTGGAATGGACAACTACTTTTTGTTTCTTGGAAGACCAAGTAACAAGTGAATCTCCAAGGAACACACAGTATCCTCCAACTGATCGTCGATCATCAGGACAAGAGGCCCAGTCTGCATCTGAGTAAGCCACAATATCAAGCAAGGAGGATGGTTTGATATGAATACCATGGTGTATGGTGCCTTTGAGATATCTTAACACTCTTTTAACTGCTTTCCAGTGGGCCGTTGTAGGTTTAGAGAGAACTTGACTCAATTTGCCTACACAAAAACTTATATCTGGCCGAGTGTTGCATAGGTATTGAAGAGCTCCTACTGCACTTCGGTATAAGGATGGGTTTGACAAGTCTTCACCTGAATGAATGGATAGTGAATTGTGGGTTGCCATGGGAGTCGAGCATGGAGTTGCATTGCTCATTCCAAATCTATCAAGAAGGTCTACAATATATTTGCCTTGGGTTAGATATAATCCAGATTTATCTCTGTTAGCTTCAATCCCTAGGAAATAGTGCAGTGAGCCCAAGTCCTTGAGTGAGAATATGCTGTGCAGTTTTGTAGTGAAGTATTTGAGGCTATATGAGTTACTCCCAGTCACCAGGATATCATCAACATATATTAAAATAATCAAGATCTGTGTCTTGTCAGCATACACAAATAAGGAGACATCACTTTTGGAGTTTGAGAATCCCCAATTCAGTAGCACGTTTCTAAGTCGATCAAACCAAGCCCGCGGGGCTTGTTTTAAGCCATATAATGCTTTAGACAGTTTACACACATGTGTTGGTCTGGCTGAATCTATGAATCCTTCTGGTTGTTCCATATATACAGGCTCAGACAAATATCCATTTAGGAAAGCATTATTGATATCTAGTTGTTTGATATCCCAATGAAAATAAATAGCAATTGCAAGAACTATTCGAATAGTGGAAGTTTTAATAACTGGGCTGAAGGTGTCATAGAAATCAATACCTTCAGTTTGTTGGAACCCCTTTGCCACAAGTCTTGCCTTTCTTTTGGATAATGATCCATCTGCATGAGACTTCAATTTGAATAGCCACTTGTTCTCAACTACATTTTGCTTGTGATCTCTAGGAACCAGAGTCCACGTCTTGTTCTTTTGAAGTGCAGAGAACTCATCAATCATAGCTTGTTTCCAATAGGGTGATTTTAGTGCCTCCTTGACTGAGCTGGGAGCACTTTCTTGAATATGTGTCAGCCCAATATATGGCAGTTTTGGCTTATAGATCCCACTTTTACTCCTTGTCTGCATTGTATGCGTATTAATTGGTAGTGACAGAGCATTTTGAGTAGTTTGGGTGGCTTGCTCTTGCTGTTCAGATATAGATTGAGTATCTGATGCATGTGAATGACTTGCTGCATTTAGTTCTGAGCTACTTTCAGAGGATGTGGAGCTGTCTGAATTCAAGCTTCTTGATGTGCTTGTTGCTGTATCATTCTGATTTGCATCTCTTGAAGTGTACAAGACAGGGGCATA
Source organism: Neltuma alba (assembly GCF_004799145.2). Taxonomy (NCBI): domain Eukaryota; kingdom Viridiplantae; phylum Streptophyta; class Magnoliopsida; order Fabales; family Fabaceae; genus Neltuma; species Neltuma alba. Next base: position 147,437 of record NW_021636253.1, on the reverse strand, counting down.
TGGCTGAGAAGGTGGTTCACATTCTATGTTGCTCTTCTGTTGTGTGTTTTGCAGAGAAGAATGTCTTTGATAGTCATTTATATTTTGCACTTCAAGTAATTCAACAGAGGTAGGTGTTGGATAGTTCATCAGTTCATCTTGTTGAGGTTGCTTCATATTGATGAAACCTTTCTCAAATGGAAACTCATTTTCATCAAACATCACATGTCTGGAGATATATACTCTACTAGTGGAGCTGAGACATTTGTATCCCTTATGTGATCCACTATAGCCAATGAAAACACATTTCGTACTGTGGAATCTGAACTTATTTTGATTATATGGACGGAGGCATGGATAGCATGCACATCCAAATGTCTTGAATGATGCATAGCTTGGCAACCTTTGATGTAGAACTTCAAATGGGGATTTATCCTATAAGATAGGAGTAGGCAATCTATTAATGAGATGTACAGTAGTAGAGAAGGCTTCCCACCAGTAATACAGTGGCATTTTAGCTTGAGCAAGTAGTGTGAGCCCCATTTCAACTAAGTGTCTGTGTTTTCTTTCAACTCGTCCATTTTGTTCAGATGTATGAGGGCATGAATGACGAAATATAATGCCAGAATCATCCAAAACAGTGTGAAAGGATCTAAATTCACCACCCCAATCACTTTGAAGGACTTTGATTTTTCGGTTTAGCTGAGATTCTGCCATGTTCTTGAAGTGTTTAAATGCTGATAAGGCGTCTGATTTAGCCTTCAAGGGATAAACCCAAAGGAATCTGCTATAATCATCTAAGAAACTTATATAAAATTTATAACCAGCAGTGGATTTAATTGGTGAGGGTCCCCATAGGTCAGTATGAATTAAGTCCAAATGATGTGAAGCATGAGATTGAGAGTCAGGAAAGGGCAACCGATGTGATTTTCCAAGTTGGCAAGATTCACAGAATTTAAACTCTTCATTAGAACTCATAGGAACATCACAAATCTTTAAAACTTCTTTCAGGACTCTACTACTAGGATGACCGAGGCGTCTATGCCATGACTCTATAATAGGGCTTAATAGTATTGACTGACTCTTTTTGCTACTAGCAGACACAGAATAAACTTTGGCAAATTCTTTAGCAGGAACCACTTCACTGTTGATGCGATACAATCCTTCATTTATCCCCTGTGTAGTAGCTCCTTGCAATAATGTCTTATGCTGCTTCTTGTCCTTCACAAAGCAATTGTGTGAGTGCATCTCAACAAAAATATCAGAGTTATCATTGGTCAATTTATATCCATTGATCAGATTCTTAGCGATTTTAGGCACAACCAGTACATTATTCATCTAAAGATGCTTGTCAGAGTTTTCACACAGCAGTTTAGATGATCCAGTTTTCAGAACCTTTAAAGAGGTACCATCACCAACCATAAGAGAGTCTATACCTGTATTGTTTCTATTAGAGCTCACATTTTCCGGATCATGAGTTACATGATGGGTGGCTCCTGTATCCAGGTACCATGCTGGGTCACTTGCTGATTCAGGAGTGGCTATATAGGCAGAGGCATTTTCACTCTTGTTAGGACCCTTATAGTTCCTGTCATATCGATGGAAACAGTTTGCAACCTCATGGCCTGGTTTTTCCCAGAGATGGCAGTATGGCTTCCCAGATTTGTTGTTATTGTAACGTGAGCCTCCTCTGTTCACTTGTCCACGTCCTCTTCTTCCTCCCCTGCTTCGCCAATTGTTGTTGCGTCCTCCCCTATCATGCTGATAGTTTGTCTGAATAGAGAGATTGGCAAAGGCATTTGAGAGGCTGGTGTTAGATGATGATTGAAGGTGCTCCACCCTTGCCTCATATGTTAGCAGCTTTGACTGAAGTTCAGTCCATGTCATATTCTCCTTTTCTGATAGTAACACCACAATGGGGGTGTATTCAGCATCTAAGCCAGCTAGCGTTTGAGTGACCAGATCCTGAATTGGAATAGCTGCTCCAGCTAGTGTTAGATTATAAGAGATGGATTTCATCTTCGCCAGATATTCTTTCATGTTTAACGATCCCTTTTTCATGCGCTAAAACTCTCCTTTAAGGAAAGTTACTCGGGACCTGGTATTTGCTCCAACAAATTCATTGATTGCTGTCCAAAGCTGTGCTGCTGATTTGCAACGGGTCATTTGGGAGGTGATCTCTACTGTCATTGTGCTCAGAAGCCATCCCAGCAATATTTGATCTGTTGCTTGCCAATCTTCAAAGGCTGGGTTAGGGTGGACCTGTTCTGTAGCATCTAAAATGTACTCTGATGGTATGACCGTAGTGCCGTAGAGAAAACCGTTGAGTCTGTGACCTCGAACTATTGGTAATATCATAGATTCCCATGTGATAAAGTTGTCTCCGTCCAGCTTGACGGAGTTGGCCTGATTCAGAGAGCTTAGTAGAGGAATCGGTCGTGCTTGGATGTTTGGTGACTGGTACTAATACTGAAAAGGAGCATAGAGATATTGGTTTGGGTAGAAGTTCGGTGGAGTGAAGCCGGTGAGATTTGGGGTCGAAACTGACGGTGAGACAGAGATTGAGGGTGGCTGGGTTGGAATCTCTGGGATTTGAAGAGATGAGTTCGGGAAAGTGTGAGGAAGGAGAGTCGAAGATGATGGGTAAGCAAGAAGATTAGGATTTGTTGGTGCGAAGGTGAAATAAGGAAAAGAAAGTGAGGATGAAACGGAGATGGATGGCGAGGCTAATGAAGGAGTAACGGAGATGGAAGGCATCACTGTAGAGGAGACATGTGGGGTCGTTTGGCTTGGGATATTTTGGAGGTTAGGGTTTTCAGAGGCGGCGGCTAGGGTGGGGTTGGTGGTATTTTCAAAGTGTGACGCCATTGCTGACGGTTTTTCCTGCTCTGATACCAAGTCAAGATGAATGAATTAACCAAGGCTCTCAATTGAATATTGTCCGAGCCTATCCTTTTCTATTTATAAACCAAGGGGTGCAATTGCATTGCGACACCTGTCCTGTACAGATTATTCTAGAGGCAATAACCGAATGGCTATAATACAAATATATACTTCATATGTGTATAGAAATAATATTGTTTAAGTACTTGAGATTAACCTTCATTAAAAAGCAAAATCTGAAGGAGAAACAGGGCATTCATGTGCTTATGCAGGTCAACAATCCTGACATAATTTGAAGTGAGTTACAAATAAGATAGTTCGAAGTAAGACACATTAATCAAGTCAATAACAAGTATAAAACATGTCACTCTCAACAAAGAGTGCTAATACAAAATAAGATTGTTTCTTGTTATAATATAAGTTGTTCATCTATGTTTTGTTTTTGTTTTGCCCGATTGCCTTTTGGTAAGGACAGTGGTCTATCACTATATAAATTGTCTTGATAAGTCACAAGTCATTGCATGTATCGAACTTTCAAATCATAGACTTTTTACTACAAGTACTAAGGTATCGTGTAACCCTCATCATCATACTTAGCACCGTCCTACACCTACAACAACGATAGACAAACATCTCCAATTTATTAAACCCAAATTTCTTCAACTCTCCATGATATCCATTCTCTTCTTTGGCTCTTTTTTGAATTTTTTTTTTACCATATTTTTCACCTGCTAAAACAATCACTTTCATCCCATTACAAAAATTTCCATGTAAACATCATAAAAAATTAAACTCAAATTTATCCCGTTACTAGCTAGAAACTTTACAAGGATTAAACTGTATAATTGCATTAAATCAACTAATAATGTGTGAGAGTTAATTAAGACTGATGGAAGCAACTTAATGTGATTCTACAGTTGAGAATCAATTGTATTAACAAACACACCTAAAATGGATAAATGAGAAAAAATCATGTGTAAATAAATGATGGAAGCAACCTAATGTGATTCTGCCATTGATAACCAATTGCATCAACTAAAACTGCTAATTAACAGCACGAAAATTAAAAGATCATAGATAAGCTAAAAAATGTTTCGGTGACATGTGCTATCCATCCAAAAGCAATCCTCTATCACAAAAACCAAGAAGCAATATACAAAAGTAACCTTAAACAAATCAACAGCCAAACAAAAATAATGCAGAGAATTTACTTGAGCAGTTGAGCCTGTTTAAAAAACAAAAAACAAAAAAATTTGAAGACCTATCATAGCCTAACGAGACTTGAAAGCAAAAGCCACAACCTTAATCAAAGTTCTGCACATGCATTAAACTGACAACAAACCTGTCACGCAAATTTTAAAACATCTAAGTTGCTGGAGAGGTAAAAATTCATTTTATTACTTACCTTCTTTGATGGCAACAAGGAGAGCAGCGAATTTACAATCGCAAAGAAAAGAAAAAATCTACGCGTATTGCAAATGATTAGCGATACTCACTTTAGAATCATGGTGAAGTGGAGAGTGAGGGGCTCAAGAATCCAAGGGTGAGTGAGTGGAGAACAGCAAATCGCAAAGGCGCAGTGATTTTTTTATTTCAGTTTTTACCTTTTAACTTAATAAAGGTAAAATGATAATTAACTAATGAGAATCTCTTGCGCTCAGCTTCCAAGAAATTAATTTAATGATTTACTGGGACCTAGCAATAATAATTTATCTTGCCTAGGACCTGAGTGCACGTGATCCCTTTCCCTGCCTTCTGGCATCACTGATAATAATAGAGCGCCCGTTTTTCTTTTCCAAGTTGACTGTAAAAGTAAAGTCATTGTCCTTTAATACTTTGCTGTGTCCAGGGAATTTTAGGATGATTGGCATTGAGATTGTGGCATATTGACAATGGCATCGTCTCTGGTTATAGAGTTAGTGAAGCAGGCCTGGAAGATAGTTGAAGAGGGTCTGAAGCACGAAAGAACAGCCCAAGACCTGGGGAAGACGGGGGACGAGGTGAGTCCAATGTTTGCAGAAATTGTAGAACTGGCCAAGAGGCTGGATCTGCCAGCCCGTCAAATAGAGAGCCTCCAGGATATTATGAAACAAATGGGAGAAGCTCACCTTAAGTACTCCAAAATCCAGTGCTGGGATTGCTGCTGCGCGCCATGTTACAAAGCAGAACTTGACAAAGCTGATAAGGCGATTAAAGATTTCATTTCCTATCGCTTGTCGCTCCAGACGGCCTGGGCTACAATGGAAATCCTATGTCACATTGAGACAACTACTTCTGATCAGGCCTCCAGTCACAGGAAACCAGCCTTCAAGATTGATCGCGAAACATTGATCTTCCCAGAGCTCCCAATCGAGGGACTCAACAGCTTGTTGATGCAAAATTTAAGGTCCTGCCTCTTGAAGGATGATGGTGATAAGGTCTTTAACCTCACTGGTTTCGCTGGCTCCGGGAAGACCACCCTGGCCATACAGCTCTGTGTCGACCAGCAAATCCAAGGTATGATAATTTGCACTCTTTAATTTCTTTCTTCATTAATCTTACACTTTATATACATGTTGCCTTTACGAAATACCTTTAAGAAACAACAGCAGTCTATATAATCTGTATATACAATCTATATGCAGGTTTCTTCAACGGCAATGTCCACTTCAAGTCGGTAGGACCAAAGATTGAAAGCAGTGGGGAGCAATTGGCGAGTGAGCTGCGTGAGAGGAAGGGCTTGTTGGTGCTGGACAATGTTGAGCCTGGCTCAGAAGATCTGGTTGAGCAGTGTTGGAAGCAGATACCGTCAGATTCTAAGATTTTGGTGATTTCAAGAGTTGTCCTCCCAGGATTAGGCAGCCCAGTGGCGATGACGCCGCTGGGTGAGGAAGACGCCGTCATTCTCTTGCGTCACTTTGTTCGACCCATTGGCACCGCCTCTTGTAATTTGCCTGACCGCCGCATTCTCCTCCAGGTAGTAGAATGTTGCGGCGGTTCTCCGATGGCAATCAAAATGATCGGACGTGATCTGCGGGGGAAGCCTAGTGAGTTCTGGCGACAGTACTTGAGAAAATGGTCACCGTCGCAAGGTCTCTCCATTCTTGATACTCATAAAAAGTTCTTCGATCATCTCCATCAGTCCTTGCAGGATTCGGAAGAATATAAAGCCATCAGCGACTTCTTCATGGACCTCTGCTTATTCCCTAGATATCAAATCATCCCTGTTTCTGCCTTGCTTGATATGTGGGTAGAACTTTACAACCAAGACGAGGACGGAATAGATGCCATGAACGTTGTCCACAGTTTGACAGCTATGAACCTGGCCGACAGGGTGGTTCAAACGTAAGTAATTAATTCTCTGGTACATAACATCATGTGTGTGTGTGAGAGAGAGCTGTATATAGTAATAGAAATGAATACTTTTGCGCTCTAATACTATAATCTCGTTACTTGATTGAGCAGGAGAGAAGGTGGAAGTAGCAGCGATGCAGAAGACGACGTGGATAACCAATTCTTAACCCAGCATAGTATTCTCAGAGATCTGGCCAGCAGATATTCAAAAGAGCAAGCGGGCGAATTTGAGAGGAAAAGACTAATTATTGAAACAAACGGGAATGATATTCCTCGTTCCGAATGTTTTCCACAACAGCCGCTTCGAGGCATCGATGCCTTCTTATCAGTGTTGAAAGCATCAATATTGCAGCGACGGGTAGCTGCTCGTATACTATCCATAACTCCAGGTTCATTCTCTCTCTCTCTCTCTCTCTCGATTTCTCATTGTTCGCTTTTCTGTACTTGATTAATGCTATATATATATATATATATATATATTATATCCCAGATCAAAATGATACTCCAGAATTGCGCTCCATTATTCAAGGCGCTGAAGCTCAAGTTCTGGTTTTGAATCTTTGTACTCATGAGTATAGGCTGCCGGAAGTCATTAAAGAAATGAAGAACCTCAGAGTTCTCATTGTGATTAATAATGGTTTGCGGTCTACTCAGTTCGGAAACTTGAAACTGCTTGGTTTCCTAAAGGCGCTTAAAAGAATCAGATTGCAGAATGTTTCAGTTCCTTGCCTTTGGGAAATGAAGAACCTGCGCAAGTTATCACTTTACGCATGCGAGGTGAATCCGGCTTTTGAGAACAGTTCCATGAAAATCTCCGAAGCCATGCCCAATTTGGTGGAGCTGAAAATGGAGGACAGTCCAGATTTGGTGGAGCTGCCTGCTGGGTTCTGCGATATTGTCAGCCTGAAGAAGCTCAGCATCGTTAAATGCCGCTGCTTTACGACACTTCGCCAAGAGATTAGGAAGCTTAGGAACTTGGAATTCCTGAGGATTAGTTACTGTCATAATTTTAAGGAAATGCCAGAATCAGTCTCAGAGCTCCAGAGCCTAACCTTTTTGGACATCTCACACTGCCGAACCCTAGGAAAATTACCTGACGACATTGGCAACTTGCAGAGCCTAACAGATTTTTATATGTCGGATTGCCTCAAGACAGATGACTTGCCGAGCTCCATCATGAACTTGACGCGTTTACAGAAGGTGATATGCGATGAAAATACATATCGTTTCTGGGAAGTTGTCAAGATTTCCATAGATTTCGATTTGGAAGTAAAGACAGCCATTGGCATGCCTTAATAAATAAAATAGGCTCCAGAGTGAATGGGTTTGAAGGGGACGATGAGGATGAAGATTGATGCCACTGTTAATCTGTTAGTTAATGTCCGTACCTTAAGGTGTATAACTGAAAATAATACCGCCGCTATAAAGCATTCTCCTTGGTCAGTGTGTTCCACAACAGTTCATACGCTTCCGCTGGATCCATTTTCTTCAATACCAATTCAATTTCCTCGACCAACTCCACCTTGTATCATTCTTTTGGTTTTCTTAAATGCTTACGGGCTTTACTGCTGACTTTTGTTCTTACTATAAGAGTTAGTTGACTAATAATTTGAATAGATTAAGAAAACTAGTTAAATTAGTTATTTGTAATAAATATGTGTTGTCTTTCTTAAAGTATTTTTGCTAATCAAGTGTATTACCTTGAAAAAAAATAAATATGAGAGACAAAATAGATTGAGATCTTATATTTAAGAACAAAATAAAAGTTAAACAAGTTCTTATGTTAAAAACCAGAGGTAGTAATAATTTACGCATTATAGCTTAAAACCAAGGCTCTAGCTTAAATACTTGACTGTTTTCTCTGTCAAGTGTTGTTTGCCAATTAGCGCCACATTCTTTCATATTTTTTTTTATAACTATCAAATATTTGGTGTCAAGTATTTATAGATTTGTAGTAATGACAGCTAGTATAAATATACTTGGTTACCAATAGTGCATGTTGCTCTTATGCTTGAACCGGATAATGTTGATGGGATTGACTTGTAAACAAGCTTATAAATGTAAAAATTGAGCTGCGGATGAATTAAAATTTGGAGGAACAAAAGATTAAGTTTTCCTAAATTAATTGTAACTTTTATAATAAAATATTGTACCGAATGTTCGAATCGATTTTATCAATACAATGATTATATTAAGTATCCAATTTATCGATGATTAAGAGAAGTCAAAGTCTTCGATTATATAGTCAGTCACTATTCCACCTAACTGTCCAATGACTTTTGTTCAACTCGTGATTACTCAGTACAGTCTTCTCAATATAAGAGCTAGTTGACTAATTTAAGTATATTAAAAAAGTTTACTAAGCTATTTATTTGTAATAAATGAGTATTATTTTTTTTGAAATGCCCTTATTAATTATGTACCATTTGATGGAATATTTAATATGTGTAACTATTATAAGAATTATTTTTTAAAAAAATAAATAAATATAAGAAACAAAGTGGATGAGAGTTTTATATTCAAAATCAAATTAAAAGTCAAACTAGCTTTTATATCAAAGAAAGAAAATAGTATAACTTATCATACATTATTGGTTGATGAAAAATTTAGACCGGAAAATGTTACCCAAAAAAACAAAAAGAGCAGATGGGAAAAACAATTTGAAAGAGAAAGGAGTTAGACTGTTAAAGGCCGCCCTATGAAAACTTTTGTTTTTGGACAAAAACATATTATTGGAGAAGTTAAAGTTACTGTCTATTTAACTTTTTTGCCAACAAAAACAATTATTATTCTTCCCCAAAACGACAAGTGCGGGTAGCAGGTAAATGGATAGAGATCAAAGCGAGCAAAGACTAGGACCCATCATTAATTAAATAATCTTGACACATAAATTTAAGAATTGGTTGAGAAATTTTATTTGTCTTAAATATAAATGTTTTCTCATAAAGTGCTCCAAAAAATATTGTTCATGTTATAAAAAATTGGTCTTAAATATAAAATGACACCAAATGCTTAATTATTCCATAGGTGTAAAAATAAATTTAAAAGATGTGCTTTTTTTTCCTGTAGTTAAGAATATTAGCTCTCTTTTTAATAAAAGAATATTAGCGATTTAGCTCTGTTAATTCTTCGGAATAGATATATGCATTTTTTTTTAAATAAAAAAATAGCTTTTGATATCTTCCGCGTTTTTTCCGGTACTACTGGGACGAAGTCGAGCTTACAAGATAATTTGTCAAATGTGTTGACAAAGTGGACAATGGCTTATTAGATGTTGTCATCAGAATTCATAAACAAATCGTTCAAAATAAATTAATTAAAATAATGAATACATTGGCAGATCGAAGGGGGAAGGCCAAAAAACAAAAAGATATAATTATCTAATTTTTATACTCGTATTAAGAATCGGAAGTAGTATTATACGGAAAAAAAACATACATTTTAAACACGTATGTAATAATAATAGTCGTATAGCTTTCAGATATTTGTTGCATATTTTTAAATTCATAATTAAGCATTGTACATTCAATGCTATGCGAATTGAAAGTAATGAATATGCTACCTCCGATCCTATCGTTTTTATAAGATCTAAATAAATGAATTGAATCAGGTCAAAAAAAAAAAAGAATAAATGAATTGAATAGTTTAAGAAATTTGTTAATATTGTATTTCTTTTGATGTGCCCTTATTTACAATAGAGTGAATGGGAGAAATAATGAGAAATTTTTTTAAAAGAGAATATATAGGAAAACAAATGCAATTAATTCAGATAAAATTGATAAAAATACATTAAGATAATCCCAAAGTGAATATTGTGAAGTGAATGGCACTGACAATAGGCCGCTTATTCAAACGACAACTAAGAAGGGAAACAGACACCCGAAACAACCTGAGATCAAGGTTTGCCAGTTCAAATGAAGAAAGTTTGGAAGCGAAATTCAGCAAAGCCAATTTAAGCTAACATCCATGTCGGCCACATTTATGTTTGGTCTACTGGAAAAGCGAGATATGATAACTTCCCACAAGGGAGATGCATACTCATCGCATATCACCCTTTCTAACTTGTTAAAATCCATCATTGAGTCTGGCAATTCTCGTATTGGGCAACCCGCCATGTAAAGCTTTGCCAGATTCTGCATCTTACCAATATTGACTGGTAATTTTCTAAGGCTTGGGCAGTATGAGATGTCCAGACTGGTTAGGCTCTGGAGCTCTGAGATTGACTCTGGCATTTCTTCAAAATTAGCACAGTAATTAATCCTCAGTAATTCCAAATTCTCAAGCTTCCCAATCTCTTCATGTAGCCTGACAAAGTCGTGGCAACTACTTATGGTGAGGTTCTTCATGGTGACCATCTTGCAGAATCCAGTAGGCAGCTCCACCAAATCTTTACAATACTCAATGCTCAACTCTACCAGTTTTGGCATTGCTTCTGAGAAGTCAATGGAACTGTTCTCAAAAGCCTTCTTCACATCACACATGTAAAGTGATAGCTTGTGCACATTCTTCAGATCACGCAGGGAGGGAATTGAAACTTGCTGCAGTCTGATTCTTTTAAGGCTCAGTAAGGAACCAAGTAGCTCCAGGTTTCTTAGGTCAGTTTTACAAGCACCATTATTGGTGACTATAAGAACTTTCAGGTTTTCCATTTCCTTAATGAATTCTGGTAAAGTGTATTCTGCAGTCTTGAAAATATTCAAGACCAGAACCACTGTTTTGGCTGCTTGAATGCTGCACCAATGTGGAGTGATGTTTTGATCTGCATCAAATTTTCAAGATGACGAACGCTTTCTTCTTAGTTATTTAAACTTAGAGAATTTGCATAAAAACAGAATGAAAAAGAAAGGGACCTGTTGATATTGACAGGATTTTAGGAGCAACTACACTTTGTTGTTGCTTGGGCCACCATTCTGGAGGATGATTCTGACTCCCAAACATATCAATGATCAGTCTCTCTCTGTTCTCTAATGGTTCCTGTTTGCTCATATGGATGGCTAGCTCTCTGAAAAGATCATGCTGCTCGAGGAAGTAGTTATTGTAATAATCGTCCAGGTCTTCCCTTCCAACTATCCTGCTTAAACCAGAATGTGACTAGAGAATTAACAAGTCTATGAAAGAGAATAATGCAGAGCAGGCGTACTTGTACCTTCTAACTTTGATATCAGCAGCCAAATTCATGGCTACTAATTCTTGGGTGATGGCCATTGCTGGTAAGCTTGCTGGTTCATTTGGGTGATGCAGTTCAATCCACATGTCTATGAGTACAGTAATGGGGATTTTTTGATCTTCAGGGAATAACCCAAGGTCCATGAAGTAATCCCTGTGGGATTCATCCACGGAATTTTGCAGACGAGTAAGCAAATCTTCATGGGAATCAAGTATAGAGTGACCTCGCGACCATTCTAACTGCACCTCTCGAACTGCTTGAACAGAACCCTTCCTTCTCAGTTTACGACCAATGAATTCAATAGCCAAAGGTAAACCCTTGCATCCTTCAAGTACCTGCATTTTAGTGATCAGCCAAATTCCATTAGAGACTATTTGGTTCCCCTTTTGTCAAAAATATGTTCGGCTGTTATGAAAAAGCAGTTGCTCTGCTTTGAAAGCAAAATCAGTAACCTATTTCAGCACATGTATTTTTCACTTTTGTATCTTATAAATGTGAACTCATTTTAATTTTGATTCCTAAAATTTGGTTTGATTATAGTTTTGTCCTCACTTCAAGGACTAAAAACACTGTTTCAAAGATGACAAATTTTTAGAAGAACTAAAATAAAGTTAAATTTCATGAATTAAAACTACCGATTTTAAATTTCAGATAACAAAAACAAAGTGAAGTCAAATTTCAGATTGTCAAAATCATTACTTTTAAATTTGAGGAACCAAAATCAAAATCAAATCAAATTTTAAGGAATAAAAATGGTATTAAAATTTCAATGTTTCTTATTATTATTATTATTAATCAGGTATTATTGCATCATTTTTCACGGTTGATCATGAACAAAATTGGATCATAATATAATACTCCTCCGGTCTTTAATATAAAACCCATTTAACTAATTTGATTTGATTAAGGATGTTAGGTAATTTAGTTAATTATAAGAAATGTGACATATTTTTTCTAAAATACCATAATCATCTTTTTTAATATTCCATCTTCCTCTTTTACTTGATTATGGTTGAGGGAGTAGCCATAAGGGTAATTTAGAGAAAATTAATAAATATGATAAATGGGTCTTATATTTAGGATCAAAACCAATTCAATAATTAGGTCTTATATTAAGGACCGGAAGAGTACTTTATTATGTGCAATTACAACTTGCTAAATCTACAACACTTGCCTAATAGACGTTTGACCTCCATTATAAATTGAAACTTCTTTATTGGGTTGAATACTTTTGCCATTCAACCTTACTTTATTTACGAGGTTGGCCGTAGACTTCTTTATCTCAAGTGATTTATGTAGAAAATTAGGAAGTATATAAATGCATGTCACCTGGAGGAGAATTTCACTTGTAGCTTGGTCATCAAAGTCGATGTCACCCGATTGAAGGAAGTGACGGAGCAGTTTTTCTGCATCTTTGTCGCTGAGCAGTTTCATGAGGTGTCGGCTTCCAGCTGCTTTCATCTCGGTTCTTGAAGTCACCAGAATTCTCGAATCTTTGTGTTTCAGACTCATCATTTCAACAATATCTTCTGTGCGAGGCCACACGTCGTCCAATACCAACAGTACTGGATTTTCCCCATATTTAGGCAGCTCGTGATCCCGCAACTTCTTCACTGCTTCCTCCACTTCAATCTGTGAACCCAGAGTCTCAAAGAAGATATTTTTCTTGAATTTACCTGCCAAACCAGACAACAAGACGACAACTACAGAACATGATGATTGTGATCAATAGTACAAACATGGGAGACTACCTTGGACTTGAGGATCACGACAGAGCTTTTGAGCCATAGTGGTCTTCCCGGATCCTGGCATACCATACAAGTTTATAACTTGCTCTTTACCAGTAAGCAGGTTCTTCCTCAACTCTTGCATCGAATCTCCATCCAATCCCACCGTAAATTTGGGGAATCTCTCATCAAGAGGATCCGCGAATCTATATGCGTAATTGGTCCGGCGTCCAAGGCTGGGAGGACCTTTCGAACTCAGCACAGAGAGGATTTTCGTCAGAAGATGAAACATGTGAATTTGTGTCTGAGCAGAGGCGAACCTTTCCAAGTCGGCCGCCTCTTTTTCAAGTTTCTGCTGATACCATGGCGCAAGCACGCAATTCCACCAATGGATTTTGTGCTTTCCAATGGCCTCGGCGTTTTTGGCCAATAGCTTCTTCAGTTTCTGCACATGTTTCAGTTGAATGGGGAGATCAAGCCGCGTCAAGGAATCCTCGATCCTTTCAACCACTGGACTCAAATCGTTGACGGTTGCCTCCAGACTTTCGCGAGTGCCATTGTATTCTAGGCCTCTTGTCACTATAGCCACACCATCTTTCGCTAAATCCCAAGCAAGCGAAGCGTAGTCTACCATTAGTGACGAGCTTGGTTTCTGCAAGTTTCAATCTTGATTTGCCCGTGAATGGGAGTCTTTGCAAAGTTTGAGTTATAAAAAACGAAGACGACAGAGTCTTGAAGCAGACCCAGCAAAGTCAATTTGGTATGTGCGTGATGATAGAGCCCGAAAATTCCACGAAATCATAACATTGTTTCTAATTTTCCACGACCATTGAATGCAGAGTCAAAACGGAAATTAATTAATATATGACTAGTTGTAGTTTTTTAATCTGATATTCATTGTTTTTTAAAAAAAATTGCAAAAAAAATCTTAGAAATAGAAATATTGTAAATAAGGACTCTTTATAACATCAGTATTAATTTTGGCAACAATTGATAAGTTAATGACAACAATTTTTGTGAAGTGGTTCCTCTATGCTATTTTTTAATTTCCAAAATTTGTTTTGCAATTTTTTTTCTCTTTTTCCATTGTATTGTTTTTTATGCTTTCCTTTATGTGTATTAATTTACACGTACTCACAGTGGGTTAATTTGTAAGAGATATGGCGGTAAGTGACTCTGACTCATAATGTATTGGGATTAATTTTGATACGTGGAACTAAATAAAATTAAAATTAATCATATTACAAGTTATATATGTAAGAAGATGATTTCGTGCACAATAAATTTTTATTTTTTACTTTGATAATAAATAGATATTATTTCGTTATTTTATTTTTGAAATTTTTTTTGTATTTTGTGAAAATTAAATGTGGTTTAATTAATATTTACATCACTTTTAATTAACAAAGTATGAGTATAAAAATTAATACTTGTAATTTAAAAAATATAACCGCGAAAGAATTAATTTTACGACCAAGACGAGGACGGAATAGAATCAGATGCCGCACGCCGTCCACCGTTTGACAGCTATGAACTTGGCCGACAGGGTGGTTCAAACGCAAGTAATATTCTTTAGTACATAACATCATATAAATATATATATATATATATATATATATATTTTTTCTTAACACTTAACACTTAGTTGACTAATTTAAAAAATTTACTTAAATTAGTTATTTGTAATAAATAGATGTTATTTTTTTAAAATATTCTTATTAATTATGTGTGTTTAAACTATAAATTGATAGTATCGCTTTAAACATATTTGAGTTAAGAATCAAAAGTGATATACTACTTTTGGTCCTTAATATAAGAGCTAGTTAACTAATTTGAATAGATTGAGAAAATTAGTTAAGTAAATTATTTCTAATAAATAGCTGTTAATTTTTCTAAAATATCGTTACTAATCAAATATATTAGTTAGAACTACTATTATTATAAAAATTATTTAAATAAATAAATAAATATAAAAGATAAAATATATTAGAATCTCATATTTAAAATAAAATATAAAATAAAATAAAATAAAGTAGTATACAGTACTCGTTGGGTTTCAAATGTAAGGCCCATGCACAAAGTGGGTCCTACGTTTTGAACCGGAGGAATAATACAAATGAATACTTTTTGCGCTCTAATAATCTTGTCACTTGGTTGAGCAATAGATGAAGCGGAGATGGCAGCGATGCTGAAAACGACGAGGGTAACCAATTCCTAGGCCAGCATAGTATTCTCAGAGATCTGGCCAACAGATATTCAAGAGAGCAAGCGGCCGAATTTGAGCTGAAAATTGAGGACAGTCCAGATTCGGTGGAGCTGCCTGCTGGGTTCTGCGATACTGTCAGCCTGAAGAAGCTCGGCATCGTCAAATGACGCTGCTTTACGACACTTCCCCAAGAGACCAGGAAGCTTAGGAACTGTGTCATTGTCTTCAAGTCAAAGGTAGTCTCTTATGTTTGTCCCATCGATTACAGTCATCATGTTGATATTTTATGCATTCACTTAGTTTCCTCTATTCATGTTCGTCTAACATCATCCCTGAAACTGGGACTTTCGACAAACATTCCTTCTTGTTTGGTGTGGCAGGTAAATTCAAGAAACATATCATCTTTGGGATGTTGGGTTCACAGATTCCGGTCGATGAAGCAATCAACATGTTGCAGGATCAGCTGTCTGAATATGAGGAAAATCCACTACTGCTGGTGTTGGATGATGCGGGCCTCACTCAGAAAACTCTGTTGAAATGATGAATCTAAGATCAGCAGATTCTAAAATTTTGGTGATGTCAAGGGAAACCTTTTGAAGCATTTCAAAAGGTGCAGTTAGAATGGTCGCGGGGTCACTCCATTCTTGATTCCCATGAAGACTTATTTGCTCGTCTCCAGAATTCTGTAGATAAATCCATCAGAGTATTCTATGGACCTTGGGTTATCTCCTCGAGATCAAGGAATCCCCATTACTGCATTGATGGACATGTGGATTGAACTGCTTGACCCAGATGAACCAGGAAGCTTAGCTGCAATGCTCACCATCCAAGAATTAATAACCATGAATTTGGCTGCCGATATCAAATTTAGAAGTAGAAGTACGCTACTCTGCATTCCTTTTCAGTACTTGTTAATTATATGTAAAATTAATAAAAATATATATAATGTTCACATAATTCCAAACGGATAAAAAGATAAGAGGAAATATTGTTTTCAATATGGTTCATGTATTTTAAAAATTTGAGCCTTTGGTATTGATGAAATTTAATGAAAAGTACTAAATTAATTTTTTTTTTTTACATTATGTGTTAAGGTTGAAATTAAAATTAAGTCGTAACCGCGTATGGTTTCTGAAACGGAACTTGGAAATTTTCCAATGGAACTCATTACCTCATACGATTACACCATCATTCCATTCTCGCAATAAAGTTTCTGAATTTATTGCGCATGAACTTTCACTCTAGACCTTGAATCTTAAAATTCTCGATTATTTTTTTCTGGGAAAAACCAGTTTGGATGAGCACCATAATCTCATCGGATCTGAATCATTCATATCTCATTTGGATGGTCCAGATTTGATTTTTTTATTTTTATTTATTCAAAATAATTATTTTAATTTGTATAGGATTTAAAATAGTAATGATCTCTTAACTAATATTTTTTTAAAAAATAATTTTTTCTATTTAAAAATAATTTATTAAAAATTTTAAATCTGAACCGTTCAAATCAAATATAGACGGTTCATGTCTGATAAGCTTAGAGTGCTTATCTAACTGGTTCGGGGGTGGGTGGATTATATATTCCATTGTACACAAATATCTCATAAACACCTTGCATCACACCATTTATATATTCCAGAATACACAAATATCTCGTAGTTTTCAAGAAATACACAATTGTATTACAACTTTGCGGCATAAGTCGCTTATTCAAACGACAACTAAGAAACGAAACAAACATCCGAAACAGCCTGAGATCGAGGTTCGCCAATCCAAATGAAGAAAGTTTAATTTGGAAGCGAAATTCAACAAAGCCAATTTAAGCTAACATCCCTATCGGCCATATTTATGTTCAGTCTGGAAAAGCGAGAGCTGATAGCTTCCCACAAGGGAAATGCATCCTCATCACATATCACCCTTTCTAACTTGTTAAAATCCATCACTGAGTCTGGCAATTCTCGTATTGGGCAACCCGTCATGTAAAGCTTTGTCAGATTCTGCATCTTACCAATCTTGTCTGGTAATTTTCTAAGGGTTCGGCAGTATGAGATGTCCAGAATGGTTAGGCTTTGGAGCTCTGAGATTGATTCTGGCATTTCTTCAAAATTCGCACAGTTATTAATCCTAAGTAATTCCAAATTCCCAAGTTTCCCAATCTCTTCATGTAGCCTGATAAACTTGTTGCAACCACTTATGGTGAGGTTCTTCATGATGACGATATTGCAGAGCCCAGTAGGCAGCTTCACCAAATCTTCACAATACTCGATGCTCAAGTCTTCCAGTTTTGGCATTGCTTCTGACAAGTCAATGGAACTGTTCTCAAAAGCCTCCTTCACATCACACATGTAAAGTGATAGCTTGTGCACATTCTTCAGATCACACAGGGAGGGAATTGAAACTTGCTGCAGTCTGATTCTTTTAAGGCTCAGTAAGGAACCAAGCGGCTCCAGGCTTCTTAGGTCAGTTTTGCAACGTTTATAATTGGTGACTATAAGAACTTTCAGGTTTTCCATTTCGTTTATGAATTCTGGTAAAGTGTATTCTGCAGTCTTAAGATTTAAGATCAGAACCACAGTACCGGCTGCTTGAATGTTGCACCAATCTGGAGTCATGTTTTGATCTGCATCAAATTTGGAAGATGATGAGCGCTCTCTTCTTGCTTATTTTAACTTGTAACTGAGTAAATTTGCATGAGAACCAAAAAAAATAAAAAAGGGGGAACCTGTTGATATTGACAGGATAGTAGGAGCAACTACACGCTGTTGTTGCTCGGGCCACCATTCTGGAGGATTAGTCTGATTCCCAAACATATCAATGATCAGCCTCTCTCTGCTCTCCAATGGTCCCTGTTTGCTCATATGGATGGCTAGCTCTCTGAAAAGATCATGCTGCTCAAGGAAGTAGTTATTGTAATAATCGTCCAGGTCTTCCCTTCCAACCATCCTGCTCAAACCAGAACGTAACAAGAGATTTAACAAGTCTAGAAAAGAGAATAATGCAGAGTAGGCGTACTTGTACCTTCTAACTTTGATATCAGCAGCCAAATTCATGGCTATTAATTCTTGGGTGATGGCCATTGCAGGCAAGCTTGCTGGTTCATTGAGGTGATGCAGTTCACTCCACATGTCTATGAGTACAGTAATGGGGATTTTTTCATCTTCAGGGAATAACCCAAGGTCCATGAAGTATTCCCTGTGGGATTCATCCACTGAATCCTGGAGACGAGCAAGCAAATCTTGATGGGAATCAAGTATAGAGTGACCTTGCGACCATTTTGACTGCACCTGTCGAAGTGCCTGAACAGTACCCTTCCCTCGCAGTTCATGACCAACGGATTTAATAGCCAAAGGCAAACCCTTGCATCGTTCAAGTACCTGCATTTGAGTGATCAGCCAAATTCCATTTGAGACTTCTTGGATCCCCTTTTGTCAAAAATACGTTCGGCTGTTGTGAAGAGGCATTTGCTCTGCTTAGTGGGCCGTATTTAGGAATTTTGGGGCCTTAAAGCAAAATCCGTCACTTGCTTCAACACATGCATTTTTCACTTTTGTATTTTATAAATAGGTTAATATTATTTTTAGTTTCTAAAATTTGGCCTCATTTTTATTTTTATTCCTGAAATTTAGCTTCATTACAGTTTTGTCCTAACTTCAGGGACTAAAAACATTATTTCAGGGATCACAAATCTACAGGAGAACCAAAATAAAGTAAAATGTCATAAATTAAAATCACTGATTTTAAATTTTAGGGAACAAAACGAAAATAAGATTAAATTTCAGATACTAAAATCACTAATTTTAAATTTGAAGGATTAGAATCAAAACGAGCTCAAATTTTAAGTAATAAAAGTGGTATTAACCCTTTATAAATTAAATAAAATTTCAGTGTTTCTTTATTATTACTATTACTATTATTATTATTATTATGAATCATGTATTTTTGCATCGTTTTTCAGGGTCGATCATGAACAAAATTGCATCATAATATATTATTTTATTATGTGTAATTACAACTTGCAAAATCTACAACACTTGCATAACAGACATCTGACGTCTATTATAAATTAAAAGCTAAAATATATTTTTAGTCTTTTAATTTTACATAAAATTTTATTTTGGTTTTTTAACTTTAAAAAGTAAATTTTTGGTCACCTAATCCTAAAGTTGTTAAAATGATGATATTGAGTTCTTGAATGCTAATAAAATATTACTAAATATTAACATATTAAGTTTAATATTCAAACAACCATAATTGTTAAAAAAGAATTATCATTTAAGCTAATAATTTTGGGATTAAAGGACTAAAAGTACACCTTTTAAAGTTAAGGAACCAAACTGAAACTTTACATAAAATTAAAGGACTAAATATATACTTTAACCTAAATTGAAACTTCTTTGTTGGGTTGACGGACGTGATCATGAAATTGCATCGTGGCGTGCCTCTTAACTCCTAGCAAAACACTTCATGAATACTTTTGCCGTTCAACCTTACCTTATTTGCGAGGTAGGTAGACTTCTTTTTTTTTTTTTTTTACACTCATCGTATCTTATAAGTGACGTACTATTAACATGTTTAGAATATGTTATACGTAATTTTTTAATCGTGATTTACGGAATACAAAGTAAATATGTAAAAAAAAGTTGTCTCAGTTTACACAAAAAGTGCTTATATATAAGTGATTTCAATCGTGATGACAAATAGAGTTTATATCTGGCTCTTAATGTAAAAATTAATTTAATTTTTAATTTAATTTTAAATATAAGACTTAATCATTCATATTTATTCATTTTAAAATAATTCCTATGATAGTTGTATATGTTAAAAATTTTATCAAATGATAATTTTAATCAATACACATGATTAACAAATATATCTATAACCATTTATTACAAATAATTAAGTTAATTTTTTAATCTATTTTAATTAGTCAATTAATTTTTATATCATCACAGGCAATATATAGAAAATTAGGAAGAATATAAATGTCACCTCGAGGAGAATTTGACGTGTGTCTGGGTCAAGGTCGATGTCACTCGATGGAAGGAAGTGACGGAGCAGTTTTTCTGCATCTTCGTCGCTGAGTAGTTTCATGAGGCATCGGCTTCCAGCTGCTTTCATTTCAGTTCTTGAAGTCACCAGAATTCTCGAATCTTTGTGTTTCAGACTTATCATTTCAACAATATTTTCTGTGCGAGGCCACACGTCGTCCAATACCAACAGCACTGGATTTTCGCCATATTTAGCCAGCCCATGATCCCGCAACTTCTGGATTGCTTCATCCACTTCAATCTGTGAACCCAGCGTCTCAAAGAAGATATTTTTCTTGAATTTACCTGCCAAACCAGACAACAAGACGACAACTACAGAACATGATGATTGTGATCAATAGTACAAACATGGGAGACTACCTTGGACTTGAGGATCACGACAGAGCTTTTGAGCCATTGTGGTCTTCCCGGATCCCGGCATACCATACAAGTTTATTACTTGCTCTTTACCAGTAAGCAGGTTCTTCTTCAACTCTTGCATAGAATCTCCATCCAATCCCACTGTAAATTTCGGGAATCTCTCATCAAGAGGATCCGCGAATTTATGTGCGTAGTTGGTCGGGGGTGCGAGGCTAGGAGGACCTTTGGAACTCAGCACAGAGAGGATTTCCGTGAGAAGATGAAAGATGTGAATTTGTGTCTGAACAGAGGCGAACCTTTCTAAGTTGGCCCCTTCTTTTTGAAGTTTCTGCTGATACCATGGCGCAAGCACGCAATTCCACCAATGGATTTTGAGCTTTCCAATGGCCTCTGTGTTTTTTGCCAATAGCTTCTTCAGTTCCTGGACATGTTTGAGTCCAATTGGGAGATCAAGCCGCTTCAAGGAATCCTCGATCCCTTCAACCACTGGACTCAAATCTGTGACGGTTGCCTCCAGACTTTCGCGAGTGCTATTGTATTCTAGGCCTCTTGTCACTATAGCCACACCATCTTTCGCTAAATCCCAAGCAAGCGAAACATAGTCTGCCATTAGTGACGAGCTCTGTTTCTGCAAGTTTCAGTCTTGATTTACCAGTGAATGGGAGTCTTTGCAAGGTTTGAGTTAATAAAAAACGAAGACGACATAGTCTTGGAGTAGACCCGGCAAAGTCAATTACTTGGTGTGTGCGTGATAATAGAGCCCGAAAATTCCACGAAATCACACTCTTGTTTCTAATTTTCCATGACCATTGAACGAAGAAACGTCAAAAAGGAAATTTTTTTTTAATTTTATCGGTTTTTATGGTTTCCTTTCATATGTATTAATTTATATACTCACAGTGGATTAATTTATAAGAGATATGGCGGTAATGATTAATAATGTGACTCTCATTGGTAATGGATTGGGATTGATTTTTGTACATGGAACTAAATAAAATTAAAATTAATCATATTAAAATTATATATGTAAGAAAATGATTACGTGCAAAATAATTTTTTATTTTTTATTTTAATAATAAACAGATATTATTTCAGTATCTCACTTTTGAAAAAAATATTTTGTATTTTGCGAAAACTTAAAAGAAAAATTATCATCTTTGAGAGGTTGGGTTCATAGATTCAGGTCGACGAAGCAATGAACATGTTGCAGGATCAGCTTTCACTTATTTTATGGACCTTGGGTTATTTCCTGAAGATCAAAGAATCCCCATTGCTGCATTGTAGACATGTGGATTGAACTGTTTGACCCAGATGAACCAGGAAGCTTATCTGCAATGCTCACCATCCGAGAATTAATAGCCATGAATTTGGCTGCCGGCATCAAAGTTAGAAGGTAGGAGTACATGACTGTGCATTCTTTTTCATGATCAAACAAAAACCATTAGAGAGCAGAAGGAGACTAATCATTGACATGTTTGGGAATTAGAATCATCCTCCGAAATGGTGGCCCAAGCAACAACAAAGCCTAACTGCTCCTCCTATCCTGTCAACCACAAACCTGAAAGTTCTTATAGTCACCAATTATGGTGGCTGTAAAACTGACTTAAGAAACCTGAAGCTACTTTCCTTATTAAGCCTTAAAAGAATCAGATTGCAGCAAGTTTCAATTCCCTCCTTGTGTGATCTGAAGAATGTGCACAAGCTATCACTTTACATGTGTGATGTGGAGGAGGCTTTTGAGAACAGTTCCATTGACTTCTCAGAAGCAATGCCAAAGCTGGAAGATTTGAGCATCGAGTATTGTGAAGATGTGATGAAGCTGCCTACTGGGCTCTGCAATATCGTCACCATGAAGAACCTCACCGTAAGTAGTTGCAACAAGTTTATCAGACTGCCCGAAGGAAACGGGAAGCTTGAGAATTTGGAATTACTGAGGATTATTTACTGAGTTGATTTTGAAGAAATGCCAGAATTAATCACAAAGCTGAAGAATCTAAACCTTAAAAAGTTACCAGACAAGATTGGTGAGCTGCAGAAGCAGAATCTAACGAAGCCTTACATGACAGGTTACCCAATATGAGAATTGCCAGAATCAGTGATGGATTTTAACAAGTTAGAGAATGTGATATGCGATGACTATGCATTTCCCTTATGGGAAGTCATCATTACTTGCGTTTCCAGACTGAACATCAAGATGGCCGACATCGATGTTAGCTTAAATTGGCTTTCATGAACTTGGCTTCCAAGGTTTCTTCATTTGAATAGACAAAAACCTCTCAGGTTGGTCTGGATGTTTGTTTAGCTTTCTTAGTTGTCTTTTGACTAATTGACTTGTGCAGCCAATTTGTACTTTTGTAGCACAGGTGTGTTGTTGTTGAAAACTACGAGAGATACAATCTTTTTTTTTTTTTATGTTTACTTATAATCAATAATTTTTGAAGATTCAAGCTCTAAAGTGAAAGATGATGCAGAAGAAATTCAGAAACTTATGAGAGATGAATAATGGTGTGATCATTAGGTAATGATTCCCAATGGAAAATTTGGAGGTTCCATTTCAAAAGCAATGGTTGCAACTTAATTTCAATTTCAAGCTTAAATAATTTTAGAATATATTAATTATATTGAAAATAGAAGTATTAAATTGAACAGGTATTAATACAAATACAACTGACCCCTCTTCCCCTTTCCCTCGTTGTTCTTTTTGTTTTTTTTTTTGACATTGTTCTGTACTTTAATCAAGTATCAACATAAGTTTCCATATTATAAATTATTAAATTAATTTTATAACGAAGATATAAAATTAGTAGCAAGTTAGAAGATTTATAAGTCATACAGGGTCTTATTTAAACTCTACAATATTCAACATCCACATCTAGTTTTAGAGAATTCAAATGCTTTTTTTATTCCCTCTTCTAAAAATTCTCAATATAATGAAACAAACTAGCTAAAGGCAAAAAGATATTAAAAGGTCCAGTTAATTCTGACCAAGGATTTTCAATTGTTTTTTTTTTTGGGAGGGGAATACAAAGATGCATTATTTGAATGACCTTTTGGAATCTTCCGTGCTTTTTCCTGTATTATTGGGACGAAGCTGAGTCTACAAAAGTATTTGTCAAGTGTGTTGACAAACTGGACAATAATGTTATCAGAATTCATAAGCAAATAGCTTAAATAAAATAATTTATAATTAATACTTGGAGTAGTAGGAGGTTGAACCCATAAAAACATGAGTCTATAATTGTTGAAAATTGAACGTCTAAACTAAGTCTTGTGTGTGTGACCCTTAATGTCTGGGGAAAAAAAAGTCTTGAATATTTAAATTTGGGTTAATATTCATTTAGTATCCTGAATGTCTTTCCAAATAGCTCTAGCATCTTTTATATTTTGTCGTATTCTTGAAAAAAATTTTCAGATGTATCTAAGATTTAAATTACTACCTCCGGTTTTAATTATAAGATTTTGCTTGTAAATTATAAACAAAATCTTATAATTAGGATTGTAGGCAGTATTTTGCTATTCTTCATCAGGCATCCTGAAAATTTTATTCAGGTGTGTCAAAGGCCGTAATACTTTGAGATAAAATTACACCACAAAATATGTTAGAATATTATATGTATCTACTCCTCCGGTCCTTAATATAGGACCCAATTGTTGAGTTGATTTTGGTCCTAAATATAAGACCCATTTATCATATTTATCAATTTTCTCTAAATTACCCCTATGGATACTCTATCAACCATAATCAAGTAGAAGATAGAGAGGAGTATTAAGAAAAATGATTATGATATTTTAGGAAAAACATGTCACAATTTTTATAATTAACTAACTTACCTAACTTCCTTAATCTAATCAAATTAGTTAAATGGGTCCTATATTAAGGACCAGAGGAGTATTAATTTCTTTTATATAGTTTTCCTTCATTGTCTTTGAAACTATCTGCTGAAAGGGGAAAATCTTCGTGGAACTCCTTTTGCAGTAATATATTAAAATAAAATTGCAATGCAGTGCCGGTGAATAAATACACGGACACACACGATCCAGTCTATCACCATGGTGGGTTTTTCAAAATAACTTTGACTTTGTGGTCTCTCTCTAAATTCTTTTTGGTTGTTTGGCTGTTTTCTTGCCGGAGAAGCATAGACTGGAGCATTTGTGGGGAAATAACTTGGAACGTTCACGGCATCTTCGAGCTCTATTGAGGACCTTATCCCCATCATTTCCACTCTTTGATCTTCGCTGTGGTTATTACTGTGTTTACACGCCACTGTTTAAAAATCAAGACTGCTTCATTAAAATTTCAATTTGAGAATTTTGGTGTTCGGGTTTTTCTGGTGCTGAAACCGAGCTAGTTACCAATGGCGGATCCTTCGATCATCCTGGAGTTGGTAGAGAAGCTTTCAAATATTGCAGGAAGAGGTCTGGAGTACAGAAGTACTCGCCAAATTCTGGAGTCGACCACCAGGGATTTGGGTCCTTTGGTTGAACAGATTGGACAATACGCTCAGGAGAATGATCTTCAAACTGAAGAAATTGAGAAGCTGAAAAGATAATAGAAGCCAACCAGGAGGTTCTTGAAAAGTGCAAAATCCGTCCGCGGAATTTCTGGCTTGCCCCATACTTTCAAAGAAAGCTCGATGAAAAGTATCAGTCCCTTCTAAGGTATTGCTCAGTTCAGATGCAAACGCAGATAGCAAGGGATTTGAAGAGAGCCCTGTCCAAGCTGAGTTCTGATGATAATAGCCCTGGGAACCAAAGCACTTCATCTCAAGCGTCTAAAAGAATCAGAACACGGACTTTCAAGGGTAATGAAAGATTCCCAGAATTTACAGTGGGTTTGGATGGTCCATTCATGAAGGAGTTGAAGTCTAAACTGCTTCATGGGGACGAGCAGGTCTTGAATTTGCATGGCCTAGCAGGATCCGGGAAGACCACTTTGGCTAAAATACTCTGTCATGATCCCCAAGTCAAAGGTAACCCTCCTTAGTAGCCAATTTTCGTATTTTTCCTTTTCTTATGTGCTATCATTCCTAGTGTCTAGATCAAATTTATCATCGATCGTCTTCTCAATTTTATGCATTGACTTGCCAAGAATATGTACTTTGTGTTAAGTTATGAAAAGGATCGAGTCATTCACCTAAAATACCTGCAGGGACAAATAACATACTCAGTCTTTATGGGGTATCATCCAGTATTATATTTATTAGAATATCATTCATTTACTTCTTTGGTTTGACTAGATAAGTTCAAGGATATCTTCTTTGAGACCCTGGGCTCACAATTTCGAGGCAATGAAGCGATCGATGAACTGCAAGATCGGCTGCCTGAGTTCGGGGGAAATCCAGTGTTGTTGGTTCTGGATGATGTTTGGCCCGCCTCAAAAAATGTTGTTGAAGAGTTTAGGGTCCAAATATCAGCAGGCTCTAAAATTTTCGTGACTTCAAGAGTCCCAATTATCACACTCGGACGATACCCCATGGAACAACTTTCTGAAGATGATGCAGTGGCTCTTTTCCTTCACTTTATTCAACCAAGCGACATTGATTTTGATGACAACGAAATACGAAAAATTGTCCTGCAGGTGACACATATAGTATATTCATTTATTTTTCTCCCAATGATTTCTGTGAGATGTGATAAGACATGATGAGTCAAAACTCTGTTGCTTCCTCTCATATTACAGGCTAGTTAATTAACTACAACACTGGCACTTTAGATAATGCATGTGAAATGGAAAACTAAAAATGATGGCAGTATTCTGTGGAGAGCATATTCTGGCACATAAAGGAATCAAGGTCATAAGTCATAACCTTAATTAGAGTCACTGATTTTATTTGGTTGACTGAAATGCAGATAGTGAAAGGTTGTAAGCGTCTGCCACTTGCTCTTGAATTCATTGGTCGCGAACTACAAGATAAGGGTATTGAGGAGTTGCAAAAAGTACAGTTAGAATGGTCACGTGGCCAGTCTATCCTTGATTCGAATTCAGAGTTGCTTGCCCATCTCCAAAATTCCCTGAATCTGCTAGTAGATGAGTCCATCAGGGAATGCTTCATGGACCTTGGATTGTTTCCTGAAGATCAAAAGATACCTGTTTCTGCTTTGATTGACATCTGGACAGAACTTTATAACCTTGATGAACTTGGCATATGTGCAATGACCATCATCCGCAAATTGATGGACCTGAATCTGGCTGCTGGCATCAAAGTTAGAAGGTATATATGCATGTACTGCATATTGGAATTTTGAGATATAGGCATATATGAGGTTTGAATCTGATATGATTTCCCTTAACATGATATACCTTCAATTCTTTCTCTAATTAATCAATGTGTGGCTCTTTTTAATGTATTCTCTAATATCCTTTCTGCTACTTTATTCTTCTTCTTTGCCTAGGCTTTTGCTTCTTTTGAGTTTCAAAGGCCTCAGGTTCACAATTATTTCTGATATATTCTCTAATAATGCATTCTTCCATCATAGTCCGCTTTGGCTGTAAGTTGGGGACAAATTCATGCATAGGTTTTTAATCTTCTTACATTTGGGTTTTCATTCCTGTTTTCTGCAGGATAGTCAGGATCAGGAGGGTTGAAGACAATTACTACAATAACCACTTCCTCGTGCAGCATGATCTTTTCAGAGAGTTGGCCATACATATAAGCAACCAAGAACTATTTGAGAATAGGAAAAGACTGATCATTGACATGAATGGGAATGATCATCCACAATGGTGGCCTCAGCAGAACCAGCAGGAAGGCATCACTGCTCACGCCCTGTCCTATTTTACCAAATGGTTTAAGGATCCGAATCAGAAATGCGTATCTGCTCGTATACTGTCTATATCAACAGGTTTGCTTATCTCTTTTGATATTGAATCAATGCACATCACTAAACTAAGAAGATAACATCCATCCTTTTTCACATTTGATGCAGACCAAGACATCAATCCCGATTGGTGCAACGTTCAAGCAGATGATGCTATTGTTCTGGTTTTGAATCTGAGAACTACAAAATACACTTTACCTGAATTCATTAAGCAAATGAGAAATCTGAGAGTTCTTATAGTGACAAATTATGGCTTCCGTCCCTCTGAGTTAAAAAACCTTGAGCTTCTCGAGTTTCTAAGGAAACTCAAAAGAATCAGATTGGAGGGGGTTTCAGTTCCTCCCCTTTGCAGATTGAAGAACGTGTGCAAGTTATCGCTTTATATGTGTGAAGTGAAAAAGGCTTTTGAAACCAGTTCCATTGAATTCTCAAAGGCAATGCCTGGTCTGGTGGAATTGAACATTGATTACTGCAAAGATTTGGCGAAGTTGCCATCTGGGCTCTGTGACACTACCACCCTGAGGAAGCTCAGCATCAGTCATTGCAATGAGTTTAATGAACTTCCACAAGAAATTGGGAAGCTTGAGAAGTTGGAATTACTAAGGATTAGTTATTGTCCTGATATTAAAGATATGCCAGAGTCGATCACAAAGCTGAAGAATCTAAGCTTTCTAGACATCACTTACTGTGGAAGCCTTAGGAAATTACCAGACAAGATTGGTGAGCTAAGGAGTCTGAGAAAGTTTTATATGCCGAGCTGCGCAATAATGGAATTGCCAGACTCAATCAAGGATATGGACAATCTCCAGAGTGTGATATGCGATGAGTACACATATCCTTTTTGGGAAGTCATCAAATATATCCACTCTGGACTAAACATAAAGATAGCCAAAACCATGGACACTGTCTTGGATTGGCTTCTTGATTTGAGCTCCAGGGGCTTGTTCCATTAAGTTGCTCATCTTGTTATGAATCATGTCAAAACAATGTTGTTCATCCTTCTCTGTCTCTCTTGTTTTGTCTTCTGACTTTGTAATGGGACTAAATCACACTCCTTCAATTGGACAAAGTATAAACATAAGATCAGATCAGACACACAACATGAAGCAGATGTTTAAGAATTTCATTTTAGTAAAAATTAATACTCCTCTTATCCTAAATATAAAATCTTTATACACATTACAAAAAAAGTCTCATATTTAGAACCGGAGGAGTAATATATTCTCCCCTTTTTATCAATTTTTATTATAATAATGCAATAAAAATTGTATAACTTTTAAAATAGTTGTAGTTGTTACAATTTAATCTTTAATGTCACATGATGAAGTTATTAAACGTCCTAAATATTTCATTGTTTTGAAGGAAAGAACCACATATATAGTAAAAATATTTTTTTAAAATTAAATCTAAATCTATTAACTGTTAATATAATTTATTCTTAAAAAAGCAGAAGACCACAATTTAAAAATATAAACCAAAATTAGACAAGACAAATATAAGTAAGACCATATTTCTTTGCACATTTTCTTTCATATTTATTATAAGGGAATATTTAAAAGTAAAAGTATATTTTTAACATATGTATTAATTTTAATTAACTTTAACTAATTATTTATTATTTATAAATTAGTTATTTAAAATTTATAACGATGAATGGAGGAAGAAATAGAGAGGCGCGAAGGGATCGGGGCCAATAATTGAAGTGGGAAGGAGGGTGGAGTTGGAGTTGCACCGACACAAACGGATGAGCATGGACTTACGAAAAGTCCTATAATAATTAAATACTGAAATAAAATATTTTTAAAGGAAAAAACACGGAATTTAAAGCCCGCATCCAGAAGGTCGTGCCACGGCTTCCCCACTCCAATGAACATCGTGAAATGAGCTTCTACTGACTCCCTCACTTCTCTATCCACGTGGATGTTCTCCCCATCAATCACGTGGACCCCACCCCCAGTTAATCCCACCTTAATCACACTCACCCGCCCTGCATCCACTTTTCTCGTCATTATCTCCTCCTCCATTCTTCCTACTTCTTTCCAACCTTCACTGTCATTCTAGCCTCTTTCCCTTTTTATTAGTGTTAGATTATTCTTTCGAATGAGATGATGGGTAAATATGCCGAAACAATCATCATTTATAAATATTTCAAAAATTGAAGTAAATACTTCCAAAATTTTTCCCCAGTAAAAAAAATATTAATCATGTGTAATTAAGTCTAGAAATTACATTTACCTTAAATTTAAATATTATGGATAGTTCGAATGATGATTACATTATGAAGAAACCCATGTGTTGGGATGCTCTTCATTATTTATTAATACTCTAACTATTTTTAATATAAGACTTATTTTACAGTATAATTTAAATTAGACATAGGAGGAATTATATATGTCTTTTAAGGAAGAGAAGACAATTATTGTAGTTGGGAGGGTCTTAAGACAGCGAAACACCAGCTTATTGTACAGGATAGGACGCCATTCTTCTACGCCATTATCATTTCAAAGTTCACACCCATTTGCCCAGGCACATGGCACCCTCAGAAGGCCCCAAAAAACGGAGGAAGGACGCTTCTCCTTTAAAGGTTTTTTTTTTATGTGTTTATTAAACAAAATAGCTTATTTTCGGATTGACTCTTATTTTGTCCAAGTCTCTGACTGATTTCCTTGTAAATTTCCCCTTAGAAATATTATGTGATCGTTAGTCTGTCAAATCAGGGCACTTTGCCCGCCAGAGGAATCAATCCTCATCCCCTCCAACACTTTGTCAAAGAAAATATTACTCTTGTCCTTATTATAACTTACTTGTAAGAAAAATTTTGTTTACCTTAAACACAGGTTACTTATAAAATATTTCATAATTACTTTTTACTTTTTGTTCAAAAAATATAAGAATAATTTGTCAGCGTAAACACAAAAAACATTTTAAAAAAAGTAAATTTAAAATTTTTTATTAATTTAATATACTTCGTGAAAATAAGTTATAAGTGATGAAGTTGTAACGTATATATTCGACATCTTATTCTCATACAAATTACTCTATGCATTTATCCTTTTTACTTAAAACAAATCATTCTTTCTTCTTTTTTTTTATTTGGCTCAAAACAACTCAGTTGCCATAATTTTGAATCGATAATGAACAGAAAGCTCAACAACTAAGCATGATATTTAAAATTCAAAAAAAAAAAAAAGGAGCTTTCTTCTATATGATTTTCCCAAATAAAAATTTATTCCTAGCCCTGAATGATGGATTTTAACATTGAAGATGAAGATGGATGGTTTGAAAATAATATAAATGGGACAGATCAAATAGGGATTATTTTAAACAAGCATAATTTAGATATTAGGACAAAAGAATTGATCCTATGGAGTGGACAAAAGCTCAAGACATAAAATACATTACAACTGTGTCCTCCTACACTTCAGCAATCTCGGTTGAATTTACAAACATTAAGATTTAAGTATCACCAAACTTTTCCAGCAAATAAAATAAAATTAAAAACCATGACTTCAATTGGGGAAAAAAAATAAGAAAAAGAAAATAAAAGTAATGATAATCATAGCATGACACACCTCTGAGCAACTTCTGTGTGCTGTTCTTCTTCATCTTCATCCAACAGTCCATTTCCAGATCTTGAATCTAACATCGACCTTGCACTTGGCGTTTGAAGTTGACGCCGTCACCGGCTTCTTGCCGGACGGAGGAGTGACCTTGATCCCGTCACAGGATACTCTGATCCCGACTTTGGGCGTCTTCAAACTCCCCATCTTCGCCGTCACCTTCGTCTTCAAATTTACCTCTAATGGCAATCCACCCTTGCTCTTCATGCTCGACTTCAATTTCCCAGCACTCTCGCCGTCCACCGTCTGCTTGCTGCTCGAAACCGTAGCCTTCAACATCGTGGTGTTCTTCTTCCCGTGTTCGAAAGCGGGGATCGTGCCGTCGCCGATATCGACGCCGTCAGAGAGAATCGAAATCGAGGTGGGCTCGTAGTTGAAGACGATGTTCTTGTTAGGGTTTCGCGCGGTAACGCTGATGTCGAATTTAGAGTCTACCGTTGAAGACGAGGAAGTGAGGTTAAGGTAGGCGAGTTTCAGGGAAGTGACAGTGAAGGTAGGCCTGTGTGGGCGGTAGATTAGGTAGAAAATAACTCCGGCGACGCCGATGATGAGGAGGAGGATGAGGATGATGAGGAGAAACCAGTATAAGAATCTGCAGCAGCATCTGCGATGGCTACGGCGGTGGTGAGGTTGGGGACGGTAGGTAGGTCTGGTGGCGCCGTAGAGTTGAGCTTTGGTAGCAGGAAATGAAGGATTAGCGGCACCACCGTTGGTAGTGGCGGTGCCGTTAGCCGTAGGCTTGGCGGAAGGATAGATCCTCTCTGCCATGGAACCAGTGTAGAAGGAAGAAGAAGAAAAGGAGAGAGAGAGAGGAATGAAGTGGAGAAGAGAATTAAAGACTAAAGAGAAAGGTACCTGTTATCCTTCTAAATTATGAGAGAGATGGAGATTAAAAGGTCTATAAGTGAAGAAAAAGGTCATTGCGTTTGTGTTTATTATTATTATTTTTATTATTAGCAAATAATAATATCAAATTATTATAATGAAATTACATTAAATCTCGAGTCTTCAACGTTTTTTAGTGTACCATTCAGAGAAACGGCTATTTTTTATGGTGAAATGACAGATAAAGAAGCTCCAAAATGTGAAATATCAATTTGGGAAGCTAAGAAATGTAATTACCCATAGGGAAGTCCTTCCAAATTGGGATTTTGAATTCAGTGAAATGACAAAAATGCCCTTTGTTTCTTTTTTTTTTTTTTAAAAACCACCCCTCACCGGCGGCCGGCGACCGGCGACCACCGCCGGCGACTGGCCTCCGGCGGCCGCCGACCGCCTCCGGCCACCGGTCCGGCCACCGGTGTGGTGGCTGCCGGTGAAGGATTTTTGTGACAAGATTTTTTTTTTTTTGGGAATAGGATAATATTGGTTCAAAGTGGCGGGGGTGGGATTTGATCCCACAACCCCTTGGCCACTTGGACTAACAAAAGGATGGCCATTGGACCATCAAAAATTTCTTAACCTTATAATGCAAACAAAAATATAAGTTAACTCTTTTACTGTGACTCCAGCTCGTGACAACAATTTATCTGAGGATGACAAGTCTTAATTGAGAAATAACAAGTCTAAATTTGATATTAACAAAACAACTTTTCCTTATACATAACATAGCAGCATGTGCATTAATTAAAAATGATCATAATTTATTTAAAAATGACACGTCTTTACTATAAAATGACAAGTCTAAAATTGATATTAACAAGACAACTTTTCCTTATACATAACAAGAATAGCATCTACGTAATTAAAAATGACCATAATTTATTTGAAAAAAACACGTCTTTACTGGAAAATGACAAGTTTAAATTTGATATTAACAAAGCAACTTTTCGTTATACATAACAAGAAATACCGAATAAATTATGATCATAATTTATTTAAAAATGACACGTCTTTGTTGAAAAATAACAACAATTTATTCGGTATTTCTTGTTATGTATAACGAAAAGTTGCTTTGTTAATATCAAATTTAGACTTGTCATTTTCCAGTAAAGACGTGTTTTT
Source organism: Neltuma alba (assembly GCF_004799145.2). Taxonomy (NCBI): domain Eukaryota; kingdom Viridiplantae; phylum Streptophyta; class Magnoliopsida; order Fabales; family Fabaceae; genus Neltuma; species Neltuma alba. Next base: position 114,291 of record NW_021636253.1, on the reverse strand, counting down.
TTCAAATAAATTATGGTCATTTTTAATTAACGTAGATGCTATTTCTTGTTATGTATAAGGAAAAGTTGTCTTGTTAATATCAATTTTAGACTTGTCATTTTATAGTAAAGACGTGTCATTTTTAAATAAATTATGATCATTTTTAATTAATGCACATGCTGCTATGTTATGTATAAGGAAAAGTTGCTTTGTTAATATCAAATTTAGACTTGTTATTTCTCAATTAAGACTTGTCATCCTCAGATAAATTGTTGTCACGAGCTGGAGTCACAGTAAAAGAGTTAACTTATATTTTTGTTTGCATTATAAGGTTAAGAAATCTTTGATGGTCCAATGGCCATCCTTTTGTTAGTCCAAGTGGGCAAGAGGTTGTGGGATCAAATCCCACCCCCGCCACTTTGAACCAATATTATCCTATTCCCAAAAAAAAAAAATCTTGTCACAAAAATCCTTCACCGGCAGCCACCACACCGGTGGCCGGAGGCGGTCGGCGGCCGCCGGAGGCCAGTCGCCGGCGGTGGTCGCCGGCCGCCGGCGGTGGTCCGGCCGCCGGCGGTGGTCGCCGGCCGCCGGCCACCGGTGAGGGGCTGGGTTTTTTTTTTTTAAAAAAAAAAGAACAAAGGGCATTTTTGTCATTTCACTGAATTTCAAAATTCCAATTTGGGAAGGACTTCCCTATGGGTAATTACATTTCCTTAGCTTCCCAAATTGACATTTCACATTTTGGAGCTTCTTTATCTGTCATTTTCCCAAAATATAAATGATACCGTTCATTATTTATAAATAAAACTTTATATTTAATTTAAAATAATATGTTTTTTTAATGAGTTTATGGTACAGTTTTAATTTAAAAAGAAAAAGACAAAAGAAAAGCGGAGGAAGAAAAAGGAGAATAGTGAGGTAGGACGGATGGGAACGTTCCAACGAGAGACAAAAGCTGTGTCCAGCTCGTAGTGAGCGCGTGCGGAATCTATACCAACCTCTGCGTCTCATTTATTATTTATTTATTTATTTATTTTACTTTTGGTCAATTTGGATCATTTTCTATTTTTTTTAGAAAAAAACAAAATGATATCCGATGCTCCTCCCGTCCTCCGGTCCTTGATTTTGAATAAAATATATTTATTAAATTGATTTTAATTCTAAATATAAAATTTATTTTTTGTATTTATTAATTTTTTTAAATTATTTATATAGATATTTCCTTAACTATAATCAAATAAGAAAAGAGAAAGATACTAAGAAAGATAATTATAGTACTTTAAATAAAATATTTCATATTTTTTATAACTAACTAATAACAAATTTATCTAACTTCCTTAATATAATTAAAGTAATCTTATATTAAGGAAAAAATAATAATATAAGTTTACAACTTATAGTTAGTGAAGTAAAATAAAATCTTAAGAAATTATTAAGAAAACTAAAATTAAAATGATCCAAAAGTTAACAAACAGAAAATTTAAAAAGCAAAACTCAAGTCTCCCCAAATGACAGTGAAAGTCGAACAAGTTTATGGAAAAGTTTGAAGAAAATCTGTCTCGATAAAGTAAGTAAGTGCTTAGTGCCTTAGTGGCACCTCAAGGTAGGGTTGCAAGACATCGTTCTCTGCTTCCATTGAAACCCACGCCGCCCAAAAAAAAAGAAGAAGAAGATATTAGTAAGTATTAGTATTATTTTAATATGAAAAATTAAATAATTAGTATTTTTAACCCAATTGACTTTTCATGACCTTTCCAGATACACACGCATGGCACCTATGTGTGATTAGAGTGATCCCCATAGAATTTTGTGAACCCTGAATTTGAAATTAATGGTATTGATATATATAATCTGTGGATAATGCTCCATAGTTTTGTACTTTGTACAGAAAAATAAATATAGAAATATATAATTCTTTTCCCTTCAAACCAACTTCAATATGCATATTTCATTCATCCATTTTACGTGTTTATGCGTATTTTGGAACAGATATCCATTCCCTACCTATTCTACATTTTTCTTAGATAAGAGAAAAATGATACTATATCCGATCTTATTTATGTTCTCCAAATAAGTTCTTATAAATAGGACCGAACATAGTACACTGATTTGGAGGGTTTGTTTAGAGTAATTAAGACCGAAGGAATTAATTGACATATTTCCGCCCATTTGTTCACATTATGACTCCCATTAATTGTCCTTTCATGTTTTGAAAGAGCCATAACCATTAACTAGAATGAGGCCCCTATCTTATCACTGATAACGGACTTTATAATTAATATATACTATTGTGGAATAATTTTTTTTTTCTAAACAAAATTTTGTGCGAATTTTTTAAATTTTATTTTATTAGCACAGTGAGTTTTATAACCTTATTCTACTCGTGTCATTAACTTTTGTAAAATGGATGCTACTAATATAACAAAGTTAATTGATTTAATATAAAAATATAAATATAGATATCTGTAAAATATTTTTCCTATGAACTTCCTCATCCTCTCCTTCTACTACTTCCATCCCTTCTATCTATCCACTTCAATGGACAACAGACTTATATAAATCTTTATTACAAACTCAGCTTATTCACTACTTTTAGTTTAGAAAACACTTACTCTACTCTAAGACAACTCATATTAACAGTTACTGATGACACTACCTAATTGGCTTCATTCATTCACAATGAGCCCAATAAAAATAAAAATAAAAACTTTTCATGTTAATTTTTTTTAAGAGACCAATGCAATAATTTTATACTCAGTAAAGGTTTTTTTTTTTTTGTCGTGCCTCAATTATACTATTATCTGCTTCGGCAGAATTATTTCGTGATTTCTTCTGTGACAAATTCGTTTATTTTATTTATTATTTATTTATTCTTGATTGTGTAATTTAACGGTATTGACGATATTCTGAACAACCAAATACGACGGCTATTCATATGCAAATAAATCATATGAAGTTTAATGAGCAAGTGTAATACTCTTAAATATTAAAATAAAGACCAATTTTTGAATCAAAAAAGTAAATCGACATGATTCCGAAAATATAATTTGCCCTTGTCAATTCTCAAATTTTCAATTTGTACCACTTAAACTTCCAATTTCCAACATTTTTTGCGATAAGAAAATTCTTATTTGACACTGTTAATTTTATAATTAATTATTGAACTGTCATATCCCACTCATAAATATGTGATATGAATGTAAACCCGTATAAAGAGACTAATAAAGTAGTCTACAAAATAAGAGTCGGATTCTTTGAAAGCCACATTCCGGGCCTTGGAAAGTCTCTTTCATTTAAAAAATATTTCGGTGGAAACAAAACTATAATTTTAAAAATATTTTTACGGTGTGCAAAGTAAATATATGGAGGAATTTGTTTCAATTTGTAGAAAAATACTTTTAAAAAGCATTTTTTCACTAATCCAAACACTTCCTAAATCCAAAGCTTACAGCACTTTCTTTGGGTTTGGGACCAAATCCCTACCTCATTATAAATATTTAAAAAAAATAAAAAAATATTTTAAAATCCATCATGTGCTTTTGTTTAACTTAGCTGTTTAAATTTAAATATATTTTTAACATACCTTTTAATTAAATTGAAACTTTTATACAGTTATCCTTATTACTAGGTCATATTCAGCATACATTGTCAATCTTAACCGAGAATAATTTTGTTTAGACAATACTTTTATCAAGTTATTTACATTCGTTATGTTGCATTCTCCAGTCATATATAGCCATATGTCTTATTTTTAAAATATTAGCATTTAATAGCATTTAATTATAAATTCATATGAAAGAAAAAAATAATACATACCCATGTGTAATTGAAAATTTTAACATAATAGACATAAACAACATGATGCAAGTTTTGTTCTTTTTCTTAAATAGATATTCTGCGTTCAAATAGATTCAAATTCGAGATACCAATACTTAAGCAGTTAAAATTCTCAGTTTGAAGAGAAAAATATTATTTAGAATATAAAAAATATATTATTTAATAGAATTTTTTGGGAATTAACAAAAAGAAGCAGAAAAGAAAACAAGTGATGTGAGGTGGTGAAAGGCAAGTGGCAAAATTCAAGGACGCAACCACTGCCATATCATGATAATATTTGAATCGCACTCGTATATGAAAAGAAGGTCAAGCTACCTGCAATTTTCGATTTGAGTCCTTACCTTCCCTTGCTTATTATATTTTATATAATACTATTAAATCATAATTAATGTGATCTCATTATCTTCCCCTCTTAAAAAAGTCCATGTTTATGAAATCATTTCTCATGAGAATTTTATTTTAATTATTTTTTGTGTGCTATATATACAAAAAAAAGAAATTAATAAATAAAATACAGTACGTAATATAAATTTAAACTAAATATCTCAAGCCACTGTAACGGTTGGAAGTTGGAAGTTGGAAGTTAAGAGTTGAAAATCGCAGGTTCACAATTCCATACAACATGCACAGAAAATAACTGAAGAAATATAACAAAAAAACGCAAAAAAGAAATAAAAAATAAAAAGGAAACATCATGGAGCCTAAAAGGATAATCGCGACTTCTGAGATAAAACATGAAATTGTTTTAATTATATTGATGTTTAAAATGATTGGCGCATCAATTTTATGATGATTGGAATATTCAAGAAGAGCATTAAGTATAATATGGTTGAACATTGAAGAGATATATATATATCATCACTACTAATTTATGTGTAAGATTAAAGATATCCTAAACAGAGACATCCAATTGTCATGATAGATGAAATGTTACTTTCTTCTCATCATGCCGTCTCATCAAAGATAAAAAGAAGACTATAGAAACACACAAAACTATCTTTCTATCTTTAAAGATAAAATGTTACATAGCTTTGTGTGTGTGGGAATATATATTTCTGTGAGGAAAAGAAAAAAAGTGTGCATGCATGTGTGATAAACAACGAAAATGAATGGTCATCTTTTTTTTTTTTTAATCTTAGCTTTTATTTAGCCAGAATGAATGAATTCCATAAGTATTTTTGTAAGTTTCAAACTGAGCTCGTTTTCTTAACTACCAGAGTTATCAAAATGAGCTCGTTTTCTTAATTTTAGCTTCTATTGAGTTAGAATGAATCGTCACCAAGAAGATTCCGTGGAACTTGCTATTTGGTTACATATGCTGGGATATCTGGGTCACACGCTGTGAAAAGTTATTTAACCCAGATCAGAATCCAAAAAACCAGACGGCCAAGGACAGCTTTTTTAGAGCATGCATGGATAGAGACCTGATGCAGGAATACAAATGGAAACACGGCGAGGTACCTACTGCAGGAATTCTAAGAACTCGGCATGATGCTGGTTTCCTCCTGGAGTCAGACGGGTCAGTTTTGAAGGATGGCAGTAGCGGCTGTGGAGGAATGCTATGCTTGCAAGAGGGAGGCTGGATTTTTGGATATAGCTGTAAATTAATTTCTATACCCCCTGTGGTTGCGGAAATCTTCGGTATCTTCTATGGCTTGCAGATGTGTTGGGACAGAGGGATCAAGGATATAGCAGTTCACTCAGATTGCATTGAAGCCATTAACCTTCTGGTTAGAGGCTACGACTTGGATCACCCGTTTAGAGACCTCATTGAAGAAACCCGCCTATTACTTCATAGAGACGGGCAAGTTTATCTGAGCTATGTCCCTAGAAGTAATCTGACCTTAGTTGACTTCTTAGCTAAGTCTTCCCACACTATGGAAGGCTCGTTCCGTATTCTCGACCAGCCTCCTACTGTCAACAATGAAATTGATCACGAGCAAAACGCTGAGGCGGTAGCATTGGCGTGAGCTTGTTATTTTTTGTATTCAGTTTTTGATTCAAAAAAAAAAAAATGAATCGTCACCTTTCTTATTTATTATTATTTCCGTTTTTTATTATAAGCAACATAGAATTATATTACGTAGACTAAAAAGTTAGTTAAAAACAATAAACAGGTATAAATTAAAAAAAAAATTCTCCAAAATACCTTTATTTATGAGGAGAGAGTATAAAAAAAAGAATAAGAAAATTATTATAATACAGAAAATTATGAAAGAGAGAAAATGTGTGACAAAGAAAGATGATGGTTTGAAAAATAAGACAATAAATGTATTGAATATTTAAAAAAGTAATTAATTAGAATAAAATAGAAAATTTACTACAAAAATTTAAAACAATTTTTAAATGTTACTTATATTTAGATACAAAAAGAGATGGTAGTTGTTGTTTATAAAAAAATATGGAGGGAGTAGTTATATATGTGAATGATTAATTGCAAAAGGTGGTTGTGCTACACATGGATTAGTTATTTATATCAAAGTACAATAAAAGATATATATTTAAAATTTGAAACATTAATCATTGAAAATAAATCAACTTTTGAGTTCTTCTTCTCCTAACTCAAGGTTGCTGTGACACTATCAGCCTCTGAATACAAAAATGTGTTGCATAATAAAAAAAAAAAGTTGAACATTTCTCTCACTATACGTATATACAAGTCAAAACTATCGAGAAGACATGGATGGTGCAACTTTTCTGAGATTTTGTGTAATATATATATATATATATATATATATAAGGAGTTTTTTTTTTTACCAGCAATATGTTTATATTATTACAACTAAGAATTAGTTGTGCTGCAAATAATAGTCCAACTATAATAAATCAAACAAACACGAATAGTATACTTTGCTAAGGAAAATCGGTTACATGGGGAATAAAGAAGAGGTGGCCAAGCCTGCAAAGGTCAGGTCCGACTGGTCGTAAACGGGAACGCAAGGCGCCTTCCTTACCACGTCATGGGCTCGATACCTACGCGAGGCACCCTGAGATTAGTCTGGCCGATAAGCTGGGATACCCTGAGTTAATGATACCATCCTACTCAAAAAAAAAAAAGAAGAGGTGGCCAATGATATTTAGCAGCGGCGTTTCAATATTTTATTTAAAAAAAAATTAATTTCCCAGAAATCAACCGACACTGCCGGTCAAGCCCGGGGCGCAGCAGCGTGTGAATTTCATCATTTATAAATACTGCGATGTATAGCTTCTTTTCTTATAAAACTATTACTACAATTAATTGATTAATTTGAATAAACTAATAAAATTTATTAAGTTAGTTATTTGTAATAAATAAGTATTATCATTTCTAAAATATTATTGCTAATCAGATGTATTAACTAGAACTATCATTTAATGAAATCTTTAATACTATCTCCTATCTTTAATATAAAAACTAATTGACTAATTTAAGCATATTAGGAAAATTAATTAAGTTAGTTATTTGTAATAAATAGATGTTGTCTTTCATAAAATATCCTTGCTTGTCTTCCAGGAGATACTCTTGCTAATATTAGTTAGAATTATTATTTGATGGAACTTTTAACATGTACATTACTACAAGAACTATTTTAAAAAAATAGATAAATATGATAGATAAAAATGGATTAGGATCTTATATTTAGAATCAAACTGAAAGTCAAACTAGTTCTTATATTAACAACCGAAAGTAATATGTGCAACCAGAAAAAATAGATAAATATAAAAAAAAATGACTGAAATCTTTTATTTATGACTAAATTAAAAATTAAACTAGCTTTTATATTAAGGAAGAGAAATAGAATTAAACACTATGTGGGGAATTAAAAATATAGACATTGTTTTCTCAACTTTAGATATTACGATCGAACTATTGAGAGATCGTCAGATCAACATGGAGAACTCAGACCAGATGTAAATTTCTAACAATTTTATGATCACATGTTCTACATGGAGATTTCCGTGATGTAAATTATTTGTGATTTATTACTCCCTCCGATCCCATATATAAACTTTAAATAACCAAATGAATTAACAGTTAAAATTAATTAAAAGAGTAAATGAAAGAGATAATAAATATAAAAAAATTATGAAAGAGCATATATGAGATAGTATTAATGTGTGAGAGAGAGGGACTATTAAATATAGTCAACTCAGGGCAAAATAAGAAAAAAAATAATAAATGTTCACACAAACTAGAAAATAAAGCTTATATTTTGGACTAAACTCTTTTTGAAAAGTGGAGCTTATATATAAGAGCTGAGGGAGTATAAATATTGCAACTTTTGATAAAGTTTTACAATATATATTGACAAAAAACATTTTAAGAAATATTTAAAGCTGTAAGGTGTAAAAATAATCTGAACACTAAAAAATATATTAAAAATAATATAAAATAATATGTTAAGTTAGTTATTTATAACAATTATGTGTTATCTTCTCTAACATACTTTTTTTGTTAATTATATGTATTAGTTAGAACTCACACTTGATAGAACATTTAACACATGTAATTATTATAAGGATTACTTTAAAAGAAAATGAATAAATGTGAAAAATAAAATGGATTATGATTTTATATTTAAAACCAAATTAAATATCAAATTAGCTCTTATATTAAGAAATAGAAATAATAATAAAAACTCTACAAATCATATACTTTTTTCCGCCACTTGAAAATTATAGCTCACGGGTTGGAATTACTCTTTTGCGCAAAATTCTAATTTCAATTTTAAAGTCTACGTATGAGCTGCTGTGGTGGCATCATATAGAAAAAATGACAGAAAATACCTGTTAAATTTTTAAAAAAATAAATAGATTATATTAATTATTTTTGTAATGGTTTTAACTATTCTTATAATAATTTTAGCAAGTTAAAATTATCTATTTATCATTTTGAAATTCAATAGATTTTTTTGTCATTTTTTCAATAATATAAAAGATTACTATATTGCATGGTTTCTTGGAATGAGAGCAACATATGCTTGGGCTCCAAAAGACAGCCCAATAATATTAGAGATCCAAATTTATTTTTGTTAATTAGGCCCTTAACATATTAATTGGTTTCAGCGTTCGGACCATCGTTTGTACTTTTTTTTTTTTGTCAAAGACCATCGTTTGTACTTTGTATGGGCAATAATATTTGAATCATAATCACTGCATTTTTGTTGTTGTTGTGATTATGCATTTTTCTTGGGACCTCATAGCACCGTCATTGAATTTTTTTTTTAAAAAATAATTACAAAGCACAGTCGTGAAATTTTACTCTATAGATTAACACATGATGGGAACACCGGAGAAAGGCTATTGGGAGGAAGATATAAAAGCACCCCAAAATATGTATAATATAAATAAGTTCCATAATTGGTCTAATTCTTATAAATTCTTAGGGACTTCTTTGAGATAAATTTGTATCGCCAAATGATTATATTGCCCTTTTTTTTTTTTATGACAGAAGACAAAAGCTGTCAATTCTGAATATTGTCTTCATTTCATAAGATTAAAATTTTTATTTTTAAAGTAGAGTAGCCATTCATTACTAGGTTACCCCTTGCACTTAAAAACCCGATCAAACTTTTTAAAACAATACTTCTCATTGCAATTTGCAAAAATTTTCTTGTCATTTTATATAATTAAAGTTGTTATTTTAAAAAATGAAATAGTCATTATCACTATCGATACTTAAAAGTTCAAAATAACACTCCCTCTAATTCAAAACATAAGCATCAAAATTTTGAAGGGGTTTTGAATTTGTCTTATAACTGAATGCTTTTTTTTTTAACTCCTAATTAGTTATATGTCTTTCTTATCTGTTTCTTTACTCATTTTTTTCCCACTTAAACAAGGATATTTTAAAAAAAATAAGTTACATTTTTATATATTGTCTTTAACCAATTTTAAATAAGTTTTTGAGTTGTTATTATTTTATATAATTAAAGTTATGATATTTTTAAAGTGAAATGGTAACTTATTTCCAGGTCATCCCCTCCCATTAATTCCTCAACAGCTAGAGCTTCGTGAATAAGAAGACCCATAAATTCATTGTACTAAGATTGTAAATTAAAATGCAGCACCACCCCCATAATATAAATGAATACCCCCACTTGAAAAACAAAAGATGGGCCCACTCCAGGCCCAAAGAGTTTAGCCCACAACAGGGTTTTGCAACCAAAAGAAAAATCATGCAAATGAAATGAAAAGGGTTAATTCCTCTTAGCATAGTAAATCAAGATTAAAACTCATATTAAAAGAAATGCTCACATTTAGTACTCAATAATATTTTAGCATTGCACTCATAATTGATCTCTCTCCTCTTTTTTTCAATAGACGACGCATATTTGATGTCTAGTTGAAAGGAATTAATAGCTAATTTTTCATAATTGGACAAATATTCTTTCGAGTGCCCATATATCACCAAAAATTCTCTCTTTAAAATTCAGAAGCAGCTAAATTTAAAATTCATAATCTCATTATGGGAATTTAATTCGGTTACTCATTAATTAGATAGCGATGGCTCTTGGATTTAGATTAGAACAAACCAATAATATCCAAATTCCAACAAAAAAGTGCGCATAATTAAAATGATCAAACAGTGCAATTAAACTTTTATATAATTTTGCATATTTGTTTAGAGTACGTTAATCTTAATGTTCTCAACTTGATAAGGACTAATTTTAGGTCCAAAAGTGACTTGAGGATACCAAAACTTTTATATTATTTTTTTACTAATTAAAAATTGATTTTTCAAAAAAATAAATTTATTAACGAACACGGAGGAAGAATATTATAGTTACATAATCAAACCAAATATTTAATCAAAAGAACAAACCTAAATCTATTAGAATTATATTTACATTATTTAAAATAATATTAAAATTAAGAAATGATTAAATCTAAATAATTTCATTCCAAAACTCTCATGATTAATTTTTTAAAACAAATTCTAATTTTTCAGAGGGGCAAAGCCGACACAAGTGAGAGAGATTTTTGTGTTTGTGGTGGCCATTGGCCAATGCGCGTGACTGTTCTCGCAGTCACCAAAGTCGTTTTCGTGGATAATAATAATATAAGGACAGCGCATTCAAAACAAACTACCAAATCTTGTGGGTTTGTCTCTCCACATTAAATACCCATAGTTTATAATTTAAATTCCCATTAAATTATCCCACATATTGTTATTCATTATCATAATTCTTATTGTTATTATATAAAAGCAAAACAAGCTTCATTTTTTGTTAATTCTGTACATATTATAGTGTGCTCCTATTATGATAGAGATAATATATTTAATAAATTGATATAATTAAAATTTCAAATTTAATATCTGTGGTTCTTTTTAAAATGTTGAAGGATTCCATCACTAGTTTCTTTTTTTTGGGCGCTGGCTAAAAAAAAAAAAAGTTCCTTCTTGTGGGCCAAACACCTGAACTGAAGGACGTTGACGTTTATATGCATATTTCAAAATTGATAACGACTTTGATAATTTATGTGCACTATGCACACATTTGAAAAATATTTCCACGTTCGACCCATATTCATGTGAAATCTTAATGCATTGTGGGCTCACTAAAGCCTAGAACTTTTTTTGGGGGAAAATATTATTATTGAATGAAAGTAAAAGTAACAAAAAATAGCAACGGGATTGGGTTTAGCATAAGGGGCTAGCTCCTCACAACGTGACGAATCAAAGTTCGAATCTCTACTGGGAGAGGTGCCCACATTTAGTTGCTGACAGTGCCTCGAATAAGATTGTCTCTAATAGGAAGATACCTATATTTTAGCAAAAAAAAAAAAACAAAAAGCATCCAAAAATATCTATAAAAATCAACGCACGGTCCTACAGCAATCAATACCAATATTACTTCAGATAAAAGTATGCAATAAAAAATGCCATATATATATTTTTTGGTTTCTCTTTGGTAAAATTCATTTTTAAAGGATAGGAATTAAATAATGAAAGAAACTGATTGGTCATATGTGAAGCTATCACTTTGTGGTAATAATTGAAGAAATTGCCGGTTCATCCATGCACATGGATTATATGATGGGGCCTTCATTATTTTCTCAGACCATTGAATACTTTCAGGGTGGTGGATTGAACATGATCGAATCATATTTGTCTGCGTCCACTGCCGGTAAAGTCCGATCACGTTTTGTCTGTAAACAACACAGACCACTCACAACTAACAAACAAGCATTACACTTTCAGCTTTCTTCATTTTGATCTATTGGTCGCTTTCCCTATGGAAACGGAAAGAAATTGATTATTGAACCGATAAAGAAGTGTTTTTCTTTTTTTGGGTGGGGAAAAGAGGTAAAATCCCATTGGAACACGAACCTGGCGCCCATTGGGCAAAGACAATCCATATTCTTGCTTCAGAGCTGGAGATAACTGACAAAGGTGCCTAAAAATTTCAATAAAAACCTAACTTTAACTATTGTAAATCTGACGTTATAATATTATATAAAGATTTCAAAGCCTCCCAGGCTACCATGCTTTGGGTGAATCATTGTTTGGATAAACCAACAAGAAAGTCAAGCGTTGCACCGTTAATTAATTGAATTTATTGATCCTATAAGTCTCACTCACTCCCACACACTTAATCTCGCAATCAAGCACGCTCCTCACACATTAGCCCCACCTACCACCAGCCTCTTGCACAGACATTACTGTACTATGATGATGAAATGTGTAGCTGGGGTTTATTCTTGATCTTAAATCTTGTAAAGAAACAACGAAACTATGCTTTCATAAACCTCATGTCTGCAAAGTTTTGAGCTTTAGGTCTAAAAAGGTGAAAGCTTGATTTATCCCCACCTGATCCATTCTGGTGTCCTTACTGGAATTCTTTTTTCTCTTTTAATATTGGTGTGTCTGCTTTACTTGCAGAGCTCTATTAAGACTGTTCCTTACTGTGATATCAAGTTTCCGCTTCGCCAAATGCTTCTGGTTTCACCACCTTCCCCTCCTTGGGTAGTTGGTGAAAGTTGAGAGATCTGCCGACTTGAATCTCTAAATTCTTCAGAATTGAAAATGGGGTTGCAGCTGACTATTCTTCTCTTTATGCTGCATTTAGTTTTCAGTGCTCCACAACTTCATGAGTATAGAGGTATGAGCTTAATTGTAATGTACTGTGTTGTTATCTACAATGAGAGCGTATAATTCATTCTATACTTATTCAGATTTCAGAACTTAAACGCGAGATCTTCTTTGTAAGTATTCCCTTGGGCAAATTGTAAGGACAGGAAATCAATAATTGATCTATTCTCTTAACTTCGACGTCGACATTTGGTTCTGATATGGGTTCGTGACTTCCTATGATGATTTTCTTCCATATGATTGTAAATTGAATGACTTCCCTGCTATGGCCTATTTGTTAATTTTACATATGCTAGCTTCTTTAGATTGTTTTCATTTGTCTTTGATACAAACTTTGTCTGTCGAGTTAAAGTTCAGAACGAGTTGATGACCATTAGCAAGGTCTAAAAACTTAACTAAATTGAAGTGTTTCATGATGGATTTACTATTCACCCATGGCTACCCTTTCCATTAGGGTAAATTGTAACTTCTTATCTGGAAAGGCTCATGTCCATAGCAATTTTAAACTGAATGAACTAATTTCTATATGCAGCCACGAATCTGCACCATTCCAGAAGTCATTCAAGTATTGCGCTTCCACCATCCCAGTCATCTCCTAGAGTTCCTGCAAGTATTGCAATTCCACCTTCCAAGTCATTATCTCCTGGTTCTGTACGTTCTCCAATATCACATCATAAGCATCACCATTCCAGAAGAAAGTCCAGAAACCCAACCCCTACTTACAATCATGGAGGTTTGACGTTTGACTGAAAGAACTTAAAATAGAGCTGTTGTGGAAATTATAGACATGTTTACATGAAATTTTTTTTCCGAAAACTCACTTTAAATTCAGGTCATTCGGTTTTTCCTGCACATCCTCCTTTTCCTTCTCCAAAGACCAGGAAATTGCCTGCACCTGCACCTGCACCGTCGCGAGCATTTTTATCAGTCCCCTTGAATGGTATAAAATTCTGAGATTACTCCTTGTCAGTGCCTTATAACTATAATTTCTTATCTACCCTGATTGTTGATTGTAGCCTCACTTTGGCTCCATCTTTTGTCCGTCAGCTCCTTCTCCTTCGCCTAGAGTCCTACCCCTTCATTCAAAGCATACGAAGGATCCATCCCCATCACCGGTTTTGGGTTTGCCACCTCCACCTCCTAATAACGGTATATTTAACTCTGCAGCAGCCCTTAATTATATATATATATATATATCTGTATATATATTTCACCAGTCCCTTCTTTTTCAACGACATCAAGAAATTTCCGTGATCCTCATCTTTTCTGTAGATTGCATGTCTCTGACTTGTTCAGAGCCCCTTACATATGCGCCTTCTGGATCACCTTGTGGTTGTGTTTGGCCCCTACAAGTTAAGCTCGACCTTGGCATTGCAATATACAAGTTTTTTCCTCTGGTCTCAAAGCTTGCTGAGGAAATTGCAGCCGGTGTTTCACTTAATCGGAGCCAAGTTCGCATTGTGGGAGCTGATGCAGCTAACCACCAACTAGAGAAGACCAATGTTCTTATAAACCTAGTACCTGAAGGAGTAAATTTCGATGATGCAACCGCATTTTCAATATATAAGAAATTCTGGCACAAGGAGATTCTCACAGATGCTTCCCTCTTTGGATCCTATGAACTGCTCTATGTTCATTATCCAGGTTGGAAGGAATCCTAGTTTCTTGAGGCAATTCTCTTAATTATATTATAAATATTAACATCTAGACTTCTTTTGGATTATATGTGCAGGTCTTCCACCATCTCCGCCTTTGGCTTCCTCAAGCATCTCTAGTATGGATGATGTGCCATACCCTGGCTATGACTACAATGGAACAATAATGAAACCTTTAGGAGTAAATGTACCAGTGAATGGAAAGCACGGGAGTAGTGAAAGAGGAAGCATGATTATAATAATTGTGTTGTCATGTATAACTGTGTCTGTTCTATTCATTGGAGCTGCCTGGCTGTATCTGTTGAAATGTGGATCTTGTGTTCAACAACCTGAACATATCCCAGATGATTCAATCCTATCATCTTCAAAACCATCAGGTATCAACTTCATTGCTAAAAACGCTCTTGTTCTTTGTTTTCCATAATTACAGGTATCATACTTCTGTTGGTTTCTTGAACCAATTCTGTAGCATATGGCAATTGGCGCCCCCTAATTTATCTTCTAGCGGAATTTTCTGTTTTACCCTGGACATATGCCGGACTAGAAGAACTAGAGGGTTGAAATTGCTTCTTTCTGAAATATTTTAATCGGTTCCCTGACTTTTATGACTATTCTTCTTTTTTTTTTTTTTGGCCAAATTATGACTATTCTTCTGGACATTATACTTTTAAACCTCCAATTGGCATATTGTTTTATTGTGTATCCATTATCATATTGTTTCAAACCTCACATTAACATGGAATCCGCTATAAATACATTACTAAGTTTGCACTTTTCAGGGGCTATTAAGTCATTGACCTATGGGAGCATACCAGGTTCTAGATCAATGTCATTCAGCTCTGGAACAATAATATATACAGGATCTGTTAGGACCTTCACTTTGAATGAAATAGAGAAAGCAACAAACAACTTTGATGCTCTCAGAATAATAGGAGAAGGCGGCTTTGGGCTTGTCTATAAAGGTTTTCTACATGATGGGAGGGATGTGGCTGTGAAGATTCTGAAAAGGTATGATCAGCATGGTGGCCGTGAATTCTTGGCAGAAGTTGAGATGCTTAGCCGCCTTCACCACAGAAATCTAGTCAAACTGATAGGTATATGCATGGAGAATCAAACACGCTGCTTAATCTACGAGCTTATCCCTAATGGAAGTGTGGAATCCCACTTGCATGGTAAGCTAAAAGAGCAGTTCATGAATGTCAGCAATTCATTCGTAGATTTTCTTTATTTTTTAATGTTCTCTATGGTCCCAGGTTCTGACAAGAAAACTAGTCCACTTGATTGGAATGCTAGGATGAAGATTGCACTTGGTGCAGCACGGGGACTGGCGTATCTCCACGAAGATTCAAATCCCTGTGTGATACACAGAGACTTCAAGTCTAGCAACATCTTGTTGGAACATGATTTTACACCAAAGGTTGCGGATTTTGGATTGGCTAGAACAGCACTGGACGGGGGAAATAAGCACATCTCCACACATGTTATGGGAACATTTGGGTACCAAATATTATCCCCTTTCAATCCTTCTTTCTTGTTTATACTTCTTTTGGGGCTGGGTTAGGCTAGGCCTAAGGTCATTGTTATATTGGCTGATCATCATCCAGATTCTTTTTACCATTTGTTTGCTTTTCATTGTCCTGCAAACCCATTTCTTATTGCAGGTACCTGGCGCCTGAATATGCAATGACTGGCCATCTTCTTGTCAAAAGTGATGTGTACAGCTATGGAGTTGTACTCCTTGAACTCCTAACAGGAAGAAAGCCCGTGGATTTTTCACAGCCACCCGGTCAAGAAAACCTGGTGGCTTGGGTTCGTCCGCTACTCACAAGCAAGGACGGTTTACAGACAATCATAGACCCGGTTTTAGAGAGCAACGTGTCTTTTGAAGCTGTGGTAAAAGTTGCAGCCATTGCATCGACGTGTGTGCAGCCAGAAGTCTCGCAACGCCCTTTCATGGGTGAAGTCGTTCAGGCCTTGAAGTTGGTTTGCTGTGAGTTTGACGATACAAGCATTATGAGATCAAGGAGCTTCCATGAAGAGAGTGTTCTAATCGATGGAGATGGGAAATTTTCAAGAATTTCAGGTGAGATGATGGGTTTCCAGACATTAACAGAATCAAAGTTGCTCAGTCCATTATCAGATCAGGGATTTGAGTCCTTCAGAAGGCATTCTGATTCAGAGCCTCTCACCACGGAGAAAAAAAGGAAGGTATGGCAGAAATTGCGAAGTTCATCAGGAGGAAGCGTTAGTGAGCATGGATTTTCAAACTTCCCCACATCTTGAATATAAGTTCTGATAAAATGAAGGTGTGCTCATTACTGAAAGGGGGATGACCATATTTTAAGCTGCAAACATGAATCAAAGCATCGAACAGTTTGGGTGGCTCTCGGTAAGAGTCGTGGAAAATGACTTTTTCTAGACAGTCGAAGTCTCCAAGAAGCCAATTTGGAAGAGACAAATCTGCGGAGCAAAGCGAATAAAACATTTGTAGCAATTGAACTAATCTGTTCACCTCGTAGTATAGAATTGGGAGCTGTATCGTCATTCTAAAGCTCCTGAAGTATCATCGGACATGAAGATCCAGTAACAGAAATTCAGTAGTGAAATCAAACATTGGAGATCTTTAATTACATTTTCGTTGGTCATATAGAGAGATACTTTCTTCCTTTAATGTGATTATTTAGTTATTTTAATTCATTTTATGTTGTACAAGGTAAATATTTGAGAGTAGTTTTGTCTTTAAAAGAAAAAAGTAAAAGTGATCATTTAACGTGGAGGCAAACATTCCACATATCTTATTTTAAAGTTGAAGGTCATTCGTCTTGATTATAAATAAACTACAATAGGCTTCACACATTTGCAGAGTCCTAAATGAGTCATGCTCTTCACAGCTTATAAATGCTGCAACATTCTAAAATTTTTTACAGGTACATTAGTATTGATTACAAGGTTTGTATAAGTAACTGTTTCATAATTCAAGCTGTTACAAGGGAATTTAAGTTAGGGAAAGACAGTTGGAAAAGTCGGGTTAGTGACAGTTAAAAAATATGCAAACTCCCAATCATCCCTGTATATATAGAGGTTATTACTGAAGAAAATTATGGAATGATTGAACGAGAAGTTAAAAGAACTGCTAATTACTGGATCCCCTGAATTTGCAAAGGTTTCAAAATAAGTTCTTCAACACAGACAAAATTTTACACTTTTAGCAACTTCTGCTTCATAACACCAAAAAAAAAAGGAACACCCAAAGAGGTTATTTTAGAAACAGGCGAAAGTTGCCCTTACAGCAAGCTTTTCTTCCTCAAGAAACCAAGATTTTACTATTAATCTATTTTCAGTGACAATTACAACAAATAGGCTATATTAATTTTCAATCCTATTGCTAACACTGCTCCTTTTGTCTTCATAATTCACCTTTCCTTCCTTATATACCACCCGACTTCCCCAACCTATCTCTTAAAGTCTTCAGTCCCACGTACCTGTAACAGACAAATAGAATTATTGGCAAGCAAGAGATATAGATAATGTGTATACGCTTTTCTAGTGAGAAAGTTGATGCAAAGAACAAGACTCAAGTAAAATTTATCAAGTGTTTGCTATCTGATTTTCTAACAGAAACATAAACCATAGGCATTTTTCCAAATGAAGCATCACATCACTGACTCATGAAAAGAAAATGTCAGTATGAAGTGTGACTAAATCCAAAGCCCCCCCCGGGGGACCAAATCTTTTGGCTTCTCCAAAAAATTCTCAGGATCCGCATACTGCGTATAAATGCAGCGGTCAGGATTCAAATTTGCACATGTAAGGCCCACATGTTAGATTGCTTTAACTAAATCTTAATCCCTTATGCACTATATGGTAAACGTTGCTTTCACATACCTGCCCATCATCATCACAGTGGCCTGAGGGTTAGTCCCTGGTGACTCAGTAAACGTTGAGCCATCCACCACACGGAGTCTATCAACACGAAGAACCTTATAATCAGGGCTAACCACCTTCCCCACATGGCACCCACCATGGTAATGCCAAATAGTGATCACAGTGTCTCTGCAGAACTGCTCTAGTGACTTTGTGTCATTGACATGCTTGGGTACCAGGTTGACATTAGCCTTCACAGTGAGGTTAAGAAGTGTCTCAGTGCTTTCTTTGTCACACAAAGTGTAGTTCGTGAATCGATCCGAGTGTACAACCTTAGTTGCTATTCGAATGCCCTCAACACAACGCTGAACATCATATGGATGGTTGAAGTAGTTGAAGGTCACAGACGGGTTGTCTTCTACATTGGTGTTGATCAGCTTGAGCTCACCAGTTGACCAAGGACTCGCTACTTTTGATAAGATGAAGCCTCCCCTGAATGCTTCAACTGGTATTTCCCGCTTGCTTTTGACGTATTCTTGAACAATTTCTGGTGATCTCTTATGAGGAGGAATTGTGGAGAGCTGCCCAATCTGGTTTATTGTGGAGTGGAGAAAAGAAACACATCTTTGCATGAGTACAATTTATTAGTTGCCGAAATTGATTAAATTGAACCAAATATACTTACAAGCCAGACGAACACACGAGACACATCTATGTTGAGTGTGCTCTACATTTGGTAAAGGGAAAATTAATAATTTTGATTCAATTACAACTTAGTCCATAAAATTTAACTTGTCCAATTCAGTCATTTAAGTTTCAGCCGTTTTCCTACACTTTCAAAGTTCTTTAGGACCAAGCTACAACTGAAACATAAAATATAGGGACCAGTGTAGTAAATGACACAGACTTGAGGTTTCCCTTTGGTAAATCTATGGGACAAGACAACAAGTAGCATACCTCAGCAGACAAGATACCATGGTGACAGTGGATGCTATCGTCAGACTGACCAAAGCCACTGCTAGCCTCGATGTACACTCCCATATTGGTGACACCAACTATTTCTATCAGAGACTGCCTCACTGGCCTTTTAGAAGGCACAAAAATGGTGTTCAAGGGGTTATCAGTCATGCCCTTCCCAACATATGGGTTGTCAAGCACCACAGTAATATTCAATCTTTCAAGTTCTTCTTTAGGACCAATCCCACTCAGCATCAGTAATTGAGGCGTCCCAATAGCCCCACATGACACTATCACTTCACTCTGCATATTCTTCCTCAGAAATGCTTCATGCTGCTTCCCATTCTCGTCTGTGAAAATTACCCCCACAGCTTTTGGCCTTCTTCCTGCATGATAAATGAAGTTAAGAAGTTAAAACTCTCTACCCCATATATGATAATTTCAGCACGTTCCGTGACAACGCTTGTTTTTGTTTACCTCTTGTGTCAAAGACAATTTTGTGGACAGTGGCATGGATGAGAACAGAGATTTTTCGAGGGTTTGCGGAAGCAAGAAGTTCGGCGGCAGAGTGGCGGCGGCCAAAACGGTCGAAGATGGTACCACCGACCTTGGTGCCATGGACATGATCGAAGGTGAAGCCATTGAAAGGAGAAACACCCACGTCTAGAAGGCCATCTTTAACAGCTCGCTGCCAAGTTGCGATCTTTGGGCGATACACGATTTGCTTCTCAACCCATGGGTACGACTCGTTCACCACCTTCGCATCCCAACCCACTTTCTCTATAAATCTGCATTTGTTCAAAGTTAGTAAATTTACATTGCCTCTGCCAATCTCAATTGAAATGTGTCAGGGAAAGAACGAGTTTCGTTGTTCAGGTAATGGTCATGGGTCATGGGTCATGGGTCATGGGATCAGGCCGAATTTCCTCTCATGCATGCCTCTATTTCTGTTTCATTCGGCTCAAGCCCCGAGGACCAGGGAACAGACCATTGGATAAGTTATTACTCATTTTTGTGTTAATTTAATACCCTTTTTTTTTTAAAAAAAAAAAACTTCTGTCCCAATTAATTATTAATTTTTTATTTTTTCACTCGTTCACTTTCAAAACCTTTCCTATTCATTATTCCTCCCACTCATCATCTTCATAAAAAAATATATTTAAAATAAAAAATTATAATTTGTACACATTTATTACTTTTAACTAATTTCAAACAATATTTTAATTTTGATTTATGTGAGTTGGTTTGTTGTTATTTTATTATTTATATATGAAACCAAAGGGAATATTAAATTTCTAAAAAGACATAGAGTTCTGATATTTTTTTTTGAAAAATACCACAAATTTTTATTTGCAAAATTTAGTGATAATTTTGTCCTGTGTGGATCTTTAAACTAAGAATAAAAATCTTATTACCATATATGAAGCATGAATTATTATTATGGTTAGCAAAGGATTGACCAGGAATGACTACTTCAAGAATTTATCTTAAGACAATGCATAATATAATGATAATAATATGCTCCCAAAAAAAAAAAAAGGTAGATGATGAATGGTAGTTATATCATACTCCTCCGGTCCTAAGACCCTCATACACACTGTATAAAGGTCTCACATTTAGGATCGGAGAAGTATAATGAGAATCTTCCGCACAAAATCAATGTTTCAAATTAATTAGTAATATCTAAATGAGGTTTTATAATTAAGATCAAAGGCAGTATTATTTAATTATGTGTATATATATGTATATACTTTTATATAGATTACAAAATTATTTCGAAACACTTCATTATTAGACTGAGGTCAATATTTTCAGATTCAGCAATAAAAAAAACATTAAATTACTTTTTTTTGTTTCAAAAACATTTTATTACTTCGCTGGTAACAAAATCCAATATAATAATGCTCTCTCATATGGAAGATATTATAACACCTGAGCTTCACCTATAATTGTTCTATTACTGAAGGATAAAGCCGTACAAAAATGATAAATAATTTACTAAGATTCTAAAATAGTACATTAAAATTCTAAATCATTTTAAAATAAAAATAAAATTCCAAAATGGCGGTGTATTAAAATTGGACAGATGTATGGGCATTCAAATGTAAGGATTTTCCTTTGAATACAGACATGTCATAAATATTTTGGGAGGAAAGGACCACAATAATGGACTATTGTTGAGTATTTTAAAAAGACACTACTTTCTGATATTCACACACAACAATGAACAATGTGATATCAATATTTAATAGGTGGTATGCTCATAAAAAATATTTTTAATATCTAAAAAGAACTATAAACCTATTTATTACATTTTAAAATATAAATATTATTTTTTATTCATATTTTCATTCACCTTCTTATACTTAACTTTTTATGTACTCCTATAAGTATCTAACCAATTAAATATTTCATTTAAAGGTTATGCCCTTTGCTTGCCTAAAATTTTCTAGACCACACATTTCATTAATGGTCATAACTCCTAACCTTATAAATTTATAATTCTCAATAAATTAAAGGGTACCTTTTAAATTTATTTTAAGATTTCGAAATTAAAACTTGGACGTTTGTCACGTGGGTGGTTGGACAGAGACCTATCTCTAGCCTCTCTCACTGAAGATTTGTGTAACTCTATTTATATAGCTTTTGTTTATTTTTTTAGCATAAAACACGTATATGTTTATTTTATAAAAAAATATAATGTTTATTTTAAAACATTTTTATTTAATTATGAATTTCTTGCCCTTCTTTTTTAACAAATAAAAGCTCTGCTAAGAAAGTATGGAATAACAATGGCTTTTTTCCTTGAAATGAGAAGTAATCAAAGTATACAAGTTTAAGTATCTAAGGAGGTGTTTGAATGGAATCAAAACTATAATTTTAAAATTATTTTTACAGTATACAAAATAAATATGTGAAGGAGTTTATTTCGATTTGCGGAAAAGTGTTTTTCAGAAGCACTTCTAATACTTTCCAAACACCCTCTAAGTCTAATTGAATTATTTAATTGATATATGCGGTGTAAGTTTTTCAGAGAATGAATTACTAGCTTATCTTAGAATTTTCTGCAATGTTGTTAAGGTTTTATTGATGATTTTATATTTTATATGAAGTTGAAAAATGAATTGGATCTAAAATTTTGATTGGTTATATGTTTTGCTTAATGTAGTTGTATTATATATATAATTATTTTTCTGAGAATATAAATTAGAAAAACTTTATAAATTATCCTATGGTAGGTCTTGGTATAAATACAAAAGCGAAAAGCCATAGTGATACACCAAAAATGAGAACATGATTTCATTAAATTATGTCACAGAAGAACGAAAACATTCATTGAATTTAATTTATTGTGTTCCAAAAGTTGTGCAAAAAAAAAAATCCAACTATTTCTTTTTTTCTTTTCCCCTTTTTTTAAGAGAAAATAAAATAAAAAGAATATTGAATTTTAAAATTTCAAAATAATATTGATTACTAGTAAAAAGAATAGGGGGAAATTGCAAAAAAAGACCTTGGAATTGTAAAAACGCAGATAGGGACCCTTGAGCCTTGACAACTTCACTTTGGGTTTTGACAAGAATAATATGCTCTGAAGTTGTCAAAACCCAAAGTGAAGTTGTCAAAACCCAAAGTGAAGTTGTCAAGGGTCCCTATCTGCGTTTTTGCAATTCCAAAGTCTTTTTTTGCAATTTTCCCAAAGAATAATGTGATTTGTTTTAAGAAGTGATATTTCTATGATTTTAAATTAATAATTCTGTAATAAGTTAATTCAGATATAATATACTATGAACTTTTAACAACTCATTATACACAAATTATAAATAATACAACTTATCTTTTTCATCCGTGAAAAAGCAATTAAATGAACCTACCTGGAGCTTGCTCTGGTGTAGAAACCGGCATTAATGGAGGTGCCACCACCGAGAACCCTAGCTCTTGCATTGAGGACTCCGTCAGTTGAAACGAAGTACTGAGAAGGTGAAGTTGCAGAAGTGTCCGCCAAGGTAATGTGAAAATTCTCCATAAACGACACATTTGGATTGTTAAACGGCACCCCGCCTCTTTCCAGCACCAAAACTCTGAATTTCTGTGATAGAGTTGCAGCCAAAGGGCACCCTGCAGCTCCACCTCCGACTATGATATAATCATACCCGTCATTGTTCCTTCTTGTTGAAATCGATGATGAAGATGATGAGAATGAGCTTGCCCTTTTGATGAAAGGATACACATGTTGATTCAACTTGTTCTTCTTACCTGCATTCACTGTTTCATGTTACTTTTTTTATGTCAATTTTCTTCTGATATATTGCTGCTATTGCTGAAATAACACAAGCTTGGAAAGTAATATCTGGCTGATGGTTCTGTTTTCTGGATATTGAGAGTGAAGGATATGTTAGTTCATGAGAAGTTCAAGTGAAAAAAGAGTAAATCTGTGATCATCACAAACAAAACCCATTAATCTTCTAATGTTGAAAATGTAAGAAATTGAGAATTTCGGTTTTGGTTTGTGATCTCTTGAACTGAAACGTATGAAGCAGAGAAAACTAGTGCTTTTGGGTACACACTGTGTAAGATGGATAGTGGTGCTTCTTATCACAAAGCGGAAAAACCAAATAGATGTGTAATTCACACAGGGTACACACTGTGTAATTCGCCCTTAGCCTTCTGTTTCCACAGAGATTAGCCCTGAAAATAGAGAGGTAGACAAAGAAACAAAAGATGGATCCTAAACTAAGAAGAATTTTGAGAATAAAATCTTCCCATATGGCAAATGAAGCAAGAAAATGGTAGCATGTGAGTTAAAAGGCTCAACCTTGACAAGAAGTTGGAGAGATGAAGAGCCATAAAACAAGACAGAGCAAGAATTTGACTGCACTAACTGAAGCCATTGAACTTCACAGGCCTCAGAAAAGGGCACTCAATGGAGTAGCTGTTTCTTTCCAAACCTCTAAGTGGCTACCTCTGGTTGGCCTTGTTTTCTGTGAGCATAATATATATATGTATACTCTCACAAAACTATACACCATGTAAATACTTAAACCAGTTAATAAATTTTAGCTAAACCACGCACAAATTAAGATAAATGCAATGTACCAGTAGCATAAGCAAGAAAAGTCAAAGTGTGAAGTAAGAGCAAGTTAGGGGTGAGAATAGAATGCTACCCTCTCTACCGTATTTAAGAAAGCTGAAACTGTACAACGGGGGAAGTCATTTAATGGTGAAATGAATGCCACGGTTGGAGTGAAGAAGTTATAGCCGTAGGATTTGGGATGGTTTTGTGATCATGTTAAACAACCCTTTCAAGGCCAGCTCACTTACCGGCACATACTATGAGTCATAAAGCTTCATATTTAATATGCCACCAAAGCTATGTGTAAAGCCATTTTAGCTGGTCTGGTCATACGTGAATTGAGTTGCCTTGCCATTTTCTTGTTTCTTCTAGATATACATCGCAAGCTGGGCTTTCGCTATATTCAACTGCCTCTACGACTGATACTATCCGTCATTAATACTAACATTCATAATTCAAACAAGGGTTAAGGTGCACTCAACACCTCATGTATTTAGCCAGGTGCACCCAGTGGCCTGAAGTAATTTGTAATGCAAATTTGCCCTCAAAGTAATTAAATTGGTGCACCGGTATTCTATGCTAACAGATCTGTTAGTTTGACCGTTAAATTGATGAGTCAGCACAAATTTGACCAGAAAATCTAACGTGGCATGTCTAATAAGCAGGGGATGTGGAATTTTTTCAGGGTTAAGGTGCATCCAGTGCCCCAAGTATTTTTCCAGGTGCACCCAGTGGCCTAAAGTAATTTATGGTGCAATTTTGCCCTCAAAGTAATTAAAATGGTGCACCGATATCCCATGCTAACAGATCTGTTACTTTGACTGTGAAATTGATAAGTCAGCACAAGTTTGACCAAAATAATTTGACCTAGCATGTCTAATAAGCAGGTGACATGGCTTTTCTTGTTAATTCCATTGTTTTGTCTGAATATTACTCCTCTGGTCTTATTTATAAGGTACTTCCAGCATGTTTCACACAGACTAAGGAAAACCCTAAATTTCATTAACTCTCATTTAAATTTTAATAACTTTCCAACTTTATCCCTATTTAATATATATTATACCTCATATAAATAAAGTCAATACAATAATAAATGAGGGTTAAATTTGTATATCCATACAAAAAATTTCTCTCAGTGCCTTATAAATAGGACTAAAAAATATGTTTTCTCTTTACCCTATAAATAGGACTAGAGGAGTATCTCTAAAAAAATTTCTTACTCTGAAAAAAATTCCAAGAGCCGAAGAGAGCATTTACTGAACAGAGAAAACAAAGCAGTGGCAGACGAAAAAAATTTCATATCACCTGCTTATTAGACATGCCAGGTCAAATTATTTTGGTCAAACTTGTGCTGACTCATCAATTTCACAGTCAAAGTAAGAGATCTGTTAGCATAGGATACCGGTGCACCATTTTAATTACTTTGAGGGTAAAATTGGATCATAAATTACTTTAGGCCATTGGGTGCACCTGGAAAAATACTTGGGGGTGCTGGATGCACCTTAACCCCGAAAAAATTCCACATCACCTGCTTATTAGACATGCCACGTCAGATTTTTTGATCAAATTTGTGCTGACTCATCAATTTAACGGTCAAACGAACAGATCTGTTAGCATGGGATACCGATGCACCAATTTAATTACTTTGAGGGCAAATTTGTACCACAAATTATTTTAGGCCACTGGGTGCACCTGGCTAAATACATGAGGGTGCTGGGTGCACCTTAACCCTTCAAACCACGGTGGGAAAATTATAAGAAAAAGAAGAGGAAGAAAAAGCAGAAAAAGTCAATCTTCGATCAATAAATGGTATGAAAGTTGCGGAGAGGGAAAGGAATCGGTTTTCCTTTTGCTCGTTTTAAATTCTATGGACTCCTACTTGGAGAATATTGGTGACAGAAATCTACGTTATTGTTGGCATTGTTTGGTGGTCTTTGTAAATCCAGGGCTGGACATGTTAATTACTTCGAAGATAATGTAAGGGGAAGTTCATCTTACTCTTTAAAGTAATTGAAATATTAATTCTCTGATATGGAGCGGACCGTAAGACAGATTCACAATACAAATAAATAAATAAAACAATAAAGAGATGTGAATCTTCTCATAAAATAATACAGCGGAAGAATCTTTGTGTACCTCTTGCCATTTGTCTTATCTTGAATGATCTCGGGATCTGAGATAAGGGAATAGAGCTGCAAAAGAGAACAACAGTTAGAAGAAAAGAGTTGTTCAGGTCTCTTCTGACTGGAATAGGGCACAGTGATGGCAACTGGATCAGCCGTCACCAGTCAGGGAACCTCAAGGAAGCAGATAAATATTTCTCTCAAGAACTATCGCTCTCAGAATATTCAGCTGTCAACTCAATTGTTGTATGTCTCACCATCAGAGAGCTATCAACACATATATGGACTGAAAAGCTTAACTCTACTGGGCTTGGGCTTTGTTTGACTGAAAAGGACCACACTCAGAGTATTTTATTAATTTCTTAATATATATTTAAATAATAATTATAATAAAATATCTAACACGGACAACTTTGTGTTAAATTCAGGCATAAATGACATTTAATGATTCTCCAAAAACATTAATGAGCATAGTCGGACCTTGCCTGTTCTAAATTAATTCTTTTCAACACTCATCATTTATATTTTCAGTACATATATCTTCTACATTTTCAGTATTAAATTTTTTTAATACATCTTCCGTATTAATATATTAATATCCAGGAGATAATGAATTAATCAAAGGTTCATAATGCACCAGATACTTTTTGATCTATCTAATAGTAGTACTAGCTAGTTTATTAATTTGACACGAGGCGGGAGCATTTAAGACCGAAGAAGAGGTTCTTCAACTGTAAAAGGATTGTGAAAGCCACGTATGAGTGTGATGAACTGGCATCTTTCTCTCACACGCACCCAAACAAAAGAGAGGAAGAATGGTTTCTGTGCCTTGAATGCTAAAGGATATGATCACCGTTTTCTTTCTCATATTTTCAGGCTTCTGTAATATATTATGTATTGAAGGCTTCTGATACCTGTCAGTTTCGTCTTCAAAGCTCAAGAGACTCTCCCAAATGTTCATCAGACTATTGCACAGAACTTGGGGATCTGTCATGTCAGCTTCCAAATGAAGCCCTTCACTATCATATGATGCCCACTAATTTTGACTTTGTTTCTTTTGGCTCATATGGACACTCTTGCTCAAAACACAATGGAATATGTGGGCATTTTTTTGGGCGTGAGAGTTCAACCTTTGATTTTGCTCTTTTCATTTTTTTACGTAGTAAAGGATAGCAACAGCAATATAATACTCCTCTTTTGCTTAAAAAAACAAAAAAAGCAATATAATACTCATGACATTCATAATACCACCTTAATATGAGAATTAATTTCACTTTTGATTTGATTCTAAATATGAGATTCTAATTTATTTTGTCTATCATATTTATTTTTTTAAGTAATTCTTGTACTAATTGTATATATTAAAGATTCCATCAAATGATAGTTTTAGTTAATACACGTGTTTAGTAAAGATATTTTAGAGAATTCAACTCATATTTGTTACAAATTAGTAACTAACTATTATATTAATGATAGAAGATAATATAATATAAATGTGATTTAATCACTAATTTTGACTTTGTTTTCAATATAGTTTTTTACTTTCTTCAATACTTCTTCCATTTTATTCAAAAAATATACATAGTTAAAAAGTATTATTTTTGGAGATTGAACAGATATTACTTCTGTAATCTAAAAAGGAAAAAAAGTCTTGTTCAGGTTTTCACTTTTGTTTTATGTATACCTCTAATAGTAAATATAAAATTCAATTAACTAATTTAAAAAAAATTAAGAAATTTTAATAAATTACTTAATTAGATTATATTTTATATAATTTTTCTGAAATACTTATAATATTATTAAATTATGTATCTTTTTACAAGTTAGACAAATTGATTTAAAAAAATTGATAAATACAAATACTTTAAAATAATTTGTTTAATTTATTTAATCTTCTCAAATTAATTAATTGAATCTCATACTCAGCATCATACTCATCACTAAATAACTAAATAGCATAGTATGTCTGGTCCTTAATGTAAGAGCCAGTTGATTTATTTAAGTATATTAAGAAAATTATTTAAATTTGTTATTTGTAATAAATATGTATTCTCTTTCTTAAAATACTTGTATTAATCAAGTTTATTTGCTAAAACTATTATTTGATGAAACATTTAACATGTATAACTATTATAATGATTATCTTAAAAGATAAATAACTGTATCAAAATAAATTAAAATCTTATATTTAAAACTAAATTAAAAGTTAAATTAGTTTTTTATACAATCTCTATCTGCATTAAAAGATTCCTCCAACCCTTTTTTGATAGTGGTAAGTCGGTTTGTTTAGTTCTACGATGCCTCGTTGACACTTCTCTCGATGACACGGAAATTAGAACACTCTTTAAAGAGCCGTGAGTAATACTTGCATGAGATCCATCATTTTGTTCTCATCCAAAATTAAAACAAAGCTTTATGCCCACTTATGAAAGCTAGGCAGAAACATGCATTAAAAAAAAAAAAAAAGGATCATGATTTCACGAATTTCTTTGTTTAGAAAAGAATTATTTCTCTTTTGGTCAAATGTTTGAGGGTTACGGTTCAAGTTTTTCTGTAAATGATTTCTTTTCATTCCCTCATTCATATTATATATTACTTCCTGTCCTAATTATAAAGACTGGTTCTTAATATAAAATTTCATTTGATTTTTATTTTGATTCTAAATATAAGATTCCAATCCACTTTGTTTTCTATATTTATATATTTTTTTCAAAGTAATCCTTCTAATAATGGTAGTTCTAGCCAATATACTTAATTAGCAAGGATATTTTAGAAAAACCAGCATCTATTTATTGTAAATAATTAACTTAACTTATTTTCTTAATCTCCTCAAATTAGTCAACTAGCTTTTATAATTAGAATCGGAGGTAATATTTATAGACAGAATGTAGGTCTAATTTTATTTTTATTCTTATATACACTCCAATAAAAATAAAGTTTATAATTTGTGATACGTTTTGTTTGGTAGAAACAATGTAAACATTTATTGATGAAGTCCCGTAATGCGAGCATCTTTACGTAATTTCCGAATCGAGAATTCATATTCTCCAACCCGTAGTTCGCGGCCTGGCTATAAAGTTTCTGTGGATAAATGGAACCCCACAGCCATAAAGACGAAACTTATCCATCCACTAGTATAACTTTTGTTCAATTTTTTTTTATTTTTGCAGATTTTTTTTATGGATCAAGCCAGAAGGATTAATCATGACAATATAGGTATTTCAACTCAAAAAATATATCAAAATATTTTTAAGTTTAAAATCTTCACATCACATCATTAATAAGATTCAAAGGGGGTGTTTGGATAAGTGTAAAAGTGCTTTTCAAAAACACTTTTTGGTAAACTGAGACAAACTCCTCCACATATTTATTTCATATACCGTAAAAATACTTTTAAAATTATGGTTTTGTTTTTACCTAAACACTTCCAAAATCCTATACTGTTGTAGAGTTTGATATTAGCTTTTGGGGGTGTTTGGATATAACCAAACCATGGTTTGGAGAATAGCTTCTGGAGAATAGATTTTTTGGAGTATAGATTTTGTGAAAAAGTGATTCTGAGAAGTGAGAGTGTTTGGATAGTTGTTATCAGAAACACTTTTTACATGTACAAATTACTAAAAAAGGCATAAGTTAATATGATAATTATAGAAAAAATATATTTTATGATATATTTTAATTTGAAGGAATAAAATTGTTAATAATATATTTTTATTAACATAATTAATAATACATAAGATAATATAATTAATAAATAATTAATATGTATATATATTTATAAGATATAAGATTAAATATATTTATAAAAAAATATGTTTATAAAAAAAACAACAAGATACATATCACACTCTCCCTTTTTTTTCCAAAAACAAAAAATTTTTGCTTTTCCCAAAACCATGGTTTTAGTTTTTTTAAGGGTGTTTGGGTGATTTTTTCCCAAACCATGATTTGGAAAAAAATCACCCAAACACCCCTTTTATCTAGACATATAAACCTTAGTTGTCAGCTTTTTCTACTTTCACTTGACATATCATTCATGCATTGTTGGCCTTTAATTATTATTTCATGCACAGAATCGGATCTTTTTTGGTTTACAAGCATTGATACAAGACTTTGCTGTGCATGTGAAAGTAACAACTGTTAAATAGGAACAGAGGCAAACAACCTCTTCTTTCATTCAAAACCATGCTACATGTGAATCCATAGACACATCACATGGAGCAAATTAATTGAAAGAATCTACATAAATGCACCAATATCCATCAAATTTTTTTTTCCCATAACATACACTCGTAACATTATAAAACTCTTCGAAACAAAATGCTTTAAAAAAAAAAAAACCAGCACAACGATTAAGATCGTGCAGACAGCTTCTGCTGTGGAGGAGACCTGCACAAAACTGAATGACTTTAAGGTCAAGATGGTTTTGCACTTGGCCTACTCATATTTGGGTCCTTTCTCTGAAGAAGTTACACTAGATGAAGCACTAGACACGGTGTCACTACTGTCAGTAACAGAATTTTGATTGCTTTTTGATGGGTTTCTCTGGGGATCGTTGCTTGTTGGAGGATTCTGTGCCTGCTCTGCTAGTTTTCTGATAATGCTCAAGAGTGTTGGAAGAAACTTGGCAGACAAGGATATCATTCCTGGAAGCTGAAAACATGCACACTAAAAGATGAGACTACCAAACACCCACCTGCAAAATTGGTTTAAATTCTCTCTCATACTTCATAATTTTATACTATAAAGTTGCTCATTGCTCACCATTCCATGGCGGAATTCATTCGAGATGTCCAGCTGAACCCATAGGGCTTTTCCGAGAAGAAAACCGATAAATATGACACCCAGATACAAGGGGTTTCTGCCATGAAGAATATAAGACTTAGGTGACAAAAAACTCATTCTTAAAATACTGTGCCTATGAAAATGATCTCTATGATAACCAGATTTTATTTGATCAAAATTTCGTATTAGCTTGTGAGTTTCTCGAGAACAGAGGAGAGAGAGATGTTGTGAGAGCAAGAGAAAACATACACTCATTCCTAAAAACAATTAAAAAGACACCAGAGGATTACACAGTTGACATGTACCTTAGAAGTGTCACAAATTCATTGAATCCCAGAATAAGTAAAGCAACAATTGCCCATGGAGGTGGTAACCAGTTGTTACTACGATTGTTGGCCTCCTGACAATGCAAAGTATCCATGAAAATTTTCAAGCTAACAAAACACACTAATGAGAAAAGCATTTTATCCATAAAACAAGATTCTTTGCGGATTTTGTTAATAAATCTTCCTAAATATATATAGAAGCATATTTGTCAATCTGTCGTCATAAAAAAATGTGAAACATCATACCTGTGCAGAAATGGCTTGAGTGACACTATATTCAGTCTCTGTCTTGAATTGTCTCCACACATTTTTGCACTGTACTGGTGTGATTAAGGTTTTAGAAGATGGAATCTGCCCCAGGAATTAAGTCGAAGAAGCTTATCAGTTCCCAAGTTGGAAGTTTCCAAACCGTTAGAAGTTGCAAGTAACCAAAAAGATGCAATTCTGTGGCCTAGTATGAAATTGCAATTCAATAGGTGCACGAGATAAAACAGAAAATTGTAAAGTTGAACCTCTGTCCAGGTGCTTGAAGCCAAAGGATCAACTGATGTAATGCTTCTGTCTTTCATAGAACTTGGAGAATCCAGCAATGCAACTGTTAATGTTTTCTCAACATTATCAGCAGTAGAATCTAAACGAATAGCCGCCATAACAGACAGCAACTTCAAGGACTGCAAATAATTCAATTTGGTTAAACAGCTGATTGAATGCAATACAAACTGTAGCAACAGAAAACAGTATTCATAATCATGTCATACAGCAGAACGGGCAGTCTTGGTGATGGCTCGAATATCTTCTTTCCCAGTCCAAATACGAGGCATTGAATCAGAATCATGGCTAAACAATGTTGTAAACCTGTTTTCATATTCAAGGTAAGTGACTCTTGATTACATTTTGAGAAAAATAAGGATGTCCACTTAAATTGCAGGAGCTTCAGACCTGTCCTTCATACGGATCACAACTCTTCCAGATTCTTCCCTTGCCTTTGCCTCTACTAAACCCCTTGCATAATCCTCTAGACTTGTGGTAATGTTCCGTCTTGTTTCTTCATCCATATCAAACCCAGAAAGTGCAGTATAGAAGCCTGATACGGCGGATTCTGTCTCACGCTTAAGAAGATTCCTTATTGCTGGCCATGTATCACTATTAGCTTCATCCAGAAGGGCTTCAATAGGTCCGGACAAAGCGTCTTTCAGTTTTTCCTGCAGGACACTGCTATCAGAAATTCGTAACAAATTACATGCAAGTTTTGACTTCCGATTGATGAAGTATAGAATTTTGATGACTTATATTGATTCAAACTCACTGTCTTTCCGCACAAATATGAATAATTTCACCATCATTAAGACAATTACTTCAGAATTCACAAGATATCACTATCAATGTTGAATAAATACCTCATATGATGATGTAAGTTCAGACAGCTTAGCTGCTCGAACAAAAGCAACATGTGCGACAATATCACGATGGAGTTTCTCCCTTGCCTTGGATGTATCCCAGTTTGCTTGTTCAATTATTACATCTGAAAGGATAATACATACATTATTGTCACATTAAGTGAGATTTACAAGCCACAAAAATAATAAAGTTCATTAAGTTTTAGCTGTTCTTTTGGTGGAAACCAAAAGCTAGTGATTTCAATGTCAGCATCTTTTTACGGTGCATGATCCACTTCATGATTTCATATGAAGCTAACGTTTATTTCTAAATACCTGCACAAGCTTCATCAAACTGAGCCATAAAAGAGTTTGTGCATCTATTAGCAGCAGCAGAAAACCCTTCCCCTCCTTTCAAAGCCTTGTCAAGAGCTTCCTTGTACTTTTCTAGAATTCCAGACCTTATATGTCCCAGCACAATTTGGAATGCTGGTTGAACAAGCTAAGGAATCGACGGGCAAAAACATTTAAGTAATATAATCACATTATAAATCTCAAAATTTTCATGGCTGACTGAAATAAATTAAGGCCTTATCCAGGGGAAAAAAACAGAGAGAGACTAAAATAAAGTTAAGAAGAAGTACTTGCAACAATTTTTCTTGAAGCTGCTTTTGTTTTGCAGATCTGACACCTTCATCAAAATAAGTGGCTTCTGAATCATACCTAGAATGAAACACAAGAGCTCAATATAGATGAAATCCTCGTCAAGGCGATCTCTTATGAGATACTTCTACCAAATTCAACATGATTACGATAAAAGGAAACGTAAGAGGTCTGTTAAGGTAAAAGTAACAGTAACTATTTATTTATGTATGTTTCGACATGTGAACGCAACAAAATCAAGATTTAGAAACTATAATTTCAAACTACAGTTCAGTTTGAATTGAAGGATTAAATACATCACGAGAATAAAACATAAGGGCCTCGCACAATACCTACCAAATTTAAGTTACGTTGGAAAAGGAAAGATAAACCCCAGAAGCATTATATGGGGTTTCACATGAAACTCCCACACCAAAAACCGTTGATAAAATAAATATTAAATAAACAAACATGGCATTTTCATAGAATTCCAAAGCATCCACCGAATCTACCTCCACATTGTACCACCATAAATAATCAGAAGCACTCAGACCAACTAAAGTAAGACTTGACAATTTTGATGTTAGAATTCTAAATATGCAACATGTTTCTCATTAGGCTACTACTCCCTCTGGTTCAAATGTAAGTTATGTTTCAAAAACACCAAGGATAGAAGTTAAAAGTTACATGACTCATTAAATTTGTAATATAAAAATATTACATTCCTCCCACCATTACCCCTATTTAATACATTAAATTCTTTTTTTTCGATAGTATTAATGCATTAAATTCTAACAGAACATTGATCACAAAGCTTTAAAACCACGGGCAAAAATGAGAAAAACGTAATTAACAACAAAACTTACACATAACTTATAATTTAGACTGGAGGGAGTATTAAACCAGCATAACAATAAGCAGAAACTGTGATTATAAACATAAGATTACTTCGTATCCATGAGTCTGAGGCGATGGAGATGTCATATAAAATGAATTAAACTCACTCTGACAGACAAGAGCCAAGGATTGAACTGAGCTTTTTGCCAAATCCAGGAACTGGGCCAGATTGCACATCCTCTTCCAATTGATGCCAGTCCTGAGAAATAATCGTAAAGCAATTTACGTTAACATAAACAATTAAAGTAGTCATAATGTCCATGGAGGAGTACTATGGTAAAAGAATTGCGGATACCTCATTTGCAGCGAAGGCAGCGTACTTCTCATTGGCAATTTCTTCACATCTTACAGTAGCAACCATGACCTAAAATTGGGGGATCAAAGATAATTAATTAATCAAATAAAAACATGTCCAGGGAAAAACATTACACCATTTATATGTTACCTTGTGAGCAGGAAGGTCCAGATCCTTGTTTTCCTTAATGATTTTCCAAATTTGCTGTGCACTAAAAGAAAAGCCTGAAGCAGGAACTACTCCACGTCGATCTCCTGCAAGCCCACCAGGAGTGATAGAATGATAGAATCGTTGCCTCAAGTTGGCAACCTACATTTAAAATATATCACATAAATAAATGATATCTGCAAAATAGAGGGATCCAATAAGCCAAAAATGTATATATCTTTTTTGAAATGTGAAAACCAATCTGATCCTACAATTATGTACAGACCAAAATAAATGGCTATAGCACAGTCACAACCCAGAAATGCAGACAGAGAGATGCACTAGTCTCGATAATGATTTATTTTACAGTCAGCAAGCAAAAAGTAGGCCTGTGGTGCACTATCCACTACCTGCTCCTTGAACTGTTCTTCCTTTTCTTCAAAACTAGAAAGTGCAACAACTTCAACCTGACAATTTGTTGCCAGATGTAAACAGTTACTAAAAATGCTAATAGAATTATGACATATGCAAGAAAAGATCTATAAATTTGGTGACAACAGAATGGATTACAAATTACATTAAAGAATTCACTTAATGGAGTTTCCATGTGGGCTTGTGGCTTAGGAACAGAGTCCCATATCTGCAATAAGGATACGGAAAAGGAAAGAATCAAACACTGACTGGGAAACCTTCATAACAGATTCAATACAGAGAATTAACATGAAAAGGCACAATATTACCTTCTGAATATCTTCTCGCAAAACAGGTTCTAAATTTTCAAGGGGTGTCTATCAATGGAAAATATTAACCATATAAGTAGAACTTACACTTAAGTTGAGCTCTCGATGACAGAAAATAGTCAAATAACAATAGTAAAAGCACTTTTGCTTACGCACTCTTGTCTTATCACGGATGACAAACAACAATGTTGTTTTGCGTGGGCTAAACAATCTCATCATAACCTGAAAGCAGTACCAAGCATGCATTTAAATTTAACCCAATTTTCGTGATTCCAAATAGCAGCTTGTAGTCAATAGTTAGACAAAACATACTTGAAAGACAGTTTTCAACAGAGGCTTATTTGCGGCTTGCTCACGGCCAATGTCATGACACCACCTTTACAAAAATTGCATGTGAAAAGAAATCAGTTGCACAAAGAAAAAGGGTTCACATAAAACAGGAAGTGAAAGATATCATGACATATATGAAGTTTATAAAACATGTTTGTATTACAAATATCTAAAGGTAGAAGCGGGAGCAAACCGAAAACTGACATGTTTATTAGCACTATGTCTGAAACGGCAAGAGCAAAAAGAGCACTCTGTTTTTCAAATGCCGTATCATCCTGACAGAAAAGGCAATATCAATCAGTACAAGAGGAAACAACCAAATGTAGAACATGAGTATTGATATGTCATGACTCTTCGTTTATTTTTCTGAACTAGTATGAGATTTCACAGGTTTAAATTCACATTGTGATTGAGGTTAAGGTATAATAATAATTGGAGTGGCACCTCTCCACGTTCTCTTCCATCTGTACCCTCCAAATCCATCACAAGTGTAAAAGGCTCTATGCCTGCACATTTTGCCATCCAAATTCCTTTCGTTGTTTGAGATCTGAAAACAAGCACATCCCATCAAGTCATTGTCTTCTCGTTGGACAAAAATCATGTAAATTGTGAAATGAAGAGGCATGCCTTCCTTTAAAAGCATCCATCTCATTGAAGTCGGTGCGAAACAATTTATTTAATAGCGTGCTCTTCCCTGCTCAGGCCAAAAGCAAAAAACTTAGATAATATAAAAGATCCCATTGCTGGGAATAATCCGACTTAAGTTTAATTTGATTACAATAGAAATATCCACAACGTAAACTGAAAATGCAATGAAGAAAATATAGAATCCTTAGGAAAAGAATTCATAGAGATAGAAAGAGACACCAAGGAAACTAAACTTGATTACTGGAAATCATCCATGTAAATAGATAATAGATTCTAGTTCTATGTCAAAATGTCAACCTCAAGTTAATGCTCATAACAACACAAGACACTTTCAAAAGTCTGTAATAAAAATCATGTCAACCTAAATAAGGCATAGTCAAAACCATATTATGATACTTAAATTTCAATCACGATCATCATTCTTTGCCATGTAAAATGAATCAGTCATCTTTAAGAAGGTGAAAAGTGATAAGATGCTGATATAGTGGAGGCAAGAAAACATACCACTACTCTGTGGACCCATAATAGAAACTACAGCATACGAAAGCCCACATTCACCCAATTTGACCTCCTTCATAAACTTTTCGATTCCGGCAACATTGAATGTACCTTCTCCATCAATAAGCTGAGTAGAACAACAGCCCTCACTATTTGCTGGATAATTAGATATTCAACATTAGCGTATGAAAGAGTCACACGAAGAAGAATTCTACAACTTTTAACTTAAAAACCAATTACGTGGGCCCTCTCCTTGCAATAGAAAATGAGTTTTGTTGTTCTTATTGATATTAATAATGATCCATGAACGCAGAAGGCAAATTAAAAAAAACAGGGAAAATGTCATTGGAATGGTCATGGATTTCTTTTGTTAGATTAACTGTCGCTTACCATGTCAGGTACAGTTAAGGTCTTCACTTTTAAGTGCCTGAATCTTGAAATAAAACACACTAATTGATCAGTTTAATTCATTTCCGCCCAATATTTCCAAACATGAAAGAGCTGTATCCCAAAAGTTAGCTCATTGGAGAGTCCAAAGCTCACATAATCATATCTGCCCAGCATTAGAATCCCATTCTGAGACTGGAGTCCAATACTTTACGAAGGATTATAAAATTTTTGACCCTGCTTCACAGCTCTCGTGCCAAGGAAACCAAAAAAGTTTGTGACAAAAGGGAACATTTGAAAATTAGATCGTGAGATTGGAAGTTGCAAGACTTATTTCCCATCATTGCCAGTTGCAAGGGGTCATGATAGATTGGCATTGAAAGACCTATTATGCTAATCTCAGGTCTCATAAATTAATGGTTGGTCAAGTCAACCAGTTAATTGTAATTTGCATTCTCATCTTAATATATAACATAAGATATATACCAACATTATTCTTTCAAGACCATGAAGAAATGTATAAAAGCCATGATGAAATCCAACTGGGACCCACTAGTTTAGCATTTCAAGACATATTATCAATGAATATGTCAGAATTAATCAAATCCCAAACAATTATGCCTTGAAATTGAAGAAACAAATAAAGAAAACGCATGCGAGAGTTAAATGTGTGTTTTTGTGAGTTTCGGTTATAAGAAAACACGAATATCAGATCACGGATTACGAAAAGTTGACAGAAATGAAGAAAGTGAAGAATGATGAT
The DNA here is from genome assembly GCF_004799145.2 of Neltuma alba. Lineage (NCBI taxonomy): Eukaryota > Viridiplantae > Streptophyta > Magnoliopsida > Fabales > Fabaceae > Neltuma > Neltuma alba. Next base: position 75,892 of record NW_021636253.1, on the reverse strand, counting down.
AAAAATGAAGAAACCGATCGATATGGAGATCGGAGACGTACCCATTAACGTGGGGATTGATATGTTATAGATTCAAACGAATGTGGCCAAAAGGAGAATGAAATGAAGCAATGGGACGATGATCTTCTCAGAGAGGCATCACATCAGCATATGACTTTCGTTTCTAAAAAGCAGCCTTGACTGTCTCTTTCCCGTCCATGAAAGACACGATCCCGGATATTATCAACTTTCCTTTTTTTCCCCTTCCCAGATAATCTTTTCTTTTTCTTTTTCTTTTTCTTTTTATATGATATTTGGTAGAAAGAAATACAAAACAAGCAATATATATTGGAACTTGGAAGAATCAAAAATTCAAAATTAAAAGAAAATGTAAAATCATGTTCAGTATAAAAATCAACATCATGTTTTGTATATAAGTTGAGCTGGTGAACTGATTTTTTGAAAAAAAGAAAAAAAATTAGAGAATTGTTATAATTATCACTTATGAATAATTTAACTTTCTAAACATTTTATGTTACACAAGCACACACATGGAAGGATATATAGATTTGTTATCACATGCGTATACGTATATGTTAATATTAACAAGTGTATGATTCTCTCAATTTAATGCATATATGGGAAATTGAGATTAAAAGAAACAAATGATATTTTTAGCATGTTTAAAATGACTTATAAATAACTTTACAACTTTTTTATTTATAAAATACGAAGTAAATATATAAGAAAAATTTTGTTTTGACTCACACAAAACGTGTTTATAAATGATTTTAAATCTGACTCCAAATAAGGCCAAATCTAAAGACTAGAAGTACATAATATCCATACGATATCAAAAATAAAAATAAAAATTCGGGGTACAGCCTCACGCCTTCCCTCTGCCTGCTTGCGCAATTATATTTCACACCTTTTAGAAATTATTCCATACCTTTTATCAAAATATTATAAACCCATTTATTAGTTCTTTTTCAAAAATTAAACTCATTAATTTGTTTGTCTTTTTCTTATTTTCGAACCAAATAGAATATATATATACATATATATATAAGATCTAGTTTGAGTAAAGGAAGTGCATGAATCTTTGCCTATTTTAATTTGTAAAAGAGTTCAAAAATAAAAATTGGATAAAAAGTTTGGTTGATTATTTTTAAAAATCTTCCTCACATGTTTCAAGAGAATGAAATTGTTGCATGGAATGACTTGCTGACAACTGTAACATTCCTTGAGATCCATAAAACCCTTCTCCACAAGATTTTGCCCCAATTTTATGCCAATTGTTTTACTATTGCTAAAAAAAAAAACTGCTGTAAAATTGTTGGTTGTAAAATTAAAGTTACTGTCAAATGTAATTAAAATTTGTTTAAAAATTTAGGTTCAACTTATTTTTAGTGAACACAAATCGTATGCAATTTATTATTAATTACGTATAAAACGAAAGATATTTGCTATATGTGATTGAAAAAAGAGTTACACTTGTGTGAGTCTTTCTATAAATAATTTTGCAATGAGAATTTTGTAACAAATTTTTCATTTTTTAATTATAACGTTATTTAGTTCTTGTAACAAATTTTTCTTTTATCTTTCAACTTTTTGCCCCCCATGCCATGTTCATATAGGGCCTAATAAATTATAATGTGTATGAATGGGGTAATGTTTCTTCTGCATGTAATCCTTCTATTCATAATAATATAAAACGTTGGTTAATCTTTCCCACAAACTAAGAAATATTAATTAAATCATTAAATGTGTTTTAAATTGATAAAAGTTATATATTTTTTACTCTCCTTTTTATATTTTAAACACTCTTTTCTCTTTATAACGAAAGGTAAAAGTGAAAAGCTATTATTGGCTACTCTATTAATTTCTTATATTTTGGATCAAAATTTTCTTTCAAAACACTTCTTATATATATCTTACCTATAGTTTTTAATATAAAACCTCGTTTGATTTTTATTTTGGTCATAAATATAAAACTCTAATGCATTTTGTCTCTCATATTTATACATTTTTTCAAGTTAGTTCTTCTAATAATAATAGTTCTAACTAATACATTCAATTAGTAAAGATATTTTAAAAAAGACAATATTTATTTATAATAAATAACTAAATTAAAATATTTTTCAATCTTCTTAAATTAGTCAACTAGTTTTTATATTTAGATCAGAGATAGCATATTAAAAACAAGAGGCATGGTAATAATACAACATCAATGCAGGCCCTAGCCAATGCCATAAATTTCAGGTCAAACATAAAAACAAGTCCTAATAAATGAAAATTATTTTCACAGATCCAGATACAGATACAGATACAGACCCCAGATACAGAGTGTGGGTCCCGCCCCCAGGCTTCCTTTCCTCTTCTTGTTCTTCACTGTATATGAAGGACATATCCAGCTGCAGATTCTCCTGCACTTTGGGTGTGAAGAGAGGAAGCAGAAAGCAGAGAAATGAAGGGAAGTTACGACATTCCAGTGTCCACCAATGTGCAGAGAAGATATAATCGCTGGAAATTTTATGTTCCAGTCATCTATGACTGGTTCATCAACCATAATCTTTCTTGGCCCTCTCTCTCCTGCCGGTTCTTCTTCTTCTTCTCCTCCTCTCTCCTTCATGCTTTATTCTTATATCTGATACCCAGTTTGATATATACTATGCGATCTGATTCAACGGAACACTTAAGAGAGCTTCGATTTCAGCTCTTCATGTGTTCGTACGTTGACGCCATTTATTCGACTCCTTTGTCCCAAGAAGGATCTTATGTTGTTAGCTCTGTCAACTCTGAGATCAAATATCCTTCTGGCATGGATCTTTGTTTTTTTTCTTCTTCTTCGGGTTCTTGAATAATTTGTTCTTGAATTCGATTCATCAAAGCTTCAGTGGTTTTAGACGTAGACGAAGCAATTTGAACCATTTGATTTGGATTTTTTTAATTTTTTAAAAATATTTTTTGAAATGTCCGAAGTACGTCGTCAAAGAAGCCAACATAATTTGATGCCATTTTATTAGTAAAAATCCTTAATAAAACACAATGACGATTATATGACTATGTTTGTGATGTGATTTGCGGCTGGGAATTAATACGATAACTCATGAAGATAAATATGTTGATTAGTGTTATATCCGTTCTGTGAATTTTTTTTTTCCGGCCACCAGTACTTTGTTAGATTGTAGTTTGATCTTTTATCTAATTATTTGTATTCCCTATTAAGCAGAGTGTTTATATTGATTAATTTCTTTCCGAAAAATTGTTATGTTTTTATTTTCATCCCTCTGCAAAACCTCAATCTATTGGACCTAAATTGTATGAACACTCCAAATTCATTAGATCTACATCATCTGGACTCGATTTGCACGGTTCAAATCTAAAAATTTTAATTAATTATTTTTAAATGAAAAATTAATTTTTAAAAAAAATGATAGTTGAGAAATTATTTTTATTATTTTAAATTTTATACCTATTAATTTAATTATTTTAAAAATAAAAAAATTAAATTTGGATAGTATATATCTGATAAGCTTGAAAAGCTTATCGAAGTGATAAGCACCTAAACTCATTCATTGATCCTCATTTAATGCTCATCGCATATTGTGGTTATTATTATTGTGATAAAATCTAAACTATTTAGAATTTGATTTAGTTATATTTGTAAATAAATTAGTAGTTCATACTGTTTATACTATTGCTTGTGTCGTTTGTTCATTTTCTTGTTCTATTATTAATGGTTCATTGTACTGCTATATATGAAATACTTCACATGTCATGAAAAGAGCAACAATCATTATATTTTAATTAGTATCATTTAGTTCGGATTTAAAATTTTCAAATTAAAAAAAAAAATGAAAAACTCAATTGGATTTGAATTAATACGATAATTTGTATGAACAAATAACTTTTTATTGTAATTAAAATGAAAAGCTATGGAATGAACCATGCCAAAGCAAAGAAGATATGACTGCTTATTCATCAAAATCTATTAACCTCTTACAATTATATATAAGGTTAGAAATACAAAACATTAATATTGAGATTTTGAGTAGGTCTAACCAGTTAGTTAATATACTCATTGATTTATTATTGCGATAACAAGACATGCATCTAGCTAGAAGAACATGAAATTGCCTCTTCTATCCTGAATAATTGACTTCTTAGCGTTTTCATTTGAACATTTTACTTGGAGATTATCAAAATATATATTTACACATGCTTATTTTGAGATGAGTATATATAAATGCAAAAATGCTTCAATAATGTTTAGAGATTCTTAAGGACCTGGCATAATCTCCTATATATTAATGTTCATGTGTGTGAATTTTGTGCACAACTCTACATTTTCATTTCTATGACACTTCTTCTATGAATATGCGTTCATACATGAGAATAGGGAACTAGAATAGCCTTTGTTTAAAGCCCCACTAATTAGCTTGTTGTAATCGCAGGTGGGGCCCTCAATTCGATGAAACTAGGGATACCAAGAAACAACGTTTGTACCTTACTGAACAGGCAAGAACAATATCGTACATGGAGAATATATAATAACAATTCAAACAACTTGTAAATTTGAGTTTTGATTATAAATAAAACATTTTTAATTGTCAAATGTGACTCTCAATTAATTTGTAATTGAGATTCCTGTTTTACAACTATCTGCTGAAGCAACATTAGCAACCCATTTTTCAGGGACTCTTTTCCAGGGACTAACTGTCATTAATCCTCTCTTTTGGAATTGAAATCCCATTAATCCCCTTATCATATATATGTGTCTTCCTGAAGCGTTTCTAATTACTTTGCAATAATAATATTATTTTAGCATGCTTTTGTTGAGCTGTCTTGGTGATTAATTATTACATATATCTTTGCTCTTAGTTTACTAACGTTGCCATTATGTTTCAGACTGATGGTAGTTATCCAAATACTCTAGTTATAGCAGACTGTGAGATTGTTAAGCCTAAGGTTGCATCAGAGGATATCAGAAGGGTAACATATACATATATCATTACCAGGACTTGTTCTTATTTATGCGTTTTGCTCTATGATCACGAAGCTTCTATTTATCCATTTGTAATTCAAGTGGATGTATTTTTTGGTTGTAATTTGATATTTCTTGATTCATCAGTTTCATGAAGATGCACGCTCTCCCAATATCAAGAAGAACAAATCCATTATTCACCCCGGAGAGGTATACACACACAAATGGGACATCATCTTCAAATCCTCTACAATCTGCTCATTAATCTTTTCTTCTTCCTTTTCTATATAGAGTGCAATACTAGCTAATATTCATGTAGGCCTGATTATTTGGAAATATCTAGAAGAGTATTAATTAATTCTCTCTTTGCTTATATTAGATCAGTGTATAATCACTATTGATTGTTGAGAGAACTAATAAATTCTTTGGCGTTGATGATGTCTTTCAGGTTAACAGAATCAGGGAAATGCCACAGAATAATAATCTGTTAGTGGTGCACACAGATAAACCTGAGGTATTTGTCTAATAATTTAGTGCTTCTTTTTTTTACCCTACATTATTCCTAGTTAACTGGATTTTATTGTTATGATGAGGTAGTTAATTAATGCAAGCTTGTTATAATTGTGGCACTAATTAAGTTTTTCTTTTCTATTTTTGAATATATATGAAACAGTTAATAATTTGGGATATTGACGCTCAACCAGCTCGCCATGCTATCCCTGGAGCTGAATATTCCATACCGGATCTGGTATTTAGCTTTTTTTTGTTTTTTGGGGGGTCTCTCCTCATACATTTGTCCATTAATTCCTTCGGGTAATTTTTATGTACCATATATGGTAATTTACTATGAATAATTGCGGCTGAGTTTATCTATGGAATTCACCAATATAAATACAATCTTAATGTGTGTGTGTGTGTGTGTGTGTTATAAGATTGAAAATGGTTCAGACATGTTTGGATGATGCTGGGCAGCTTCTGATAAAAGGTTAAGACATTGAGCTTATGAGTTCTTTCACTTATGCATATATTTCTTCAACTTTTAGAATCGTTCCAGAGAGCATCCTAAAAGGAGTCTTTATATTCTTTAACTTGTTTGGCTCAGAAATCATTCTAAAAAGCACTCGTATATCTCTTCTTTTAGCTTATTATTGGATTCTGAGAGCATCCTCAAAAACACTTAGATATAATCCGACCCTAGAGAAAACTTTCTGGAAGGAACATCCTTGCGGACCTATAAAGGGGAGAACATCCTAATTAAAAAGATACTCATAGGCTTTGCTTGGGAGAGCATTCTAAAAGAGGACAACCTTGTGGTAGGAAAATATCATGAGGAAATCGTTAAGTATGTTGTGAAGATATCTTGGATGTTTTGGTTAAGTTTGTTGATATATATACATATATTCATATATATATTTTGCAGATACTAGCGGGGCACGATGATATTGCTCAATTTGCTTTGGCTGTTTCTGCTTCTGAACCTTATGTTCTTTCTGGAGGTCCATGTTCTTTTTCATTTTATATTAATTCTGATTTTATAAACATCTTTTATAGATTCTGTTTCGTATGCTCTTGTTTTCTGGCTCTGATGCATGCATGCAAACACCAAATTTTCATTTGATTGTTTTAAAAAGAACTTTTAAAAAATACTTTCATGCAATTTAAGACAAAACCCTTCTCATATAATTATTTGGCATGCAGTAAAATTATTTCTAGAAAGTTAATATAGAGACTCCCTAAATTTGATCCTGCAGGGAAGGACAAGAATGTTGTTTTATGGAGTGTGGAAGACCATATGACATCTTTAGCACAGGCAGCCTACTTTAGACTAGGTTCCATTATTGGTCGGAATTACAACCCAGTTGTCAATCCACGTGGCATCTTCCGTGGACACACTGATACTGTTGAAGATGTCCAGTTTTGCCCTACCTGGTATATATACTGACTAATTTCTATCTTTAGTTAGTTTAATTATATTACAAGCTCCAAATTGAAAAACTATTATTCCTAAATATTATTAAGTTCAAGTATTTAACCTTCTCACTACACAAATATTTGTTCCTGTTTATTGGAAAGTCCACAAGAGTTCTGTAGCGTAGGGGACGATTCCAACTTCATATTATGGGATGCCCGCGTTGGCCCTGATCCTGTTATCCAGGTTCTTATTCTTTAATTAATTAATTTATTTCTGTTTATTAATCAATTTTCTGAATGATAACAATATAATTAGTTAACTTTCAAATCTCTAAACTATCTTAAACTATTATATATGCTCGTCAATATTATTGTCTCTCCTAATTTTAACAGGTCCAGAAAGCTCATCTTGAGGACGATATCCACTGTGTCGAATGGAATAACTTCGATGTTAATTATATTCTTACTGGGTCTGTACGCACACCCACTGCTTAATTATACAACAACAATTAAATTTTTTCTTTTAATAATTAGATAAATGTCTTTTTTTGGTTTCTGGTGAACTATACAGTTCTGCTGATAGGTCAGTTCATATGTATGATCGTCGAAACCTTAACAATGGCCGACGAGGACCGAATCCTGTTTATAAATTCCAGGGACACGATGCATCTGTCCTTTGTGTTCAGGTAAATATATTTGTATATATTCTTTGAACTAAAACTTTTATGGTACTTTAATTAAGGGTTAAAACTTATTATGTTTAAATCTAATTAATTAATTAATAGGAGGGGTATGTTGAGATCAAATTAAAGGTGGGTGTTTGAACTTTGAACTGTGCAGTGGTGTCCCGATAAACCATCCGTATTTGGCACTTCTGGTGATGATGGCATTGTTAACATTTGGGACTATGAAAAGGTAATTTGATGGAACTCTCTTAGTTATTTAATTATTAATTATTCTCCTTCATTTTCTTAAACATCATTAGTTCCAACCCTGTTGGGAACACTATCTTCTTGTTTTTGTTTTATTCCCAAGAATCGAATCCAGATTCAAGTGCTACAATTAATAAGGAAACATCAGGTGCCATTAGGTTAAAAGGCCTAAAAACACTATATGTAATCAGATAGAGAATTGTGTGTTTGCCCACATGAATATATATATAGGGATAAGATGTTTAATTACCTTAGAAATATTCACGGAGAAACATCCAGCATCTAAAAGTTTTTTTGACTCTTATATGCCCTGAAATTTCTATTTAGCATTTTTGTCCTGAACCGTTATCTATCATTAAATTTAACTATTAAAAGCTTTGGTCATACTGTATATATATAATTTAATAGTCAAATTTAATGGCGGACAATGACCAAGGTTATTTTATGCTATGAAAATAAACTTACAAGTCATATGAGGGTGAAAAAAAATCTCAGTGCTAAATGCTTCCTTGTAGATATTTTCAGGATATTTAAACACCTCATCCCATATATATATATATATATATATATATATATAATATTTCTTGAACATCTCTGTGTGTGTGTGTGTGTGTGTGTTATATTGTGTATATAGGTTGAGAGAGGTTCATCTTGTGCTGGTGGTGTGAGAGAAGAAAGGGCACCTCCTGGTTTATTCTTCCGACATGTTGGTCACAGGTGAGTAACATACATAGTTAACTGTTTACTTAGTTACATACTCTTCCGTTTTGTCTTTTTTTTGGGTCAAGGTTAAAATGTTTGAAAACAACGGTTTTTTTATCTAATATTGTCAGGCATAGAGCAATTGAATTCCAGTGGAATCCATCAGATCCTTGGACCATTGTTAGTCTCTCTAATGATTGCAGAGGTCTCGGAGGTGGTACATTACAGGTACATCTACACGAGCAATTCTGTCTTTACATACACAGATAAACATTTATAAAGATTCAATAAGACATATAACATTAATTCTAGTATTATTATTGTCGATTCTTACAATTTAGTTAATCAAATTTTGATTATTTTATTCAGTGTGGTCTCTCTATAACTCAATTATGACATAATTTAAGGTTGTTTTCATGAAAAATACAGATGTGGCGAGTGATGGACGTAATATATGAAGAGAATAATGAGAACGTGGAGAGGAAAATGGCAGAGCTGAATAGGTTCAGACGTTGCACTGCCGGACGAAGCCTATCATCTATCAAGGACTTATGCTTTTGCTTCTAGCTAGGTTTTCTAATTAGTTGGTCAACCCAGTATGACTTCAACATTAATATATATGAGAATAACTATATTGACATAACGACTTGGCAACTCTTATTTCATAATGCAAGATTCAGATACTGTTTGAAAATTTGAAATCATCATCATTATTGTTATATAAATGCCTTTGTTTGTGATGTGATGCTATATTTTAATTTGTTAACATATTTATAGGATTGATACTTACCATATTTTACTTAAGGTATAAATGATGGATGTTGCCAATATATATATTTGATGTTCATGAGAACACGTTGACTATTCAATGTGTTTTCCATTTTTTTAAATTTTTAGTCAATATCGAGTTGGTTGGAGAAGGAGAGTGAATTTGTTCAACAAAGAATCTTTCAGCTAATCAAACGGAAGTAGTAGGTAGGGGGTAACTTGCAAACTAACTAAAGTGATTTTATGAAAACTGTTTTGTGATTTTCAGATTTTATGATATCTTTGTCCAACTCCTGATTTTTTGAGATCCTCTTTTATTGGCTGGCATGTGATTAATTATTTTCAAATTTTATTCAAAGTAGGTTTTCAAAAAAAAAAAATATTATTTTAGTTTTTTTAATTATTTTAAAATTTAAAAAAAGTATTATGATATTTTATATAAATGATTTTTTTAAATAAATAACTTTATATCATGAAAACTTAAACAAACCCTTAATAATTAATCTTAAACTGGTGCTTTGTGCAGCGTGTTCACTCACATGGTCAGATGTATTAGTTGTGAAAATTTAAGGGAAAACCATATTGAAGGTACCTATACTTTCTTTCAATTTTTAATTTGGTACCTATGTGTTTTTTCTCTTTAATTAAACATTTAATTTTATCTTTTTAGCAATATTAGCTCTTATAACTTTGTTCTATTGATATTTTTAGTCTCTACATAAGGATTAATGATGTTAATAGAGGAAAAATAAAGATTTAGTTAAGAACAAAAAACACATAGGTACCAAATTAAAAATTAAAAAAAAGTATAGGTACCTCCAATATGATTTTCTCAAAATTTAAAGCAAAATTGAAAAACAAATCACGTTCTCGCGCTCTCTCTATTGGTGTTTTTTTTTTATAACTCAGTATTTTTAAGCAATCTTAGGCGCAACCTAAAATTTGAATTTGTACTCTCCTCTTTATAGTATGACACTGGTTCCCATCTCAACCAACAACTTGTTAATAAATTGAAAGCGAGCATTAACTCTCTCTCTTTGTATTTTTAATACTCCTCCGATCTTTAATATAAGATTTATTTAACTAATTTGATAAGATTAAGGAAGTTAGATAAATTAGCTAATTATAAAAAATATGAAATGTTTTTCCTAAAACACCATAATCATCTTTTTTAATATCCTCACTCCCTCACTTAGTTGATTATGGTTAAGGAAGTATCCGCAGGGATAATTTAAAAAAAACTGATAAATATAAGAAATAAATTTTATATTTAGGATCAAAATTAACTTAACAATTAGGTCCCATATTAAGGACCGAAGGAGTACTACATTTGGTTTTTAATATACTCCCTCCGTTCCTTATTATAAGAGACAAATAACTAAATTACGTTGATCAAAAAAACAGTTAAAGTTAGTTGAGGACAATTAATGTGTAAAAAGTATAATATTTTTTCCAACAATACCCCCATTAATAAGGAGAGAGAGTATGAGAGAAAATAATTAAATTATTAAAAGAAAGAGAAGTGGGAGGGAGAGAGAGTATGAGTTGGACACAAAATAAATAGGGGTAAAATAGGAAATTAATACAAAAAAATAAAGACAACTTTTAAGTGTCTCTTATATATGGGAACATGCCATAAGCATCAAATGTCTCTTATAATAAGGAACGGAGGGAGTAAGAGTTAATGAACTAATTTGAAAAAATTGAGAAAATTTGTTAAATTAGTTATATGTAATGCATATATATTATTTTTCATACAATATCCTTACTAATCATGTATATTAGTTAGAATTACCATTTAATAGAATCTTTAACATGTATAACTACTATAAGGACTACTTTAGAAAAATAGATAAATATGAAAGACAAAAAATTTTATATTTAAAACCAAATTAAATACCAAATTAACTCTTATATTATATCTAGATATATTGTCTACCAAAATTATAATTTCTCCTCTAAACTTTCATTATTGATTTCATAAATCAAAGGAAGTTTTCATTAATAGGGTCTAATGCAAATAATTAAAGAAGTATTTTACAAAAATCAATACACATCTTTTTAAGAATAACTAACCTACTTAATGTCATTAATTTTGAGAACAAAAATTTTTAATCGATATAAAATACATGCATGAGTAAGTAATATTACTCATATTCAGCTTTAAGATTTTGCATGAATACACAAAAAATGTCATATTTTTAATCAAATTTCATCTAAGAATAAATTTTAGTGTTTTTGTTATAAATATTAAAATAATTTTATAAGTACACAAAAAAATAATTTTATAATTATAAAATATAAAGTGTATTATTGTATCCAAATATAAAATAAGTTTCTTCATTGCTCACTCCAAATCAATTCAAGCAGCGTGGATAAAATCCGAGTCCTGGAGTCTGATGTTTCCGGAAGCGTGAGCGGAAGCTGCAGAAAGTCAGAAACAATCTCAGCAGAAGTGAATTCTTCTTCAGCTGGGCCACGGTTTGTAGTCTCCATTTCTTGTGTATCGGTGGATCTTTCGTTCCTTTATTCCATTGAAGCACCCAAAGAGGCAGACTAAGATGCCTACCATCTCCGCTCCGAAGATCACCGCTTTCTTCTTCCTTCTCTTCTTCATCTCATACGCCCACTCGTTCTACCTTCCCGGCGTTGCTCCTCGAGATTTTCATACTGTATGCTCTCTCAATCCCTTCTACTTCTATTTTCTCAGTTTCTACCTGTTGATTATTGATGTACTACCCGTTTCTCTCTGGTCGTTTAATTTCTTTGAATCCTGGACGTTCTTTAATTTTGCATTTGATAATTGTTGGATCTAGGGTTTTAGGTCTGATCTATGTCCTTTCCTTTGTCTTCGTTCGAGATTCGAGAATGAGAAATGATCCTATTTGCCTTACAGTTTCTGCTTACGTTTTTCATCAGGCTATCGTGGATTATTTGGTTGTTCTGATGTGGTTCGAGCTAGAAATGACTTCTCTTAAAAGATCGTTTGTTCGGGTGAATTGGTTGGACGAGTGTCTGTCGGGAAATGAATTGCAGAGTCTTAGGGAGTTAGGTTAGCTTTTTGAGTTCGGGTCTTGATAGTTTTGGTTGATTGATGTACGGAAATTGAGAACAGGGTGATCAAATCTATTAATATAAAGTGAGAAATTCATAAAATACAGCTTCAGTTGCCGTCTTTCTGGTGCTGAATTGAATCTTCCTGTGACCTCAATAAATGATTTCTGTATTAGGAACTTCTAATTGTTGTATTTCCTGAATGAGGAGTCTTGTAACTATGGTTCAGTTTTTTTTTTTTTTCAATTTTAATTTGTTCGTTTTATATATATATATATAGGTTTGTTGTATTACCCTGAAAATATTGATTCGTTCCTTCTGCTATGGGACTAGGATGAACCGCTGTCTGTTAAAGTGAACAAATTATCATCTACAAAGACTCAACTTCCGTACGACTACTACTTCTTGAAGTATTGCAAACCCCCGAAGATTGTGAACAATGCAGAAAATTTAGGAGAGGTTCTTCGAGGGGATCGCATTGAAAATTCAGTATACACGGTACATATCTATTACTGATTTCATTTAGCAATTTACTTGGATAACTAGGCCTTTAAGAGTTTGTTACAATGGTTTCTTCTTTTGATTCTACAACCTAATTCGATTTATTCTTTTTTCAGTTTAAAATGAGGAAGGAACAATCTTGTACTGTAGCTTGTCGCGTGACTTTGGATGCTGAGTCTGCGAAGAATTTTCAAGAAAAAATTGATGATGAATATCGAGTAAACATGTAAGTGATTAATGTATATTTTCTAGTGCTTTGCTCTTGCTATATAATATAAGTCCTTTTATGTTTTTGAAAGTTCTCTTTTTGACAGTCTGCTTGTCTTTTGCTTTGTATATCCTTGCTGACACGAGTCACTCATGAGATGAATATGCAGGATTTTGGATAATCTTCCAGTTGCTGTTCTTAGACAGAGGAGGGATGGAGGGCAATCAACCACATATGAACATGGGTTTCGTGTTGGGTTTAAAGGAAACTATCAAGGGGTATAAACTCAGAAATCACTTTTGATATGGAAATTTGTTTTTTCTGTTCTCACAAACTTAACATTTACCTGTAGAGCAAGGAGGAGAAATATTTTATCAATAACCACCTGAGCTTTAGAGTCATGTATCATGAGGATCCTGAAACTGATTCTGCTCGTATTGTTGGGTTCGAAGTCACCCCAAACAGGTGTTGTTCCCTATCTCATCTGTAGCCTCTTTTGTTCGAAGATAAAACAAGGTCTTTCATGCTATTTTAAAGAAGGGTTCTAGATACTTCCCCTTTTCCTCATTCTTTTTTATCATACCTCTGCATTTTATGCTTGTTAACAATGCTCTTAAGATATTGTAATCCCTGGTCTTTATCGAAATCAGTTCAAAAACATTGAGCTTCTGTATTGACTGCTTTGTTGTTGATTTTTGCATAACTACTTATTGTATGTTCTTGTCTTCTCATATGAATTCTATCACCGCATACAGTATCAATCACGAATACAAGGAGTGGGATGAGAAGAATCCACAAGTAACAACATGCAATAAAGACACCAAGAATTTAATGCAAGGCAGCACTGTCCCACAAGAAGTAGGAAAAAACAAGGACATTGTATTCACTTATGATGTTTCCTTCAAGGTATCTCTGATCATGCCTATGGGCACTCTTCTTCTTTCACCTCATCTGTGATTGGCCACATTAATTCAGGTTTAATGATTCTTTCTTCTTCTTGTTTTTTTTTTTGCCCCCCAGAAAAGTGAAATCAAATGGGCATCTCGATGGGATACATATCTTCTAATGAATGATGACCAGATCCACTGGTTCTCCATCATTAACTCTCTGATGATTGTTCTTTTCCTTTCCGGAATGGTGGCAATGATCATGCTGAGAACTCTTTACAAAGATATTTCTAATTATAACCAGCTAGAAACCCAAGATGAGGCCCAGGAAGAGACAGGATGGAAACTTCTCCATGGAGATGTTTTCAGGCCACCAACCAATTCGAATTTACTTTGTGTTTATGTTGGTACTGGTGTTCAGATCTTTGGAATGACACTTGTGACAATGATATTTGCATTGCTGGGATTCTTATCCCCATCCAATCGAGGCGGTCTTATGACAGCCATGGTTCTTTTGTGGGTTTTTATGGGCTTGGGTGCTGGCTACTCCTCAGCACGTCTGTACAAAATGTTCAAGGGCACAGAATGGAAGAGGAATACCTTAAAGACTGCATTTATGTTTCCAGGCATTCTTTTCTCTGTATTCTTTGTGCTGAATGCTATAATTTGGGGGGAGCAATCTTCTGGGGCAGTGCCTTTTGGAACAATGTTTGCTCTTGTTTGCCTGTGGTTTGGTATATCAGTGCCCTTGGTATTTGTGGGTAGTTACTTGGGTTTTAAGAAGCCAGCTATTGAAGATCCTGTGAAAACCAATAAAATTCCCAGGCAGGTACCTGAGCAGGCATGGTATATGCAACCCATCTTCTCTGTTCTTGTTGGAGGCATTCTCCCATTTGGCGCAGTGTTCATCGAGCTCTTCTTTATCTTGACATCAATTTGGCTGAACCAGTTCTACTACATATTTGGCTTCCTTTTCATAGTGTTTGTCATACTATTAATCACTTGTGCGGAGATAACAATCGTGCTCTGCTACTTCCAGTTGTGCAGCGAAGACTACAACTGGTGGTGGAGATCTTACCTCACTGCCGGGTCCTCTGCTCTGTACCTTTTCCTCTACTCAATTTTCTACTTCTTTACCAAATTGGAGATAACTAAATTTGTCTCTGGCATCCTGTACTTCGGGTATATGATAATTGTTTCGTATGCCTTCTTTGTTCTGACCGGGACTATTGGCTTCTATGCTTGCTTCTGGTTTGTCCGCAAGATCTATTCGTCTGTGAAGATTGACTGATTTACGTCATATAACGGATGAGAAGGAGGCTAACGCTCAGACCATATGAGAGGCCGTAGAAAAGGTGAAGTCTTGAAGCAGATACTGAAGGGAACTTGTTTCCCTTGATTGGAGTTTTTTTTTTTTATAATTATTTTAGTTATGTTAGAATAGCAGTTGTACTTTTAATTAGTTACCTAGTTTCCAAATGTTGCTGTGACAGATTATGAAGCAACGACTTGATGCTTGCCTATTTCTACATGTCCATGTGTCTTAACATAAGGCATTCAATCTTAAGATAGTCATCGGGGCATTGGTGCAAAATTCACACCCGATTCATCCCAGCCCGGATCTGGTCAGGTCGGGTGAAGCCCAGCTGTTAATGCATCTGATATGGACAAATATGTCCTTGAAATTTCCACCTTATTGTTCCATTGTTCGGGTGTTTATACTCATGCATAGACACTGTCAAATATGAGAATGGTATAGGGAGATTTGAGCCGGTTGTTTATACTTATGCACAGACACTGTCAAAATGTTGAGTCAAGAAATCCAAGACCCTGACATAATGTTTAAAAGGGGGTCCTCGTATAGACTCTGGTAAAATTCAGTGCGCGCGGTACATATCTGTTAGTGATTTTATCAGAAAGTATTAAGCAGCGTGGACGAAGTTGAAAATAATATATAATACTTATATATTACCAATAATTAATAAGTGCAAAAAAAGAAGATCAAAAAGGATATTATCATTAATGTTTACAGCTCAATAAAAAGTCATAACAAACATAATTATGACTGACCATTACGTACACTATGCTAAATAGCTACTGATCATCAGAACTATAATCTCAATCAGGAAAGAAATGAAAAGTGGGTGGTTGAGGAGAAGCCCTCTTGAAACGCTGCAAATATTGGAGGCCCTCTCGCGTCATGAACTTGTGAAAACGACCATACACACTCATCTCTTCCAGGTCTGTGCCTGACTTCATCAACCAGCCTATCACAACCACCATATCATACGACCACTCTCTTGTCATCATCTTCACCTTCTTCAGTCCCTTTGTTTTCCTCCCTTCACCTCTCCTACACTCTCTTAGTGCTTCCTTAAACATGTCATTCACAGATTGCCGAAACATTCACACATCAAATAAAGTTATATATAGAAGGGGGGGAGGGGGGAAATATATATATATATATATATATATATAATATGTAGTAATGCAAACATACCTTCTTAGAATTGAGATTTCAGGAATTACTTTTGTGAATTGTTGGATAATTCGGAAAGGCGAATTTCTAAATGTGGTCATCTATCCAGGACGGTAATAATATAGTCCTCTTCGATATACCCTCCTTGAACATGTATTTCCAGGTGGCGAAGGCTTTCAAGTGAAATAGGGGTCTCTCCATGTAAATCCTACAAGTGGAAAGCAAGAAATTGAAGAAGAGAAAATCTTGTCTGCTTCCCCCCCCCCTCTATACAATTCATTAGCTGATATTTAAAATTTTGATATCATGATATTTGGGTGATTAATATATTGATTCATGCATTCTGAAAAACTGTATACAAAACAAAAAAAATACATAAGCACACATACATATGACTTATACATGCTTGTTTGGATTAATGCTGACAAAAGTAATTTTTATCCGATGTAAATAGTGTAATGTGATTTTTTTTTATATCATATATTGAAAAGCTGGTTTCAAAAAAGTCTAATTTGAAGAAAAAGCCAAATGTCAAAATTCAGAAACCAGAAAAAATTGCTTCAATTTTAAAGCAGCTTTGGAGTAAAAAGCCATCATATTTCGTTCCAACTGACTTTTAAGGCTTCCTAATGGCTTCCTAACGTGATGAGAAACAAGCTTGTATTATCTTTGTAATCGTAGATTGCAGCCTATAAAATGGAGCTCAAATTCATGAACTAACCTCAAACATTCCCATAGGTACAAGCAGCATTAGTGCCAAATGTTGAAGCAATATCGCATCTATATGTAGTTCTCTTGTCGAAGAAGGTATGGCTTTCAATAATTTGTATGAGCACTTTCACATTTGGTTCGTTCATGATGATCAGCGTTCTGGGGATACAATCGGTGATCTGCAAATTTTGGTCATCTCTTCATCATCATGAGGCCTATCATGACGACCAACCCAAGTGAGCCTTTGTAGATTAGGTGCAGAAGAGATCTCAAGCACAAACTTAATGGTATGACGATGGAGAACATTATGTCCACCAATGACACAATTGAGGGTTCGTAGATGCTCAGTGATAATCCTCAGAGTTTTGTAGCCACTGAGAACATGAATGGTTAAATCCTCCAAACTTGAGCTTCGTAGTGTAAATTCTTGTTCTGGTTCTGTCCGGTAAGATTGAATTTTTTGAGGAATAGATGTTTCAAGGACGGGCAACTCTCTGAGAACCAATCAATAACTGAATCAGTAGTACGAATTCATTCGACATGAAGAGTTTCAATAGAAGCAAATTCCGTCTTGGGAAGCTTCATTTGGTCGTCGACTTGGTTCATGTTTAGTTTGAGAACTTTCAAGGACTGAAACTTGGGAGGCAGCTTGTGAAGAAGATGGAAGGTAGTTTAAAATCAAGGGAAAGTTCACCGACAGGAAAGGATTCGAATAATTTAATGATCCACTCATGTGAAGCTCACTATGTTCTTGTTTCTTGCAGAAAGATGAGAAGGAGATTCCGTTGATGAGCAAAGCATGAGGACGATTGTTGGGAACAGTGTATCAGAATCATCATCATGAGGACGACGATGATCAGAGAAGCAGAAGGAAGAGATGGTTGAACAAACATATCAGTTATACTTGTTTCAATTTGAAGAAAATAAATTATAAGACAAAACGGAATAAAAAATTTCATTTATTGTTTCCAAGTGATTCGAGTTCCAGTTTTCTCCGCAAAAGGAATTATGTAAATTATGAGTACGTCTAACTACAATATATAAACGGGGCAAAGCAAGGATATAATATACATATATATATATATATATATAACTACAACTTTTTCTTGCTAATTAAATGATAAGGTGGAAAAAATACCACACATGATTAAAATATGACTGAAAAACTTGACATTGTGGTTGAAAGAACGTTCACATAATTTAAGGACATAGTTGATGATGTTAGGCTTATGATTCATAGGGAGTAGATGGTTATACCGATATATTCTCTTAGGGAATCTATTCTTATTGCTGATCACCTAGCAAAACTTTCTCATCATATAGAGGGTAACTTTTATATCATAGATCAACCTCCTCCTTTGAGTGAGGAGGAGGTTGATACAGGAAACTAGGTCTTGATGATTTTTGCTTTCATGTAAGTACTTGTTCTCACGTTTTGATTATAAAAAAAAAAAAAGAACGTTCACAGAATATTGTGAAAATCTTTCTATAAACAACATTAGTTGTTATTAGAATTTTTATTTAACCTGATTTAACCCGGACAAAGCCACATAAAATTAACCATATGAGAAGACAAGTATTGGAAGATACAAACCAATATTTTTCATAGATAGACCTAACTTTTACTGATTATCATGGCAAAAGAAAGTATCACTAGAAATTGTCTTATAGTCATTGTGAAAGGTAATTTGCATTTCCGATGAATTCATGTCCATTTGGCGGATTAGAGCTTCAGAGACTCAATTCTGGTGAAATAAGGAAATGTGATTGGGTATGAATTTTGGTTTCAATCTAAATGTAGATTTGCTCCAAAGCATCCACATAACTGCTTCTGAATTAAATGTTGTGTTCGCTCAAATGCAAATTCTACCTGTGCGACAAGGAAATGAAATCTCTAAAGTACAGGCTCAGAATTGTTCAGCAGAAATTTGAACACAAACTTATTAACCCCCTTTCATGGTATTTCATATTTTGCATCCACTGGAAGAAAACTTAGTACTCATAAAATACCTTTATACCAAGCAAATCCCAAGAAAAACTCAGGTGATATTGTATGTACAAGCACTCTAGAAAAACCAAAATGGCACAGGCAGAGATAACCCAGAAAAGAAAAAAACAAGAACATTCATGTGACAGTACAATATCATAGATACTGAATTTACATACTAAACTAGCTCTTGTTAGTTAGTCACCCAGTACAACCATATTAGTTTGAGCAGCCTCTTGATTTCCCATTTTTTTGCCTGCACAAAGAACATAATAATAAATGTTTATTAGTGATAAACAAGCCCACTCTGTCTCCTCTTGGTGACCCCAGAGGAAAACAAAAATATAATTAAAGTTCCTAGGCATCGGCTATTCGATATCCAATAAAACTACACGGAATTGAGGTTTTTTGCCTTTCAACACAACCCTACATGATTCAGTCTTTCAAAAGGTTTGTTCATGTAACAAGCACATGCAAGTTGTACCAAAATTTTATTGTGAAAAAATGCCTCCCATGAAATTATAAAAGTGAAATCTTGAGGAGGACAAATGAACTAAATGGAACTAACCAAAATGAATCTTTCTTTTCTTGTGCTAGTAATTCCTCAAATGAAATGTCGGCAAATTCATCCTCTGTGGCCTCCTCCAGCTCACACGTTTTTGCTTTCTCCATACAAGCTCCAATCTCCAGAATCTTCAAGTACAAATGGTAAATATGAGATTTCTTTTGAAAAAACCAAAAACAGAAGCTGACAAAAGCACAAGATCTTCCATGATGAACCTTTTGAGCCGGTAGTTTATCATTCAATTAAATGATAGGGTAAATTACTCTCCTTTCTTGAGAAATGACATAATTAGAAGATTTCCCAAAAAAGTTACCCTAAAATACATGATATCATCAACATACTTTTTGCTACAAAAACCACGGGAATGCTGGGAAGGAAGACTACACAGATCTTCTATAAGTAAGAACAAGAGTTTACCTTCTTGTACGCTGGGGAGAGTTTAAGCTGCTGTTGAAGCCAATTGTAAACAGTTGCGTCCTCCTCTAATCGCTTCTGTTCCAATTCCAGCTTATATATCTGAAACATCAAGGAATCATTTACTCAATGGTGATGCCTGCTAGCTTGAGGACACATTTCCCGTGAGACCTCTAGTTATCTAACCAAGCAAATTAGATCTTTCTGTGTCATACAACCATACATTCAGTGAGAGCTTAAGACATAGAGTAGAGAGACTGCATATACAGTTAACATTCTCTCTTCTCTCTTATCGCCAAGAATCCAGATTATTAACCAACCTGTTGACGAAAGCGGTCAAAGGAGGATCTATCTGCCTTAAATAGTAAAGCCTTTGTTACAACAAATTTCCGTTTGATCACATCGGCCCTGTTAGTGTAAAAGAGCATGAAAGCATAAGAATGACAGGAGAAATATAACTAGAAGGAAACTTATATGATCCCAAATTAACTTCCAAGAGAACAAAGGGGGAAAAAACTTCTAGAAATAGGTGCTTTAGAATAAATTGGGAGTTTTGGACATACTTGTGCTGTAGTTCATTCCTTGCATCCACCAAACTATTAGCAAAGTTTACCACCTGCATAGTGAAAGAGCAGGGTTATAAATTTTTAAGGTGCGTATACTGATAAACTGAATGCATCCACTCATTAAAAAAAAAAAAAGTTTCAAAAGTTGCAAGTACCATGAAAAAGAAAAGACATGGTTATTGAGCTTGTTTGGTTTGTGAATGGAAAGAAATGAAAAGAGAAATGGAGTAAAAAAATGACTTAAGATAGGCAATGTTACCGATCATGTATATTGTTTTTCTATTAAACTGCATTATGTTCAAACTATACATCCCATTAACCTCACCATGTCTTTCCTAAAACTACGCATCTAAATATCCACATCTGGATTTGCTACAAGAAGGTTCACCCTACCCTAACCTCATATGCAGTTAGTATTATCCAATACTACCAGCCAGATCTAAAGATAACACTCAATTGACCTAGCATGTAAGTTGAGTAGGTATTAAGACAATGACTTCCGATTAAAATTCGTTCCAAATGTGCCATGACAAATAAACTGCCAAAGTCAAGTATTCCTTGAAACTAAACTGCATAACGGCATTTATCAAATAAATCCACCAAGCACAGAAATTTTACTTCCTGACATGAAATGGAAACCTCATTTTATACTCTATGACTGCTCTAAGTTAAGTCTTACTTATCACTTGTCCCATAATGTTAGCATAAAAATTTCCCCTAAAAGAAATTTTCTCTCTGTCTCACCTCCTATCAAAAACTAGTCCATTCAGATTTAGTAAGCTTCTGGAAGGTAGATTGTTACTGAAGCAGTGCATTACATCTATCTCAACTTCAACCAATATACTAAGCCTAATGTCTGAAATATTATCTTCTTTCTTTTTGAGGTCAAGGAAATAGAGGAAGCATATAAACACGTGTGTCAGAATGTACCAAGCAAACACATGAAACTAAGAAACCGAAATGCTCAAAAGGGGCAAAAAATGTGTGAAATAACAGGTGACAATTATTTCCACAGACCAAACTAGATTGATATATTCTATTGTATTATCTCGTAGGCAGGGTAAGGTAGCAGACAAATTCAGGATAAAGCAATGGACTTTAACAGAATACATTGCAAGAATTATATTGCAATCCATAACAGAATAAATTGCAAGAATTATATTGCAATCTACAACGCCTCTGATACGGCAATAACTCATTAGTTTGAAACAAAGAATCACAAATACTGACATTCATATGATACGAATAAAGGGAAAGAGTGGAGATTAGTTACCAGTTAGTTAGCTGTTGGATGTTATGCACCAACGGCTTAATGGATAAAGGGAATTGCAATTCAGAGGGATGGACAGTTTAGATCGGTAATTAAGATATTCTCTTTCTAGTTGCCTCTCATCATACCAAAATACGAGATTGAATAAACTATATGATGGTCGAATACAATTTGGAATTTGCTCATATCTAACACGAGCATTAGATTCTTATCAGACATAACATGTAAGGAAAACAGAAAAGCAAAAACAGAGTGCAAGCTGCGAAAAACCTGAGCCAGTGTCAATTTCTTCGACTGGTGGCATTTCACGAGCTCATCATACTGATGTTTGATCTTTCTCTGCATAGCGCTACCGGAGGAGGTAAACGGGTATAAGAAGACAGCTTCTTCCCGGAGCCCCATATCCGAACCCGTATTTGCACTTTCCTCGCCCTTATTATGTTCAGAACTATCTTCAGGTAGCGAATTAATTTTCTTCTTCTTTGACCTCCTCCTCCTCTTCTTCTCTCTTTGCTCCTCCCTCGTATGCTCACTCTCCACGTTCAGACCCGAAGAGATCGAATTCAGTTCCTTGCAATCGCAACTTTTATCATCGAACAAGCTAGCCCATTTCGCAGAATCAGATGGTAATACCTCGAGCAAGAGAGAATGAGTCAAATGGACCGGGTTATTATCATTGGGGTGATGAAGTTTAACTTCATCAGCACATTCTGACAGAGAATGCTTCTCTGTTGTCGGTCCATGACTTTTCAGATTCTGGGTTTTCGCTTCTTGTTGCTGCTCTGTTTTTGATGAGTTTCTAAAAACAGAGAATGAAATGACGATGAGAGAAACAGCAACGAAGAAGATGAGAAAAGCAAACGAGAAAATTTCTGGGTCGTGCATCTGTGGATGAAAGTGTAGTGAGAATAAGTTAGAATGAAGGAGACGGAACATGTAGGAAGGCAAAGCCGCCACAGAGGCGCGTCATTTACAGAGAAAGCAGAGCGACAGACAAAATAGCAAACGAGCTCCCAGGAAGGCGCCCTCAAGGTTGCATTTTGATATTTTGTAGCATTTGGTTGTGGCGATTTGGATTTGATCGACGGTGGCTTATCTGATTTAGATGAAACTAAATAAATAAAAAGCCTTAGGATAATTTTTTTGGCCAGAAAAAATCCTTAGGACAAACAAATAAATAATTTTAGTGAATAAAATGACTTATGTCATTTTCACAAAACGCGTGTTAATATATTTAAAATTGGTTTAATTCTTTCCTTATTTTTTGTCACCATTTACATTTGAGAGATATATGCCTGTCAATTAACCAGCCGTATAGATTAATATCCTCTCAGAATTAGTATCTTCTTTCTTTCTCACCATTTTTTAATCTAAGGGTGGAGAAAAAATAAGGAAAGAACTAAACCAATTTTAAACATATATCCCATATTTTTCAATCTAAGTGTATAGAAAAAATTTTGAGAAAGAAAGAAGATACTGGTTAATTGATAGGTGTATATCTCTTAAATAGTGACAAAATAAACAAAAAATTATACCAATCTTAAATATACATGCATTTTGTGAAAATGACAATCAAATCCATAATTAATATATATTCTGAAAAAACAAAAAGTATACCTTTGTTACTAAAATATCATTTATCAATCCCTCATTGATAATGCAGTGTTACTATAGAAGGCTAAGCCAACAATCAGAATCTCATTCTTACAAACTCAACGGAAAATTAACAAAATGAATGACTTGTAATTGAACTATAGTTAAACTGTTTAGGGAACATGAACATGAACCAAAAACAAATAAAACCCAAGATATGGCATTAAGAAGCATCAACAATAAGATGTTAAAAGGTACGAAAAGATTGCTGACTTCTGATTTGCCATTGTTCTTGAGATGTTCCTTACAAGAAGTAAGCAACTAAACAACCAGCTCTCATGGGAGCCACAAAGGAGGAAAATAACAAAAATAGCACAGGAAGCGAGAGGCTTCACGCGGTAACCAAAATGAAAGAAAGAAAATTTGCAGTTGGACGCAATTAGTGTCGTTTTGATATCTATCTCCAACAACTGTTCTTCGCAGTTCTTCACCTTCTGTACACGTCCACAATCTCAGCAATCTCACTACAGGCTTTTAACCAGAGAGTGTGTTGTGTTTTTCTGCAACTTCACCTTGGTAAAGCCAAAAATAATGCTTGTGGTGATCTGTATGTGTAGATTTGGTTGACCCAACAACGTTTGATTGAATCGTTAAAAAAAATGTAAGCTTGAACCATTGTCACGTTTCTTTCCTTGATTTAAGGATGTTCAGGAGCAAATGGCCTCCACTGAGAGTTTCTTCATCACATTTGGACATGGATCTCCTCCAAAGTTTTCATGTGACACAGTTACTTTGCACCAATTCTGCCCAACACAATTCTGCAACAACAATCTATATTAAACACTAGTACCAATTATGAATCAAGAAATGTTAAAAAGTCCATGATATACAGACGACTTGAAAGCATTATTTTGTTAGACCAAACTTATTCAAAGACCTTTAATTAATAGCCCACTCTTATGGGTTAAACTGGTCTTTGGCGAGATACAGTAGTATCTATGAATAAATAGTTTGGAATTCTATCTTTGTCCTAATTCTTAATACTTGAATAAAAAATGTCAGCCTAGGTATGGTGAGCCGATGCTATGCCTACATTTCTTGCCCAAAAGAATAATACAAGAGATCATAAATGCATTTCATAGGCCTATACATCATAAGCCTAAACTTGAGTTGAATGATCCACTCCATAAAAGTTCCAGAGAGAAGGAGGAAGAGGAAGCAAAAGGAAAAAAGAAAAAGGTAATACCTTTGAAAGGCGTCATATGACTTATGAGCATGGCATTTTCCTTCCTGAAAGTTTCCACAGGACCCCGTGGAGTACCAAAGCTAGCAAATTTGATTGAGGAGATTTTCTGCCCGGGGCCACATGATAAATGTACTTTTGGCCTCAAAGGTTTGCTGACCTTACCAGAAGCTTGCATCCGATAACTTCTTAGACTTGGCTGCCACTCATTAATATCAGCACAAACACTGTCTATTTCCCGTCTGACCAAAACAATGCCACTTGGATCTCCAACCAATTCCTCAAACAAGACCAGTAAATTTCCAGCTGGCTTCAACCATGATCGAGGAACATGATACCTGAAACCATCAGCCAGTGTCCAATATGATGATAGTTCCTCACAGCACTAAACAACTGATACATGATAACAACTAGTAATTTATTTCTCACCATCTTTGAGAGGCCTCGCCACAGTTACTTCCGCATTTCTTCTCATTATAAGTTCCTGTATAGTTACAGGAATCACAAGTACCTGATGCCTTATAACCAGGCCAGTAGCGACCAAGACTCTGTCCGTTTATCCATACTTGACCTTTGCCCATGCTGCTCAAGTCTAAAGCCAATGGTGCAGTTCCAGCTGGGGCATCAAAAGTAGTCTACAATCATGTAAAAGTGGAGTTAACGAGAGAAGGATGTTAAGGCCTGCCTTTCCAGAACTATAGTCCACAAGGTTGTCTTTTATGGCCCATTACATGGGCAACATTCCGTGTGAATTTATATCTGTCTGAAGTCTGAATTTGTGTGTCGGTATGGCTGTACTATCGTTTAAATGGATGGGAAGGGTAAAGTGCTCGTGCAAGTAGATCCAAACAAAAATTTTTCTATTTCAACAATGAAAATC
This sequence comes from Neltuma alba, assembly GCF_004799145.2. Taxonomy (NCBI): domain Eukaryota; kingdom Viridiplantae; phylum Streptophyta; class Magnoliopsida; order Fabales; family Fabaceae; genus Neltuma; species Neltuma alba. The sequence goes on along the minus strand of NW_021636253.1, from coordinate 50,255 downwards.
ATTCTACTACTAGCAGTAGTAATAACGATAGCACCAAAAGACTATATTAAGAAAAGCTGATTGCAATTAAAGTTCTTGAGAAAAGTGCAACCTACTCACTTTGTACCAAGTCAATGGCTGCTTTTGTGAAACTAAATACCCCTGCATCCACTCAACTGAAGAACTTCTACCAAGGGAATGTAGACTCAAGGCTTCACCTTTTAGACCGATCTGAAAGAAGCATGAATTTGAATGAAATTTCAAGAAATTAGGAAGGGAAAGTAGCATAACGGATGCTTGGGGAAGAACCTTGTAAGACCATTTCTGCCACGATAAGTCCCTTCTCCCCTCATTGAGACCATTCAATGCAACAGGGCCAAGAACACCAGCATTCCATGTTTCAAAATGTGGACCAACATTCTGCATATCAACATGATGGCAACTTGAGAGAGAGTCATCTTAACCCAAATTCTATGTTATCTGAAAAATCAGACTAGTCTATAAGTGCAGGAATGCATCTGACAATATCTTTCGATTGGTGAGGGTGAGGGGTGAGAGCATGTAAGACAGAGAGAGGAGGCAAACCGGGAGGCCAACTGCAACACTTAGAAGGGAGATTTTGTTAACACCAGCTCTGAGCTTCACACTCTCACTAAATGTTATTTTTGGGAAATCTAAGCTTCCATAGACAGTCCCTGACCAAAAGAATGGAGAATAAATTTCACAATGTGAATAAAATCAAGCTATCATCTCTTTTTTAGCTTCCAAAGTAAGGATTGGAATAATCAGTGCACCCTAGGATTGTTCTTAAATCAGCATTATGATGCGCACCTGATGGCTGACCATTGATAAAGACATGTAAAGCATGCCCAGCAGATAAGATTGTAAGAACAGGGTCCCTTCCGTTGCTCAAAAATTTTTCACTGGGATCAATCACAACACTTGCAAGGGAAAGAAGAAGAAATAAGTCATGAATAACGGGTTCTAACTAAATGTTTAGTGGAAAAGAGAAAGCAGACTATGAAATTATACAAGTTACTCACTCTGTGGAATACCATAAGTAGTCGGAGACATCTCTTGTTGTATTTATTTGCTCCAACAGGCCTGTCATGGTAAAGGAACTATCATAAGTTGAGGCTGTATCTTCATTGAATGAATCCCAAGAGAGTCCTTTATGGATTGGAACACTAGTCATCTTCATTTGTGCACTCTGCGCTCCAACCTGTACAGAATCTTTGATTATTCATTTCTGAAATCCACAACGTGAAATTTGCTGAAGACGCTCATTTTCTTTATTCTAAATAAAAAATTAATCTAAAAGAGAACTTGCAAATGGATGTTAGAAACCAAAAGGTACTTATTCCTTCCCTTTTGCACATGTCTACTTTTATGAAATGAGCAAGTCAATCTTGCAAACAGAAAATTATTCAGTCCTACAATATTCACATATACTTAATTCTGAGACAAAAATGTCTTTCTTATAACCAACCCAAATAATACTTTAAACTACTTTTTCCTACCCTCGCAGTGTTATAAGCAGTGTGTACGCAGTCAGGAAGAATGCTTATAGACCATGGAGGCAAGTTGTAATGCCTATTTCCAAATGCCACTGTTGCTGTGGATCTTGAATCATAGTTTGCAAGGAATGCAGCACAAGCTCCCGACTTTGATTTGAAGACATGCGCCTGGACATTAATGAGGGAAGTTAGAAATTTAGTTCAGTCATAAATCATATTAAATTTCAGGACAAAAAAAGCATACTAAATTTTATAATTCTCAGGAATACTGAATCAAGCTAAATACCTCTTGAGAGTTTCCAATCTTTGTTACAATAGGATCTCCAGATACTAAAGCAGGTTCGCACAGTTTTATTGCCCTGTGTAAATCCTTCAGATGGCCCCACTTTGGCTGCCTGAACATTCCTGCATATATGAAGAAATTATAGAACTGAAATTCCGGCAAGGAGTTAAAATGAATGAGTCATATTTTATTTCAATTTTGCTCAGGATAATTTATGATATTATGCGGACTGGATTACTTCACTCTCACACCACATTGCGATGGGCTTGGCTCTCACACACACACACACACACACATTGTGGTAACAATGACATTTGGGAGAAAAACATTCCTATAGAGAATCCAAAGAATGACATTTATGAAGTTCTACGCCAAAAATCGTGTTGTATATATGAAGAAAAGTAAACTAATACTTTGTGTAGAACTTTATAAACTTTAAAGGCTCAAAATTCAGAGGATCAAGTCATATGTAAGAGGTGCAGATCACAAAATATTGCAAAGAATGACAAAATGAAAAAGTGATTCAAAATGCCTTTGGCTTTATGGTTTACTTTGAAGTAACAGTCGTGAAAAGATTGATATGGCTTCAACAGGTAACAGTGGAGATTGCACCAATCTTCTAAATAGAAAGCAAAAGTGTTTATTTAAAGAGTGCTCATGAGACCTCACCAGCAAAAAAGAAAAGAAAAAGTGCGTATGGGTCATGGCAAGGGTTCAGAATACTTTATGAATACCATATTCATCAAGAGGTGCATCATAATCGTAGCTTGTAGCAATGAACGGACCCCCAGCAGTTCGACCAAAATTTGTTCCCCCATGGTACTGGAAAAAACAAAACAGATGAGCTCAATCTCATCATTTAACAAAATTAGTCCAAATATGAAACTGGACAAATAATGAATTTACCATGTAATAATTAACAAAGGATCCCCCTTTCTGTATAAACCTTGCAACCGAAATGCCATGTCTTCAGCTGGCCGGTGAGGGACAGGACTCCAAACTCAGTAAACCTGTAAGCATAACCGAGTAATACAGGCAATGAACAGGCAGGTGATAACTCAAATTTGTATATTTCTTGTTCTGAGGGAGAGGAAAAGGAAGAGTACTTTTTTCCCCCTCTTTTGGACAAATACCAAATGAATAAGAGCACATAATGCAAGTAATACCCAGGCGATGGAATTTCTTGTTTATCTACACTAGCACATGCACACTGCTCAAGAATGTGGGGCCTAAACCCCACTCTAACTCTTTCAGCGAGTTCTTTAAGGCAACTTAAGAAGTAAATAAGAAGGTGACAGACAAAAACTATAAATTATACCAGCCAGTCCAAGCTTCTGTCCACATCTTTGGTTTGTAGTCCTTATTTGGAGAGAAATAATCACAATAGAAACCATTGCATGTGTTAATCTGTCAAAGTTCATGTTAGGCTTAGGAGCCAAAAACTAAAAGATTTAAAGGACAGTATCAGTGAGGAAAGTATATGAAGCCTCAATTATGATTCTCACACGGAGATAACCAAACTACCCATAATCTGCAAAAGTTAAGTTCGCATGCTAATAATGCCTTCAAGCTTTAGCATATATATCCAAAAGGATAAAATAGTCCTCCTACCAAAAAAGGGGCAGGAAAAAAAAAAGGCTCTCTCTTTATTAGCTGAGCGTCAGTTTTTGAACTGTAACAATAAATAAGCATGATGCAGGGTAGTATGACTCTCATTACAACACCCATTAGCCAGGCATGATAATGGGAAGGGTATTGAGAGGATAAACCATAAGCTAAGCTCAGCCAGTACAATGAGGAATAGTCATTCATTTACCCCAAGACTGATATGGATTCAGCATACTGTCCATTAATCAAGAGGTTGAAAAAACTTCTAGAGAACGTTTTAGCCATATGTAAATGCATGTTTCAAATAACACACTTCAGCTGGACTTACAAGAGGATCAGGAGCATCATCCTGCTTGCACATCACCCAAGGAACCCCTGTACCAAGTCCTACAGCCATATCCGCTGCCCATTGAGTGTAGGCTTTACCGGGTGAGCCAATTTCATATTCCACAGGTCCGTACTCATTTTCAATCTGTACAGTGTTAGAAAAAGAGTCAATCTGTGTATGTCAATCCATTCTAGTTAAGGAATAAAAAAGTTTTTTAATAAATAAATAATCAGAATCAGCGAGAAAAATATACAGCAAAGGAAGCAGGGGATTGAATGAAGTGAAAGGCTAAGGAAGCATTGAGGTTACCTGGGATAGAATTATTGGACCACCCTGAGACTCAAATAACTTCTCAGCTTTCATCATATCAACAATCTTAGTAGTAAACCTTTGCATTTGGGACTTCATGAAGGGAAAAAAATATAAATAACCAGAATGTACAGCATATGAAATAGGAAAAGGTTTAGATGCTAAGGTTTTGCAAAATATCAGGATGCAAGTTATTTCACCTTGAAAGGCTCATTGTCAGTTCTGAAGCTGATACCCGGAATGTACTTCAGCCAAACAGGGAAACCCCTAAAAATGGATCAGCAAAAATGTTGAGATATTTCTAGTTTCCCAGACGAACAGAAACTTTTTTTTTTTTGGTCCGCAAAAAGGAAAAAAAAACAGAAAGAAAGTGTCTTCAATACCCGAAGTTCCACTCAGCACAGACATAAGGGCCAATTCTCAGATGAACGTAGAGGCCTGCTTGCTGCACCAGCTTAATGAACTTCACTAGATCATAGTTCCCCTCAAAGTAATACTACAGACAATGAAGGAAAAAAATTGATTATTTCTCGCTATGAATGGACCGTTTAACATTGCCATCAAAAGTAGCTGGGAAGGACTCATTACTTTGCCAGGCTGAGGTTCATGCCCATTCCAGAAAACGTAAGTCTGAATGACGTCCAAACCTCCTTCCCTAGCCTTCTGAATGAGATCTGGCCACATCTGACACAGCCAAAGATTCCGAATGAGGAAATGCAAATCAAAACAGAAAAAAGAATATCAGGAATCTGAGCGACCCATGAAGCACGTTTTAGAGTAGGTACCTCAGGGGCACTTCTCGGGTAATGAATGGATCCAGATATGAGGATCCTTTCTGGCCATTAATGGTAATAGCTGTATGGTCATAAGATACAGAGGCTCTCACAGAACCAAATAGTGAACATGGAAGCATCACCAGGATAACAAGAACATTCCACATTATGAGCTTGAAGAAGCCCAAAGCCATGAATACTGACTTTGGTCCTCAGCTTCGTGAAGTAATAATGACCTCTTTCTGTTCTAGATATCCTTTAACCTGCTGCCTTTATTCTATGCTTCTCCCTCCAGTTTTCCCCCAGATTTTCCCTTCCTTTTCTTTTGCTGAATGATTGAACAGAAGATAAAAGGAGCTTCAGAGAGAGCAAAAGAGTGAATTTTTAATTTGAAGTTAATTAATTAACTAACTGATGAAATTTTTTCAGCCTTGGATGCAAAGATGAAGGTGCTTTGCAGCTGCTTTTAAACGCTGGAGAGGAGTGTGGCTGTGCGGGCAATGGGAATGTTTAGAAAGAGGGTGGGACCCACTTTTGTGGCTTTGTGGGACCCATGCTGCGTCTTGTTCCAGATGTTTATACCATAGCATTATTGGTGCCAGTTAACTTCATTGTGATTTCATATTCGCAGTAATTAACTAATTATCATTAGGATTTTGTCTTGCTAACATAAACAACCACAATCAAGACGTCAAGTCAATCCAGATCCAGACCCTTCATAGACGCGAATCTATACATAAACTTCTCGTTTGATGATTTTAAGCTTTTAAACTTTCAACGGGACAAATTAAAAACAGTCCATAAACTCTTGTAACATCAATTAACATTGACAACTTATTTGCAAATGGGTTGGTTCTGTGGTTTAACAGATACCAGCATTATTAAACTAACCATTACACTGAGCAAAATTGAAGTATGGAGCTCATATATAATCTTAATTAAATGAAAAGCTATATGATGTCAATTGTCCCACTAACAACTTCCACATAGATGAAATTCACGTATGCCATGTTAAAGGTAAAGGGAAATCACTAGTCATTAACAAGAAGGGTAAACAAAGGACGGAATGATGCCTAGTATTTTGCAAAAACAAAGGGAAAAAGGAATAATAGCATTCTTGCAAGGTAAGCAAAAGTGAATAGGACATCAAGTGGAGAAGCCAGTGAACATGCATGCTTGGCTTCTTCGATTTTAGTCCTTCAATTTAGTTTGAACTACTACCTCCAGTCTTAATATAATTTTGTTTGATTTTATTTTGATCCTAAATATAAAACCCCAATCTACTTTATCTCTCATATTTATGCATTTTTTCCTATGATAGTCTTTCTAACAATAATAGTTTTAACCAATACACTTGATTAATAAGGATATTTTAAGAAAGAAAACACATATTTATTACAAATAACTAACTTAATTTCTTTCCTTAATCTCCTTAAATTAATCAACTAACTCTTATAAATAGGACTGAAGGTAGTTTTTTTTATTATTATGATTATAATAAAGAAGTAATAGTATGTGGTATGTGTCATTTTCACATACTATTATAATAAAGCAAAATTAATCCATCTTCACAAAAACAAAAACAAGTGAAGAGATCTTTGCCTCTGAACAAAAAGAGATGATGAAGATGATGATAGATACTCGGTGGGAGGGTAAAGGGAAAGGTGATATATGAATAAGTAAGTGAAGCGTTTCCCAACTTTCGGCTCCTTTTTATCTCTTCCCCAAGTTCAAACACATTTTGCTTTTTGCTTTCATCTACGCATGAAATATACGATAAAGACATGAAATCTTTTATGTGTTTGATTCTGGAACTTCTTCATACAAACATAATAGACCTCTGGGAAATCTATCCGTCACTTCATGAACACTACAATTTGTTGAAGACAGATTTAAGGGCAAAGAGGAAACCTTGCCTCGCATAATCCGATCATCTTTAATTAAAAAATAAATAAATTTGAGCAAATAAAAAAGGCGGTAGTTTGAAAAAAAAAAATGGTGCCCCTAATTTTATTCACATTTAATTGGGCTCTCTTAGATGTTCGCAGATATATCCCCACGGCTTGGGATAAATTAAAAGTTATTCCGTCCGGTCCTAATTTTATAGTGTAAATTATATTACAAAATAAATTTTATATTTAGGATAAAAGGAGTTTTTTTTAAGGGTTAAGAAAAATTTCTCTCAAAAGTTTTGTCTTTTTAAAGCTAACTTATCCCAAAAGTTTAAGATCATAACAATATTATTCCTTACTGTTAAAAATATTAACAGTTAATATCACTATTCTAACAGTGAATGCAAGTTTTTTAACTGTAGGAACAATATTACTACGATTTTAAACTTTTAGAACAAATTTATTTCTAAAAAAAATTTCAGGTATTTAATATTTTTAAGTGAAAACTTTTGAGATAAATTAACATATTAACCATGTTTTTTAGTTCATGCAAAACAGTGATTTATAAACAAAATCAGATCAATATTTCAGGTAGTTTTAAGAGTAAAATTATTTACCATGTATTTAACAAATACTCCCTTTGCTTCATAATATAAAATTTTAATTAGAAAAAAATGTGGATCAAAGTATAAGGTGTTATTAGGATAATTATCATGACTTTTTTATTTTCGCTCCTATTAAATATAGAAGAGAAAAGAAAGAGACGAGGGATAATAAAAATGTGACACTACTTCATTATTTAATGAGAATAAGATAAAAAAATTCTATCATTTTAAAATAAATGTAATAAGTAAATTTTATCTTTTAATATGTGAAAAAATTTAACCGCCTTTTATATTATTTACCGGAGGTAATACTAAATAATGATTGATATTCGGAAAATGTTGAATGAGCCAACGAGGTTCCCGCCCACTGAAGAATGAAGATAGCGACCTCGCGGGGACAAATTTTTCCAGAAATCTCTTAGAAGCGCGTGAAGCGCGTCTATTAAAATCAGGGGGGGCAGCAGCTTTCAGAAATCTTGAACTTTGTAACTAGTGTCTCTTCTCTCTCTTGCAATTGCTTTGTACCATTAGTTTTTCCTTCAATCTACTGTTATCATTGTTATTCCTCATCCTTCCCATCAAAACGTCTATTTGGGGTTAATCCCAGTCAGGCTGGTGCTTAAAAAGGTTAAACTCATTTTAAGAAGTGTATTTCTCAAAATTTAAATTTCTGTTATCTTTTTTTATGAGAATAAGTCTGTTTGCATTCTTAACTAACAGATTAATGGTATTTTATATAACATTTTAATAAGTTGTATTAATATGATCTCTAATATAAGACTTAATTCTTGAGTTGATTTCAATTCTAAATGTAAGACTTTTCATCATATTTATCAATTTTTTTAAATTCTCCTTATTAATACTCCCTCAACCACAATCAAGTAAGAGAGAAATAGAAGATATTATGAAAGATGGTTATGATGTTTTAGAAAAAATATTTCATATTTATTATAATTAACTAATTTACCTAACCTTTTTAATCTAATCAAATTAGTTAACTTAATCTTACATTACGGACTGGATAATATTATTTATTATTTAGAAATAATATAATTTTTGTACCCAAGAAATAGTGGATTTATAATACTTCTTGTTCTTAATATAAGAGTTAGTAGATTAATTTGAGTAGATTAAAATATTAGTTAAATTAATTATTTATAATAATATGTGTTTTTTTAAAAATACCTTTATTAATTATATGTATTAGTTAAAACTACCATTTGATAAAACATTTAACATATATAACTATTCCAAGAATTATCTTAAAAAAATGGATAAATATGAGAGATAAAGTGAATTGAGATTTTATATTTAAAATCAAATTAACTTTTAAACCAGTTTTTATATTAAGGATTAAAGGTAGTATTTTGTAAAAGTGTGTGTGATCTGTAAATATTTTTGTTGTTTTTATTAGTGTTTTTAAAATTGTGAAAATCGATTTGTCCGTTATAATTTAAGGTCTACCTCAATTTTTGTAAGCAAAAAAGTTTATTCTAACGAGGGAAGTTGAGAAATGCAGGCTGCTTCAAAAGTAAAAAGATAAATTAAAAAAAATCAAATCATGGCTCCTCGAAAAGGTGGGATTATGCAATATAAAATGAGATGTTATCCATATAAAATATCATTTGGTATAATAAAGATTAATAAAATTAACTATGAAGTCTAGCAGGCTAGTATAGTTAGCAGTTGGCTAAATTTTCTCAATTCATGGCAATATGTATAGAGAGGATCCCATGACCAAAACCAAAACTCCTTAAAAAAATCTACAATACAAGGGGATTAATCACTGATACTGGACATAAATACCCTAGGCTCAACAAAAATACAATAAAATAAGTTAATTTAGATACTTATAATACTATTTTGATTATTAATGTAATTATGAAAGAACTGCTTAATTAATTTGAGTAAATTGAAGAAGCTAAATAAATTACCTAATTTTTTAAAAAAATATGATGTAATATTCCTAAAATACACTTATATGTAATTTTATAAGTTAGATAAATTAATTTGAAAAATGATAAACGTGAGGGAAAAAAGGTGAATTAAAGTTTTTCATTTAGCATTAGAATCAAAATTAACACCCATATTAAATCCTATATTAATGAAAACACACATAAAATGGGGAATCAATTCCTTATTTAGGAATTGATTAGCAAATAATTTTTTTACATACAAGTTATCTTTTAAGCCACACGTAAGAATTAATTCGTTATGTTCAAATAATATTTCATACAGACTATTTTTCGTTGTTGTATAATTTCACTTTTTCTGTGTACAATTTATTTTATTTTATATAATTTATTATCTTAACAACTGTTTTTCAGTTAATTTTTGAATGACGTGGTTTATTCTTAATTTTCCCTCTTAAAATTTAATCTATCTAGATTTAGATAAACGAATCAACCTATTTGACTTATAAATAAACTCGTGCGAATTAGAGAGAACCACTTTGACAACTGTACATAGGCCCACGTCGCATCTATAATCTACAACTATGTAGCTGCGTGTGAGCATGTGATTAGTGTAGCAGTTTCCCGTTCGGTGAATATTTATTTGTTTTCAATGAATTGGGATAAATGGCTGCAATAAATTATTCGCCATTTTTGGTAATTACTTAAACAATGGAAACCACATTTTAGCAATTTTTTCTATCAAAGAATATCTATCTATTTTAAGTCAACGAAACACATATATTTAGTATTTGTATTATGTGTTTAGTTATTAAAGAAAAATAGATCAAAAGTCACTAATTTAAAAATTAATTATGCAAAGATACTTAAGGACTAAAATCCTTAAAGCAGTGCAATATATCTTTCACTGTATATAAATATCTTTCATCTTTTATATAGTTGAAAATAAGTTATATACAGCTAGACAAGAGTTACATTGTTAAAAAATAACTTGTGCAGGAGTCCTTAACCAAATACCGGGTACATTTGTATAATTAATTTTATAATCAAGATTTTGTGACCAATTTTCCAGTTCCTTCGTCATTATTCTAACACATTGAGATATTTAGAGCCTGATTTGAATCTAAATCAGTTGTTCTTCTAAAAAGATAATGTCAATGCAAAATACTACCTCCTGTCCTAATTATAAGAACCAGTTGATTAATTTGATAAGATTAAAGAAGTAAGTTGAGTTAGTTATTTATCCTAAATAGGTGTTGTCTTTCCTAAAATATCATTACTAATAAAGTGTATTGACTAGAATTATAATTATTAGAAAGATTATCTTAAAAAAATTGAGTTAATATGAGAAACAAAATAAATTAAAATATTATATTTAAGACTAAAATAAAAATCAAACAATTTTGATATTATATTAAAAACAGGAGATAGTAATAATTATCAAAGATTATGTGCAGAGTTGCATTGGTGGGAGCAATGCACATGAAAATAAGGAGGGGAAGTCAATGAAGTACGGAGAAAAAGCATCGGATGCTCTGTCTACCACTGATCTTTTATTATATATTCTTCTTTATTTTTCATGGTGGACCTATATTCCCTCATCCCCGATTTTCTTCCTTCTTTTCATCCCATTATCATCAAGCCAGCTAATCCTTCGGTTTTTTTTTTTGAAAAAAAAAAAGAAGAACACCTTTTGAATCCTTTTTTTAATCTCAAAGTATGTTTTGGTTCCACTTTTTTAAAACCCAATTTCGAGTTACTATTCTATTTTACAAAAAGCTAGTTTTGAGTCATCTAAAACAGATAACAAAATTGAATTTGTGAAAATTACTCCTTTCATGTTTTTTATAAGGTTAATAAAGAATTTTTTTAAATCATATTTATAAGTTATTTCGTTACATTTTTAACATGAATCATTTCTTTGCAAAGTAATGTATATTAAATCAAAATAAAATTAAAAAATTATTAAAATTTAATAAAGAATTAATAAAATTTAAAGTTTTTCTTGGTTTTATTAAGACATATTAGAAATAACTTATACTTTTCTGGTTTTATCTATGAATCAATCCTAACATGATTCACATAAACAAACAAAAAAAAAACTTAGGTTACATCTGGTATGAAGTATTAAAAATAAAGAGTGAGAATTAAAATTGAGACTAAAAAAACTATTAAAGAGTGTACAGTATGAGTAATTTATTATAACATGAGAATAGAAAATCCCATATAAATGGTATTGAGGAATTCTAAGTAATAAGCAACCACTCATTCTAAACACTCCTTTAATATATTTTTTCAATTTCAACCCCAAATCTTACCTTTATTTTCAATGATTCATGTCAAATGAAAATTTAAAGTTCATTAGCTTGACTTTTAAAATTCAACAACTTTATTTCTATTTAATATATGTTAGTCAGAGCACATCATATGCTATGTGCGCTAGCAGAAGTTGTGTTGACTCTCTCATAATAGAGTGAGTTTTATATTTAGTAACGAAGAGGTATAATAGTGGACTCCATGCTTGTTCATTAGCTGTGATTCACTTCGCTTCTAAATAAGCGTGGGACCTCATTGATGGGCGGCTTGGCCGCCTTCTTCTCCTTGTTACCTTGCTCATATGATATTACAACACTGCATCCAAAGCCTTCGTACTTTTTAATATTAATAATTATATGTTTCTGCACTATTTGCCGGTGCACTCATTATTTGACTGCACGTGCTCTGCACGTGGCCCAGCCCCCACTTGACGGCGGACGGTATTCAACTTTGCTAGCAGCTGGGCTGATCTACCAATAACAACTTAAAAACATGGGTTGCTGTTTTGGAATTACCAGACATTGGTTCTCTTTTTTTCTTTTTCGGTAAAACATATGCTAAGAAAACTAATGGCCCTTATCGTTATGTATTTATAACTAGTCACATAGTATCTGGTGATGTTTAAACATACAAGAGTGTTTTCGAAGTTCAAAGTGAACAAGTTCCCAAATGTTCAAGCTCCACGGCCATAGTTGTTGAGATCTTTTTTTTTTTTCCTGTGCTTCTTGTTTTGATTAGTTGCTTGGGAATTGAGATGGGAGCATCACCATGTTCTAAACGTGGGCTGTTTTACTTAACTGTCGTGAAACTAGCTAAACACAACACCACCACTTGGCACCATGTGCTTAATTAACTGCAAAAACGAAACACGACAATGATGCCTCCAACAAACAGAATGTGAGCTCCTGGATTTTTAAGTGGCAAAGAAAGGGACCAACCATCTTACTTAACTTCTTGGCATGGATCACCATATTCCACATGGCACTTTTACTTGTCCTCCTGTATGTTTGGATAAAATCAAAACCATAGTTTCAAAAGTGCTTTTACGGTATACGAAGTAAATATGTAGAAGAGTTTGTTTCGATTTACAGAAAAGTACTTTTGAAAAGTGATTCTTAATGTATCCAAACACCTCCTTGGACAATTTTTTCTCTCCTTCTAACAATTATAGAATAGGTACATGCCTTCTGTTCATTATGGTAGGTGCAGTATATATAGAATACGTGCATGCTTTTTATATCAAAGTAGCACATGATTATTTGTTTTAGAAAACTTGCTTCACATATAATGCCTTTATCCATGGATTAATTGATTCGATGTTTGATCCTAAGCATAAGAGTCAGTTAAAGATTCAATTTACTCATAAACATAAGACCCAAATTTGACTCACATTTAAAAGTCCAACAATTTCTGGTCATACACACAAGTTTTGGGAGAAACGATGCCGTCGGGTGCACGAGACCTTATTCTTGGACATAACTCCACATGGAATAGCCACGAGCCATGAGACCAATCTTTGGTTACTCCTTAACTGGGGCCACTCTTGTTCTTGCGTCGATGGAAAACCCATACCTCCAGGAACACAAGCACAATCCTTAGATCCAGTGCTCTTCATTTCTTCGATCTGGTCGTCCAAAACCAAAGCTTGTAGGATCTCTTCCAAATGACGTGATGTGAACTCGAAAGTCAAAACTAAAGGTCATAATCTTTTTAATCCAGTCCAGAATTCCTTCAATTGTGGCAACTTTATGCTCAGAAATGTGCTTCAGGCAAATCTTCTTTTTTAGGAGCCTGAACTCTTCATCAAGATTCCAATCGTCATGCCTATCCCAACCTCCTATGGTGTTCTGGGACGGTTCGAAGTTCGAACGCATGCCATGTAGTGCTTCTTTGCTTTGTTTTGGCAATTTACAACCTTCTTTGTGAGCTACTCCTCTTGAACATAAGACTTAATTAAATAGTTTGAGTGGATTAAGAATGTTAGTTAAATAAGTTAATATGATATTTCTTTTTAAAACACTTACTTTCACTCTTCTTCTACTTGATTATTGTATAGGGTTAATTTAACAAAAAATTGATAAACATGCGAAATATGTTTTACATTTGGAATCAAATTAACTTTTCAATTAGGTCTTATACTAGGGACTATCGAAGGAGTATGTATTAATATTAATACATTGCTATTCACGTAGACATATCTAAAATGATCAGTTCCTGTAAAAAGTGAACACCCGTTTCAGAAGCTAGCTACAGTGAACCAAGTCTTTAGGCTAGAGTTCAGAAAAAAGTGAGAAAGTAGAAAAATAATAGTACTATTACTTAATATAAGACCTAGTTGATAAGCAAATTTAGACAAATTCCCAATCTGATGTTTATTTTTAATTTTCCAGACTACGAACACTAGTTATTAATCAAAAGATGGTACCATCACTTTTACAATTTCTCTGTTTTTGAACAATGCTACCACTACATGAGAAATTACCTCTGCTACAGGAAGGCTTCAGGGTGTAGACTGAGGGAAGCAACAGCACGAACACGAGCGAAAGAAGCAGAGGTTCGCGAGGTTCGGGACTGTCGAGGGCCAATGATCCCAATAAAAAAACACACACGTTTGTCACTTGGGCTATAAGGCCCTGTGTATTACTTGAGATAAAGGCTCTGACAAACCCTAAAAACACACACACACACACACGTTAAAGAATTTATTTGACCATCTAAATTTACATCAAATTTTAGTATAATATTTAATTTTTTTTAAAAAAATATTTTTAGTTCTTTAATTTTCATACCACTAGTCTCACTTAACAAATGTTGACTTTGTAATTAAATGCGGACAAAACACACATTAAATTTTATTTCTTTAATATAATCATTTTCATTATATCCTTTATTTATTAGAGTATAAATAGTTTTCTTTTTCTTTTTTTGTAAAAGGTATGTATATTAAATAGGAATAAAGTTAAAAAATTGTTATATTTTAATAAGGAGTTAACTCACTTTAAAATTTTCTTAATTTGGGTGAAACATATTAAAAATGTTTTATAAATAGAATCAGAAGAGTATGTGTGATGTATCACACGTTTTCTCTAAAGGCCCTTATGGACGCAAAATCTAAAACAAAGAATTCAAATGCAAAAATCATTAGTAATCGTTTTGTTCGTCCCTGCAAGAAACTTGATGTTTTTAAGCATACTGAAATGAAAAAATGTTGCAGATCTCCAACTTGTGCTAGTTTGCTAAAATGCATTAGAGCTTTGAGAGGCTGCGGCTTGACTAGTTTGAAACATCTAGAGAAAATTTAAGATAAAATGAATGATAAATATTTTATATGCCTCTCCAACACTGAGAAACCGTAAGGTCACAGTATTTGTACAGCAATTTCACATAAGAAAGAAGTTAGCTGGCTTCAGATCTTTAGGATGGCAAATCATACCGTTGGAGAGCAATACAACATCTATCATTGTACATAAGTGAATGAGGAATTCAATTGATCAAAACTGGAGATCATGTGCAGGCTGATTTACTACATCATTCATTTCGTACATTTCTGCTCTTCTGGAAGATTTGTTGAAGACTGTCCTTATCCGTTATTCAGCCGTCCTGACTAAAATTGGAAGGGGAAAACGACAATCATTGGGTGAACCAACCATGCAACATTAAAATGAGCGCTGAGAGTGGGGCGACGACACAAATAATTATAGTGGGTAAGAGTTGGAATGGGGTCCATCCTGGATTTGAATTCGTTTGGGAAAACAAAAACTTCACCCCAAAAAGAGCAAAGATAAGCAAGTGAGACAATAATTAAACTTACTATTGCTTCTTCCACATTAAAACTTGCTGAAGAGTCAACTGAAAATCCCAACTCCGCCATTAGCTTTTCCAAGCGATTCACATTAGTCAAATAAAGATAACCAACCTAGTTCAATGAATTTATGAGTTAAGATAAGGCTAAAAACAGGTTTAAAATTTGAATACAGAACTTTATTTTCAGATCTTCCTAACAGTTATCTGACTCAATCACAAATGAACAATATTTGAAGATAGACATTATAAACACAAAAACCAACTGAAACTTCAAAACATATGTGACAAATAGCCCTTAAACATGCTCCTTGCAACAATAAAGCACAACTACATTATCCTGTAAGCTTTCAAAAGAGAAAAATGGAGTAGGATGTGTATGCCTATGAACTATTAATTAGGTTTTACATTTAACACAAACCAACGGGCTAATATGAATATCATGTGCTATAGCCAATGTTATTTTGGTTAACAAACTAGAAGGAAGAACTATACAAAGTAGAACAGATGTATTCTCAAGAAGTCAAAATTTGAAGACTAACCAATGTTTCCAGTGAAGATGCTCTGTTATACACAGCCGCACCAGCACGCTTTTTCGTCCGTGTTTTGCTTGAATTAATGTTCTTTCCCCATCGAAGCACATCCCTGCAATAGAGATGGCTAAAAGCTTTAAGCCAAATATACAAACTTTTGCAAATTAAGTTCTACCAAGAGAATCAGAGGACCTTACGCAAACATAACGCACATGGTTGAAAGGTAGAATAATGTTGACCAATACAAGAAAAAAGAAAGGTAGGACAATGAATGGAAGCTTAAAATTGAGGAACAAGACAGAATAAAAGTGCAGAATGTAATACCATATTTATAGAGAAGGAAACCTTTTTAAAATACATAACCAAGTGATAAATATCGTAGAGACCTAAAGGCATATTGTATTTCAAGAATCACAAGAGGAAACATCATAAGTAGAATTTATAAAAGCAGAAAAATGGTGAGAGAGAGAGATAACATGCTCAGAATAACATCTAACCTCTCTTGTTCTGATAAGAAGTTGCTGTGGAGAAGTTTCTGGAGCAATGCATCCTGAATTGCAGCAAATGGGAATTACTTGTCATATGTCATATCAGAAATACGTGTTCTTAATAACCAGTAGTGATCAATCACAAGAAACCAGTAGAACATCATCAGCCCACTAAAGCCAAATTTCATAAAGTTTTGCTTCAATCAATCAGCGCTCTGTTGTCTCATTTCCACGTTCAAATATTCTCAATCAATAAAATGAGTAGAAAAGAAAATTAAACTCTGTATTTTGACAGGTATCATACTTGAGCCTCACAACGCACAAGTGCCATCACACGATCGTTGTACTCTTCAATGCTTAGGGGAGGAAATAAAAAGTGCCTGCGAGCATAAAGCTGCATGTTTCACAAACAATGAGGATTAGATATTTATTTAGGATTATAAAGTTCATGACAGTTGTTTGAATTGTAGCAATTCCAACATAAACTAAACAAGCTTGTTCAATTGAAACAGTCATCAAGAAGCCATTGTAGGTGTGAAGAGAAGAATGGACCTATGCGCCTTTAAAAGCTCTTGTGCATTCCAAGGGGAAGCATGCCGTGTTATCTTCACTTAAACACTCATAGAATTCATGTAATATTGCTCCTAAAGATCTTTATAGGGGATTACAATGCCTCAGTAATTAACACATTTACTCTTTACAAAGTACTTGCGTATCAGCAGATTATCACACTGCACTCTCCGTTAAAGGATTACTTCATTTATATCATGTGAGAGAGAATAGGGAACCTCAAAGGCAGAAAGAAAAGGAAGTAAAACTGAAAGAATCCCAGGAAGTCCTCTAAAACAGTCAAAACTGAGAAAGCTGGACCAAAGGCTAAAATTTGAAACTATTCTAACCTCTCCTCATGTTGGAAATAAAAATGCCCATAAAACAATAATGATTAGAGCACTTGTCAAAAGCCATAAGCATATTCTCATCCCATAACGAGAATACAGGGTAGGGGCAAAGAGATGCCCTTGAATATGCATGCATCCCGTTCCAACCAAGTACACCAAGGAGCTGCTGAAACTACTCATTGCCTCATAAATTCGGCATCATTACACAGCTCACTCAATTATGTGTGCTTATGTTTATTTACTTTCATTCTTTTTTGTGTGCACACACATCTCCAAATTAGAGACAAACACACTGCTAATATGTTTATTCATGGATAGTATTTAGCGCCACTAAAGCAGAAATCAGAACAAACCTCATATATGCAATCGCCAATATATGCTAGAGATGCTGCATTGAATACAGATCTTGGCTTCACCACTTTAGGAGGACTCGGCAACCATCTCTCATATCCCAAGTAGGTTTCGTCTGGCTCTGCTGTATTCCCTGTTAAAAAAAAAAAAAAAAAAATTATCAAGCAAGCACTCACTGAATGCTTCAGCGTCTTTTAGATGAAAAATCACAAAAAGATACAAAATGAAACCGCAATGATGAAAAATTATAGCTAAATAGTAGATAAAAACTATTAAAGATAAAAACCTATTATGATAGAAGAATGTACTGATTCTTAAAATAAAGTCTTAATCTTTAAGCACGCGGGACTTTAAAGGAACCTGCAGTAAAAAAAGCATGCATGTTCTAATCCGGCACAATTTACATCATTCAAGCAATTTAACAACATAACTTTGTAAGTAAGGCACTTCCATTTTTGCAGAAAAAATTCCAAGCCAAGATAAAACAAACATCAACAGCCACTTTCCATAGCCAATTAAAATAGTTAGCCTATAAGTCGAAATTCTATAATAACAACTGAGTATAGGCCTTATTCGTCTTGTCCTTATTTTGTCATTTTACATTACATAGGAGAAATAAATCACATAAATTTAAATTCCCTTCTGATATCTCCCCGGTTCTTCAATCTTCGGATAGAGGACAAAGAATAAATAATACGGAATTAACCAAGATAACCAAATCAACAACAATTCACTTTCACGAAATACCTTCACTGGTATCAGGACTGTTGCGCTTCAGAAGGTCAGAAACGTACTTCTCCGTCCATGCTGTTGGAGAAGATGAACTGGAAGAAGGAGATGTTTTTAAAATTGGCGTCTGGCTGAGAGCGTTAGTGTTCTTCTTGATCTTTCTGGGAGCATTGGGATTATAAGGAAGCCTCTGTTCTGTGTCCCATGAAGCTTTCGTGCTCACAGAAGATACAGAGAGTGTCTGCATTTTATGGGTAGCATTGAAGAGATAGGACTTCTGTAGGTGTGAGGTAGTAGAATGGGACGCCATTTACAGGGAGCTCCAAGTTTCCACGAGCGCGAAGAAAGATAATTCTGCAGACAGCAGTGACGATAAAGTTTTTGTTTTGATTTTCCTAAAAGCGTCAAAAAATTGACTTTTTCATTTCTTATCATTACGGGCCCTATGACTTCGGATCAAAAGTTTGAGCCCAATACCAAATATAAACACCGGACTGGTTTAAGTTGAAATAGTATCCACCGAGGACGGCCCACGAGTTTTTTACCCCTTAAACCAATTTAATTTTAATCCGCTGTTGATATTAGGATTTTATTGATGAATAATTTATAAATATCTCTGTAAGTACTCTTTGATATTGAAAGCATATCCTGATTTTAATGAGTCTTCAAGATTCAACTCACTAAACCTTTTTTGTAAAAAAAAAAAAATTGAAATTTAACACTAAGATTGTATATGGTATTGAGAAATGTCATTCCTAAAAAGGAACCTATTCCTACAATTATGGTTATCAGGTGGAGCACAAAGTTTTAGCATGCCAAACACGCAATATAAAATTTCCCTTGTGAAGTATTCTATAGAGTTTAAAAAAGAAGTTCTACTATTTATAATTAATAAATACTCGTATTATATTTCTTAATATAAGATTTTGTTTGACTTTTATTTTAGTCCTAAATATAAGACTTAAATACATTTTGTTTATTATATTTATCTATTTTTTTCTAAGGTAGTCTTTGTAATAATAATAGTTCTAGCCAATACACTTTATTAATAAAGATATTTTAGAAAAAATAACATCTATTCATTACAAATAACTAACTTAACTAATTTTTTTAATCTCCTCAAATTAGTTAAGTCTTATATTAATGACCGGAAGTAGTAACTCACTAAAAATTTTATAGTGTACATATATACACTGGGAAAGTACTTGGTCTAAGAGTTAGAAATCAACCCCGCAGTCACTTGTTCCTGGATAAAAATACTCGCTAGTTACGTTAATCTAAGTTGACATGTTTTAGGCAAAAATTAATGTGTTAATCCTTTAAATTTTGGTTCATTTAAAACTTAACTCTTAAATTTTAATTTTGTACAAATTCAATTCCTCAATTCTTGACTCATCTAAAATTCAGTTTATAATCTTTCTATAGTTTGGGCTTTGTCTTTATCATTCATCACTTCTAGTCAACATTGAGCTATCATATATTGTGAAAAATGTTAACAATGTTGTTGAAATTTGTTACTCCTCCAGTCCTTAATATAAGACCTATTTAGCTAATTTGATTAGATTAAGGAAGTTAAGTAAGTTAATTAATTATAAGAAACATGACATGTTTTTTTTAAATATTATAATCATCTTTCTTAATATCCTCCCTCTCTCACTCACTTGATTATGGTTGAAGGAGTATCCATAGGGGTAATTTAGAAAAAATTAATAAATATAAAAAATAGGACTTATATTTATGATTAAAATTAACTTAACAATTAAGTTCTATATTAAGGACCGGAAGAATAATATACCTTTCAACTCAACTTTATGTGGATTTCACATAAAATAAAAGAAAATGATAGAATTTGAAACCAGCAAAACTTGAATGAAAGGAATGAAGAGACGAAAAGACGAATGAAGAAGATTAGAAGGTGACCACAAATCTGACCAACAGTAACAACTTGATTCTTGAAGGAGTTGAGAGAAGTATCCGCAATGAAGAGACTCAAGAATATGCTGCTTGAGTTCTGTGGATTATCAAGGGAACCAGGAGGGAGAATCCATCACCAAAAGGTTCCAAGCTTGCATGTCTCATGATGAGGGCATGAGTTGTGATTAACCAAGTTAGCTTTCATTTCATGGCATCACTCTGAAAAAATGATACACACGTTCTTTTTTCTATCTGAGACTTTTAAAACATTACCCGTTAACACTAGTTAACTACTACATTCGTTTCTTAATATAAAATTTTGTTTAATTTTTATTTTAATCATAAATATAAAACCTTAATCTATTTTATCATTTTTATATATATATTTTTTAAGGTAGTCCTTCTAACAATGATAATTCTAACCAATACACTTAATTAGCAAGGATATTTTAGGAAAGACAATACCTATTTATTACAGATAACTAACTCAACTTCTTTCCTTAATTTTTTTAGATTAGTCAACTAAATTTTATAATTAGGACTAACTAGTTCTTATAATTAGGACTGAAGTAATTAAGATCAAATTAATTCATCTTATAAGATTCAATTAATTACTTTATATATATAAGGTACGACATGAATTTGCTATGAGAACACTTGGACGCAGCAAATGTTCGAGAAAGGCTCATTTTTGTATACGTGTCTTCCATTCACTGGAGCGTGCACTCGTCTTCTCGGTTAGACAAGGTAGGTTTAGCTTCCCCCCGGCTAGAGAGAGGGGGAGGGGAGCGAGAGAGAGGCTGTAGCGGGGCAGGGGTTTCGCTTTGTTCGCCCTTCCTTCCCAGTGCTCCGGCACCTGCAACTTCTTCTGCACAGAGTAGCCGCGAATCGCATTCGTTATCAACGAAACATGAGTCGCTACGACAGTCGCTCTGGGGACCCTACTTCTTACCGTGACCGGAGAAGGTAAAACAGTGGCTTACCCCCGCGCTTAATTCTTTAATTTGTAGTTTCCATGTCCCGTTTTGGTCCCCCTCTTGTCCGGTAATATAATTAATCTCGGAAGCAGGCATACTGATTTCGTGTTTCAGTGAAAATATTTAATTTCTGCCTGCTATTTTCCCTATTCCGGCTAAATTTTGTTTCGTTCTACATGCCCATATAGCAATATTCTTACGTATATTAGTATATCTGACAAATAATTTCCGAAAGGAAAATTGATTCCGTTTTATTTTCAGAATGATCCTCTTTTGAGTTGAGCTACCTTTTTAGGGTTTGTACCCTGTGAAACATTAAGAACTCCCTCGAGAGTTCATGTTACCCTCACTGGCATCTGAAATGAATCATTTAATGGGTTAATCTTAGTTACATGTATGTTTAGAACTGTCATATGTGTGTGAGGCTCAACTTAATTAGGTGGGCTAATCTTAATTTCCTTACGTTTGAGCCAAGAGTTTTGCTAAGGAGCTCCATTTGTTTTCTTAGTGATTCGGGGCTGGGTGCTCCCACAGGTTACGGTGGTTCTGTCCACTCTTCCTCAAGCAGGAGGGATTACAATGACGGTGGATCCCCAAGGAAATTGAATTTGGATGGCCTGCCTCATTTTGAGAAGAATTTCTACATTGAGTCACCAGAGGTGAGGGCTATGACTGAGGCTGAAGTTAATGATTATCGGCAGAAGAGGGACATAACTGTTGAAGGTCGAGATGTCCCCAGACCAGTCAAAAGCTTTCACCTTGCTGGTTTCCCGGGTACCAAGTTTTTTTCCCCCCATTAACGTTCTGCCTTATTTAGCGTTGTGTGGAGGACTTTATTCTCCCTATTACTCGAAGTTTTGTCAATTCTTCTTTAGCTAGATGAATGGAAGACTTTATATGAGTGGTGCCACTTTACCTTTATATCTCAATTTTCTCTGTCTTTTTATCCCCTAAAATTTATTATATACCTTGGTTTGCCTCCCTCCCTCTCAATTTATTTCCCTTATGTAGTTTAAGCCATGCTTTGTTTTTTATGGTAGATTATTGACAACATCATCCGATGTGTTAATTTTTTGCAATGGAATTTATGTTTGATAACTGACAGAACTAGACTGTTGGAAAGTTGGTTAACTTATAGTTTACCGTGGAAAAAAGTTCCGTTTCATTATGGGATGATAACAGCATGCTTATTTTGCCAACTTGTTTAATCCAGAGTATGTTCTGCAAGAAATTACAAAAGCTGGTTTTGTTGAACCTACACCTATTCAATCTCAAGGATGGCCAATGGCTTTGAAGGGGCGTGATCTCATAGGAATAGCAGAAACTGGATCAGGGAAGACGCTTGCTTATTTATTGCCTGCAATCGTACATATTAATGCCCAGCCTATTCTAGGTAGGTGATTGAAATAATTGGAATGATCTGTTTCCTTTTTAGGGTGTAAACATTCCTTAACATGCCTCTGTCATCAACCTTGGTGTTATCATCTAATATTTCAATAACTCCTCGTTCAGAACCTGGAGATGGTCCAATTGTGTTAGTTTTGGCTCCAACTCGAGAACTTGCTGTCCAAATACAGCAAGAGGCTACTAAGTTTGGTGCATCATCTAGAATTAAGAGTACCTGCATATATGGTGGGGTACCTAAGGGACCTCAGGTGCGGGATCTCCAGAAAGGTAGGTGGTGAAGTAAGTATTGCTGACCCAAGACACGGGTTTATGATTTCTCTGGCTATAATGAAGTCATATGCTTTATTGTCATAATTGTGCATGTATTTATCCATTTTTTGGATCAGGTGTTGAAATTGTAATTGCTACTCCGGGAAGGCTGATTGACATGATTGAGTCAAATCATACAAACTTACGAAGAGTTACATACCTTGTATTGGATGAGGCTGATAGGATGTTGGACATGGGCTTTGAGCCTCAGCTACGGAAGATTGTTGCCCAGGTTGAGTTTGCACTGATATGCTATTAATACTTTGGAAAACTAAAATTTCAAGGAATGCAAGACCTGTGTATTTTGTATGCTGCTGTAGAATTGTTTGTTGTAGTCAAGTTGCTCTTCTTTGTACTTGATCCGCACACCATACTATTTTTGGTTCTTCCCATGTTACTGTTCTGTGATAAGTTTCATTTTGGAGATGCTTTAGACTTCATGAGAGATGGAGAGGCGGGGAGAGTACCCTGCTTGTCGTAAGTACTTTTTGGTCGTTAAAGAAGAACAAGTGGAAAGCATTCAGAACAAGTTGTCCATCATCAGATATAATGTCCCTGGTCCCCCTAATAGTCCATGTTAATCAATGAGCTTGATTGCTGATTCTTCTGGTTGGAATCTGTTTGTCTCCTGAGTATCTGATTGTGTTTTTGATTTATGCAGATTCGTCCAGACCGTCAAACGTTATGCTGGAGTGCTACCTGGCCGAAGGAGGTTGAGCAGCTGGCGAGGCAGTCCCTTTATAACCCATATAAAGTAAGATATTCTTACATTTGTAGATTTCATCAGTTTTTTTGGTCTCTGTTTTCCATATATTGAACTCCTTATGTTTTGATTTTACTGTACTAAGAAGTCATTCAATTTTGTTGTTAAATGATATTGTGTTATGTAAAAGGAACAAATATATTGAAAATTAAATTAATGACTTAATTACCATTACGCAGGTGATTATAGGTTCTCCAGATTTAAAAGCCAACCATGCAATACGTCAATATGTTGACATTGTTTCTGAAAAGCAGAAATACGACAAGTAGGTTATGTTCTATCTTATAGTTATTTCTTTTATCTCCTCCTTATATAAAGGAACCATGTGATGAAGTTAACTTCTTTATTTCCCAGATTGGTGAAGTTGCTGGAGGACATCATGGATGGCAGCCGAATACTGATATTCATGGATACTAAGAAAGGATGTGATCAGATCACTCGGCAGCTCCGCATGGATGGTTGGCCAGCACTTTCAATACATGGAGATAAAAGTCAGGCAGAAAGAGATTGGGTGCTGTCAGAGTTCAGATCTGGAAAGAGTCCTATTATGACTGCAACAGATGTTGCAGCTCGTGGCTTAGGTACAAAGACGTTCTACTCAAACATTTTGTTAACTCTCTTAATCTTCAAGTGGTGCTTTGATTCCAGCTGTGTCATGTGTCTGTAGTTTTGCTGAAGTAATAATATCGATATCTAATAAATTAATGTTGTTCTAGCTTTTCTGATTTTATATTTTAAATAAATGCTATTTTAGTTTTTTCTTGTCTTTCCCTTAACCATTTTCAAGGATTCAGTCTTGTGTCCTTTTATTGGCATATTATGACCCTTATAGTCACTACTTTTCAGCTCTTGTATATTTCTGCTTACGCAAGCAACTTGTTATTTATGCAACTGCCACTTGAAATGTCACTTTAATCTGACACCAATAACTATGCATCCTGATCCTTGTTATTGTTTGCATGTGGACATTTAACAGATGTGAAGGACGTGATGTATGTAATAAATTATGACTTCCCGGGATCTCTAGAGGACTATGTTCATCGCATTGGTCGGACTGGGAGAGCTGGCGCAAAGGGAACTGCATATACATTCTTTACTGCTGCAAATGCTAGATTTGCAAAGGAACTTATAGCCATACTTGAGGAAGCTGGACAGAAAGTGAGTCCTGAATTGGCAGCAATGGCACGTGGAGCACCTCCTCCTCCTTCAGGTTAGTTTGCTGCATCGGTTATGATTGAGCTTGCATTTTGCTTGTAACTATTCATGCATTGATTCCTGTTCCCCATTCTTTGGCTTCGGATGGGTCTAAGTTATAGCTGGAAGATATGGGACTTGTGCGTACAGTTCTGCATGCATTTCTCATTTGTAGCGTGTACTGTGGCTACTTCCGACAAAAGAGCTTTCCCCCCTAACTTTTTAATGTTCAATATTACCAGTTCATTTTTTTCCATCCATAATTACCGAGATGGATGATGAAATGAGTATAGAGATACGTGCCCATGTCGTTGGTAGTACAGTTCCAGGTCTAAACGTAAATCTACATATCACCTAGTCTAGGATCTGCAATTCTCATAGCACAGAAAGGTTCAAATCCGTTGAACAGATTACGGCGTTGGAATATATGGAGGCAATGTCATGAATCACTTGATCTGGCAAACTCCTCTTTTTGATGAATTTTTCATTTAAAAATATGTGGATTTAATAATCATATGCATAAATTGATATGTTACCTTGGTCTCAATCACTGACCAAAAATGGTAGCATCCGGAGGGAATTCTACTGAATTTCAGTTTAACTAAACCCATTTAAGAACATGATTGCTTTCTGTTGTGCAAGTATATGCTAGTCATTTCTGTTCACCTGAGTTTCTAATATCCTCCATTACATCTCTACCGCAATCAATCAGGTTATGGAGGTTTCCGTGGCAGAAGTTATGGCAGTCGCCCACTGAGATGATTGATGGAGGCGGATAGCAAGTGGACTGATGGAGTAACAAATGAATGCCTTGTTATCATGACTGATTCTACCTCCTTTTGTTTTTTTAATCCGAGTCTTGCACATGTGTATTTTATTTTTCTATGCCAATTTGTAAGAATATTAGAATAGTGGTAGAATTTTTTGAAGTTTTTGTTTTAAGAATCATAGAACATTTGGAGGAAAGCTTCGCTGTACGGCCAAACATCTGTTTATAGTTCATACCACAATCGTTGAGAATCCTGAGCCCTTCATGGTTTGCTTTCTTCGGACTCTGATATGATGGTCTGACTAGCAGAGAATGAAAGGATACCAAAAAAACTTTGACCTTTAATCTTGTCCATGAGTACCAACCTTCTAAAACTTTGAAGTGAACTAGCGTGACATATTTCTCATCTTTTATATTTTGTTTGAAGCAGGTAATATGTGTAACTTGGGTTTTTTTAAAAAAATTATTTCCGGCTTCCGTGTAACTTGGGTTAAAATTGCGTTTTTTTTTTAAACCAGAAGGTTAAAATTGCGTTTAATTTAATATAGTCGATAACAAAATTATTAAAGCTTTATCATATGATAAAACTATATATACTCCCTTAACGAACACATTTGTGGGCGTAGCATATGTTTCTGTAGCTGCCAGCTATTAGCAAGTTGGAGAGTAAGTGATTATTTGGGTTGGTTTAAATAAGTATTTATAACGAGGTAAATTTTTTTTTCATATATTTATTTTATATTTTATAAATAATGATTGAAAAGTTATTTATAAAGAGTATTTATAACGAGTTCTATCTGTATAGGAACGCGGGTGAGCGTTCGTGTTTATAATTGACTTATATTACCTCCCGTCCTTATTATAAGATTCTATTTGACTTTTTATTTGGTCCTAATTATAAAACCCCAATTCATTTTGTCTCTCATATTTATGCATTTTTTTTTTAAATAATCCTTCTAATAATGATAGTTCTAGCTAATATATTTAATTAACAAGGATATTTTAGGAATGACAACACTTATTTATTACAAATAACTAACTTAACTTACTTCCTTAATCTCCTCAAATAAATCAACTGGGTCTTATAATTAAGACCGGAGGTAGTATTTGTGTTGATATTGGTTTCATATTGACTAATTTTTCATCTAATTACTAAAAAGGTTTCGTAAAAAAATAATTTCGATGAAAATTAAAAATTAACAAATGGCGTCAACTCCGAGAATCAATTTGTTAGGGCGGAGAGGAATTCATTGAAAAAAACAGACGATAGAGAGGGAAAATTCAGTTCCGGAACCCGAAGCACGCTTAGTTGGGACTTCGGAGGCTCAGAGCAGTCGTGTATGGTGGAAAGGTGCTGTAGACATTAACGAAATGAGTGAAGAAGGAGAAGGTCCAAAGCTCTACGCCAACAAGCCTCGAAAAGGTCACATCATCGTTGTCTTTCTCATCGAGCAAATCTGTCTTTCTCCTCCACCTTTGTCTCTTTTTTCCTCCAAAATTTGTGAAAGCAATTTTCGATTATCTTATTTTGACTTCAAGTTGCTGATTTTGGGGTTTTAGTGTCTGATCATTGTTTTTCTCGTGTTGTTGAATACAGAGCAACTGAAGCAAGCTCGAGAGCAACAAAAAGCGAAGGCGTTCTCCTCGCCAATGTCGTCGTCTTCGTCCTCTGCGATGGGGACCCAGCAGCAGCAGCAGCAGCAGCCGCCGCCGCCCAAGGAATCGTTTGTTCGTCGTTACAAATTTGTCTTGCCCATGATTTTGGCCGTAAATCTTGCCGTCGGAGGTCATTTTCTTTCGCCCGAATGGTCAACTGCAAAAAATTTGTTTTCGAGTCTGCCATGATTGTAATTTTCATTTGTTAGTAATGCGGAAGTTAATGTAATGGGGTTTCTAGATATTATGCTAGAGATGATTAATCATTTCTTTATTGCTTGCTTTGATAATACCGTGTGCATGATTGGTTGTTGGGATAAAGGTGTTTTTTTACCTCCGATCTTAATTTTGAAATTTGTTTCCCATGTTTTTTTTTCTTTCTTTTAAATATGCATTGGATTGTTGTTTTAGTTACTGGATATTGTAGAAAAATCTAATTACTTGTGGCTAAATTTTCATCATAGGTGGTGTCCTTGGAATGCATGACTTCGCTGAATTAGTCGGAAGTGTAATTGAAAACTAGGACTTGGCATTGGACTGGTAATATGGGATATATCAGTGCTTGTATTTTGCTCCTTATACATGCTAAAAAGGGCCCCTGCATTAACGTTGTGATATTAGTTGAGGCAAGCAAATGTAGACCTTTTTTCTTCCTTAGTCTTGCAATTCTTACAAATCACTTTCTGGGGATGGTAATTGATGGATGACTTAGCGATTTATATATCACATATCAATATAACTTCGATGGAAGTATAAATGTTAATATCTTTGGTTGGTTTCATTTTGTTGTGTTTTCAATTGTGCATGAATTCATTGAGGATATCATATTGGGGGATTCTTTGTTCATTGTCTTGGAATGTTGCATCACCACCTGTGTGAATTGCTAATTTACGTTAATGTGTATTATCTTTTGTTTTGTGCGCGCGGGAGAGATGCTGATTTTCCGCTTTGGCTACTTTGACCTTTGCTTTTCAAGAAACATTCACTTCTGAGATGAGGATGAGCTGGTGAGGAATGAGATCATAAGTTAAAAAGGCATGGGATGGGATATACTAGTGTGACCAACTAATGAAATAAATCTTGATGCATCAGGCACAGGATGTGTGTCTTTCAAATGTTATTTCACAGTACTTACTCCATATCTTGTGGAATTGAGTAAATGGTTCGTGTGTCTATAAACTCCGCAAAAGGACCACAGCTGTAATTAATTTAGCCTTCACATATGAGTATAAATGCTACATAAGTAAATTTCCAAGATATAAGGCGTATACAAGACAGATTGACTGCATTATTTTGTACACAACAGCTGCCCAATTTTTTACTATTTGCTGAATTAGGACTGCAATAACAATTTATACTAATTTGGTTTCATTTAACAATATTTTTGGGGCTACATAGTCTGATAGGTTTTATGTGAATTTCAAATATTTAGCCTCAAATATCGTACCTAACATTACAGCTAATCAGCTTATTTGGCAAAAGTATTTGACAATTCTCTTTAATGTTTTCTTCTCTAACTGGACATATTCTCCCGTGCATTTCATGATATCTGAGGTGTCATACTGTGTCACGATTTGTGAATCATATGACTTGTTACAAATTTTATATTTTATATTCCTATATTGATTATAACTAAATACCAAATATACTATACTGCAGTTATTTGTCACCTTTTTTATTTTATGCGTTCTTCTGATCCCTATGTTAGTCTCTTTATTCTGTATTGAGCGACCTATTGACCTATATTGATTTGGTTGCTTGATGTTAGACTGACAGTTGTTTCAACTCTAGCTTATTTGTTTGTAAGGACGAAGAAGAAAGATATACCTGTGGAGGAGGAACAGCATGCGCCACCTGTTTCAACTAAAGATGCTACAACCCCTGCTGTGCAGACATCTGTGTCCCCACTGCCCATGACAGAGCAAGTGATCAGACGAGAGCCAATTCCAGAAAACCAGCAGCGTGAACTATTCAAGTGGATTTTAGAAGAGAAAAGAAAGGTCAAACCAAAAGATCCTGAAGAGAAGCGGAAACTTGATGAAGAGAAAGCTGTTCTGAAGCAGTTCATCCGGGCCAAGTCTATTCCACGCATCTAGGTGTTCATCACCTAAATGCCATGTTATTTGAATTCAAATGGGCTTGAATTGATTTTTCAACTCTTTCCTTTTCTGTTTTACTTGCTCCATTTTGCAGATATTGGCAATGGTCGATGTACAGATTCCCACTTTGTCTGATAACGTAATTTGCTCATGTATTGGACCATTGGCTTTCTAATTAGATCTTTTTTCAAGAAGTTGGCGGCAATTTGATGCATAATAGGTTGCTTGCTTGCTGCGCTGATAAATTACAATGGTAGATTCAGTAGTAACTCAATTGTAAGTAAATCGGCCTATTATTTCCATTTTTTTGCATCACTGGGTATCCTTAAAAGTTTAAGAACTTTTCAAAATAACTTAAGGTGAATCTGACGTTACTGAAATTCCCTTGGCATCAAATGTCGTGCCAGCATATGGCAAAATAACATCTTGCAGTAATTAGCTTCATCAATACACCTCCATTACAGAAATCCATGGCATTCTGTCTTTGCAGTATGGCAGCAACTTGTATCAAAGTCTTGAGGTCCTTGTCTGTTTTAACGGAGAGTGTATAATGTCACCCTAAAGCCACATTTTGGGTAGCTCAACTTCACCCTTAACCTGTTCAAAATTGTCTCGTCTTATATTTACTTAGGGAACTTACATTTAAAAGAAAAAAAAAATCTAAAAACAATCCTTGGGCGTTTTTCATGACGGTGAATAGGAGGAGTTCATGAATATTTGTCTCTAATATCACTGATTATTTCCAATTTCCCATGTTCATATTCTCTAGGTTGGAGCACTGAAACTAGAGACCCACATGGGTTTAGTAGTTTACTTAGTACAAGCATACACGTATGCAATTTCCAAAGTGGATGTGGACAATGGTCTGTGCAATGCTGACTGCTACGGTTCCCCTCAGCATGCAAACTTCCATTACTAGGCCAACCACCTCATACGTCATTCTCTTCCTCTTAAAACTTGCAGATTATGGTCCCAAGTTTCTCAAACTTCAGAGCATATGCAAATGAATCTGTGTTCCTTTGTGTATTCTTGTACATGTCGCATGTTAACTTAATAAAACATAATCCTCAAAATCAGTACTAGACCGCGCCGAATAGTCTCCATTTGCCATGATGATATTATAGTATGAAACACCGAATTCAGACGCTTAAACCTTAGTTAATTAAATTGCTTAATCCGTGGAATTAAAGCCAAGGTCATGAATTGAATTTAGCAATAGAAAACCCTAATAATCAAGAAATGGGCCAATGTGGAATTATTAATATCTTCTAAAAAAAAGTAAAGAAAACTGTGGGGACAACAATCAGAGGGAGATTTATAAAAGCTTAATCATAGTTACATGGGGTTACCTCTCCTTGGAAAATAAATGGTTTGCTTTTGATGAACATATGCTTGCTTTCCCGCACATTTGGCTCTCTTATTTGTGGTTGGACCATTTTAAAAGAATAAACAAACACTCAACTATATAGCTTTAACTAAGAATCGTTCAAATAATGAGAGATTAATATCAGAAAGAAGGAGACGCACATGCAGGCATTAGCTAAATTATAATAAGACTCGAGAGCTGATCCAGTTGTCAAGGAAATGATGACATCTCATTCCATCAACTTAGAGTTTGATTATTGAAAAGTAAAATTTTGAAGTATAAAATTGATTGATACGAAAGAATACGATTATAGAATTATTTCTTCTTCCCAAGAAAAAAACAACATGCATTTAGATTAAGTGATTTTAAGTCTTAATTGCTTTTAAGAATTAAAGTTAACTTTTGAATCTTTGAAAGAAGTCGTGACTTTCAAAATCTCTTAACCTAATTGCTTTGAAACATGGGTCCTTTTACGTAATTTTTCCAGAATTTTGGAGGAATGATGAGGAACAAGAAGAAGAAGATGATGATGATCATGGAGCAATGTGGTTAGTGTTGTTGAGCCTCACATGAAGCCACGAGGACTCCCAACTTCCAACCACGCCCCTTGCGAGCACTTCTCTAACTGCTTTGCTTTGCACATCAAAATGGGTGAGTCTTTTTATTCTGCTTTTTTAATTTTATGCACATAAATATGCATAGCAACAGGCCTACTTTAGCATATTTGTAGAGAATATGACCACCATCTGACTTGGATACAATTACAACTCCATTAAAACAAGATCACTTGAATTGATAGTTTTCATGTTTAATACCCGATAGTATTTTAAATAGGTTTCTTATAAAAAGATACTCTTTCCGTTTTTTATTATAAGAGACGAATAACCAAATTACGTTGATAAAAAAAGCAGTTAAAATTAGTTAAGAACAATCAATGTGTAAAAAAATATATTTTTTTTCCAAAAATGCCCTCATTAATGAGGAGAGAGAGCACGAGAGAACAATTAAATTATTGAAAGAAAGAGAAGTAGGAGGGAGAAAGAATGTGAGTTGGAGACAATAAATATGGGTAAAAGAGAAAATTAACACAAAAAAAGTAGAGACAACTTTTAAGTGTCTCTTATATATAGGAACATACTATAAGCATCAAATGTTTTTTATAATAAATAACGGATTGAGTATCTTTGTTTAATAGACAAATCATCTTATGAGCCCCCTTTTCCTCAATACAAACCCACTTGAAAGCGAATGAAGTCCAATCCACAACCTTCCACACGTAGGCGGACAGAATTCTGAATTTATAAATTAACCCTTCATAGTCACCGCCCAGAAAGAAAAATGCTGTCATCACAGAGTATTTGACTAATTCTTTTACTCAGTGAAACCCGAATTTGTCCAACCACTGACTGCATCTAAAGTAATTTGGCCAAAACCAGGGGCAAAAACAGAGGCATATTCCCACTTCATAGTATCCTATGGAACCTTTTGGTAGCATATTTACTATGTTTAGCCTCTTAGGTTCCTTTCTTGATTTCCATAAGCAGATACACATGATATATTTCCTCAGGGAAAAAAAAAAAAAAAGTTTCTTACGTGAACCGAAGCAGAGGTGAATTATTTATCAAATCAACTAATCAAGTAGTCTCCCTCAGCTCTCATTCAAGGGGTCTCTGTCTTGACCACCTTGGAAGTTGTGAGAGATAGTATTAAGGTACTAATATTATTCTCAAACCGACATTCCCAACCAGATTCTTAGGGGAAAAACATAGAAAGATGCTATAGTATTGACTCAGTGAATAGCAGTAAAAAAAATTAAGGTTTCGTTTCTACGAAGTATTAAAAATAAAAAGCAGAATTGAGATTAACATTGAGAAAATCTATTAGAAAAGTGTTTAGCATGAATAATTATTTATTACATAGATTAGATAAACCTATATATATGGAATTGAGAAATATTTAAGGAGAGATAGTATTTCCAATCTTACTTTTATAAGTTTGTCTAATCCTATATAATAAGCAATTATTTATACTAAATATTTTTTTAATAATTTTTGTTAATTACAATCTCAGTTCTTATTTTTTCTTTTTAATACTTCATAACGGACGGTACGTAATCTCTTCTTCTTGGCCATAGAGTAAAAAAACGGGAAGCCAATAATCCATGTCTGCTTCGCTCATTTTGCTTTTCTCAATGTATTAATTATATAAATATCCCGCCTAACACTGCAGGTTAGCTAGACCCCAAAATCTCTCTCTCTCTCTCTCACTTGCACGCCTGCACACGCATGCAAACTCATTCTTCCATTAAAAAATTGTGATTTGTGTGTCCAACACATGATTACTCGTATTTAAGCTAAATCTAGTCGTACCTTAGAGATACAGAAGACAGAACGAGCGTGCGTGCAGGGAAAGAACGATAATGGATTGTACTTGGATAGTGTTTATGACAGTATTTTTTCTCTGGTTCACTGTCATGCTCTACCATAACAGGTTTAAACTCAGATCAAAGTACAGATATCAGCTTCCTTCAGGCACTCTTGGTTGGCCTTTCATCGGAGAAACCATCGAGTTCGTCTCTTGTGCTTACTCTGATCGCCCTGAGAGCTTCATGGACAAACGACGCCGCATGTAAGCTTATTAGCAGATATCTGTAGTTCATGTCAGAGTAATTAATTCTCATGAGGTTTGATAAAGATAATATCTTTCTGGTTTTTGCAGTCACGGGAAAGTGTTCAAGTCACACATATTTGGGAGCCCCGCTATTGTTTCAACAGATGCAGAGGTTAACAAGTTTATTCTGCAAAGTGATGCGAAGCTTTTTGTTCCTTCATATCCAAAATCTCTCACTGTGTTGATGGGAGAGTCCTCTATTTTGCTCATAAATGGAAGCCTGCAGAGGAGAATACATGGACTGATTGGGTCTTTCTTCAAGTCCCACCACCTTAAAGCTCAAATCACCAGAGACATGCAACAGTATGTCCAAAAATCGATGGCAACTTGGAGGGACGACAGCCTCGTATACATACAAGATGAAACCAAAAACGTTTGTTCTGTTCCTCTCTCTCTCTCTCTCTCTGGTGTGTGTATGTCTGTCTATCTGATCTCTGTCTGTCTGCCTCTCTCCCCCACGTGTTGTTGGGGTTAGAGTCTATCTTCAAAGTTCAAAACTTTAGCCTTTACCCTCCAAGCTTACGGTGACCTCTTGAGAAGAGTTCTAACAGACACCCCCCCCCAAAAAAAAAAAATCAAAAGATTGTCCCCCTCTCCTCTTACCATTTTTCTTCTAAAGTTGTTCTGTGATAATCATCTTTGATTCTCTTTCTGTCATAATGTTCTTGCATGAGTAGTCGGGTGAAAGTAATTATTGGTGTTTGAGTTGTCTCTCTGGCTCGTATTTGAGTTTCAAGATGAAAGTGAAAATTACAGTTGTCTTTATGAAGAAGATCATAATCATTTTTCCATATAATGAGATTCTCAATCATGATGCCACACTACTTTTCTTTTTTAAAAGATCCCAACAAGTACTTTCTCTTTTCTGTCTCCCGCAGATTGCCTTTCAAGTACTAGTGAAGGCGTTGATTAGCTTGGATCCAGGTGAAGACATGCAGCTTCTGATGAAACATTTTCAAGAATTCATCTCAGGCCTCATGTCTTTACCCATAAATCTCCCAGGGACAAAACTTCATCAATCTTTACAGGCAAGTGTAGATATTACAAGATTAATTAAAAAGATTACTTCCCTTCTACTGTTTCATGGTTGACTAAAAAGGTTCTGGGTTTTTTTATTTTTTTGTTTTCCAGGCAAAGAAGAAAATGGTGAAACTTATCCAGAAGATTATCAGAGGAAAAAGGAAGAGTGGAATCTGTAAAGTTGCAAAAGATGTGGTGGATGTATTACTGAATGATGCAAGTGAGCAATTAACGGATGATTTAATAGCAGATAATATGATTGATATGATGATCCCAGGAGAGGACTCAGTGCCAGTTCTTATGACTCTAGCTGTCAAATATTTATCAGAATGCCCTCCTGCTTTGCAGCAATTAACGGTAAATCAGACCTTCATTTGCATAAACTCAAAATTTTAGGGATTTTATTGTAAAATTTTTAATATCAGAGAGCTTATCTGCATATAATAGGAAGCCAGGGAGTTATATATAATTTAAATCTGTTTAATTAAAAAAAATGAAAATTATATATTTTTTTTAAAAGTTAAGATGGATCCAGTACCCCCGAATATTTTTTGAGGTACAACCAGCATCCTAAAGTATTTTGTGGTGCATCCATTGCCCTGAAGTATTTTTTAAGAATCTAGCACCCTGAAGTAATTTTTTTGCCTGGGTGCTATATGCACCAAAAAATATTTTTGGGTGCTGGATGCACACAGAAAATTACTTTGAGATGCTAGATGTATCAAAAAAATACTTTACGGTGCTAGATGCACATAAAAAAATATTTCAGGATACTGGATGCACCACAAAATACTTTAGAGTGCTTGATGCACCTGAGAAAATACTTCGGGATGCTGGATGCACCTTAACCTTTTTTTAAATTAATATCATAATAAATGTATCATTTAATTGATACATTCAACATTTGAACTCTTACAAAGCTTTTCAAATGAAATAATTCTAATTTTCTATGTTGATAAAAGATGCCACTTGCCATTATTAATAATAAATTATATAAACTCCTTGTCAATTTTATTAAGATTGCATAGTATTCTCTTTTATTTTTAAGATATACACAAACTTTCTCTAACTAGAATGAAAGTATCCTATAAAACTGTTTTTCCTCTAGAGTATCTCTTGTTTAAAATTTTTTAAATATTACTTCTCTGATTCTTAATATAAGACCTATTTAACTAATTTGATTATATTAAGAAAGTTAGGTAAGTTAGTTAATTATAGGGTTAAGGTGCATCCGGTACCTCAAAGTATTTTCTCAGTGCAACCAGCATCCTAAAGTATTTTGTGATATATCCAGCACCCTGAAATATTTTTTAAGGCCACCTAGCACCTTGAAATATTTTTTTTGCCTAAGTGCTGGATGCACCAAAAAATATTTTTGGATGCTGAACGCACCTAAAAAAAATACTTTGAGATGCTAGATGCACACAAAAAATATTTTACAGTGCTAGATGCGCATAAAAAATTATTTTAGAGTATTGGATATATTACAAAATATTTTAGGGTGCTGGATGTACCTGAGAAAATACTTCAGGTGCTAGATGCACCTTAACTCTTAATTATATATAACATGTTTTTTCCTAAAATACCATAATTATCTTTCTTAATATCCTATCTCTCTTTTCTACTTGATTATAGTTGAGGGAGTATCCATAAGGATAATTTAGAAAAAAAAATTGATAAATATGAGAAATATGTCTTATTTTTAGAACCAAAATTAACCCAACAATTACGTCCTATATTATGGAGCGAAGGAGTAATAACTATATTTAGGCTAATCGAGAGTATTTTAATAAAATTAATATATAATATTAAAGTATATGATGACTTTCTAGAAGAAACTTTTATGTTTTAAAATGATTTCTAATCAACCTCACCACTGTTCATTTGGTTAGTGATTACGTTTGGACTTTGCATAAGTTTAAAAGTAGGATAAATTTCTTTGTTATTTACAAAGTAATATTATTTAACCTTAATTTTATTGAGTTATTTGTTTTTAATTCCTAATTTTGCTGTATGTTTTAATTCGTATAATAAAATCATCTGAGCCATAAAGCTTATCTCAAATTTTATGCAACACACTTAATTTGGCATAAATACCCCATAAGAGGCAATTAGAGCTTATCTTTATATGATAGGGCCAACATCACACTCATCCAAACTTGATGTAATCCACGTTATTGCAAAATCCATTCCATTATTTCCACATGATACATTGCTTTTGAATTGTCTTTGTCTAGGTATAAGGATAAGTCACTTGTCATTATCTTTTAATTCGTTTCATTGTTTTACCCAATACACAACCTGGCTTCCCATGAGTCGTGCTCTTAGAAAAATATTCTCTTTTTATTGTGAGAAAATCAAAGCTTTATAGTAACATTTTTACTTTATTCTTTTTTATTAATATCTCTTTAGAGACAGTTCACATGCAACCCATTTGTTGTTTTCTTTTTCTATTCTTCATTTCATACTATATCACATGAAAGATCTGTAACATCTTGATTAGACTTTTATATATGATTTTCAATTTTAATTTGAATGTATCACAGGAAGAAAACATGAAACTTAAGAAGCTCAAAGATCAGCTTGGAGAACCCTTAGCTTGGAGCGAGTACTTATCATCATTACCATTTACCCAAACAGTAAGACATGTTTTTTTCTAATTTTATTTATAAGACATTTTTAATATGTTTTATTGGAATCTAGAAAAATCTTAAATCTTATTAACTATATCTTTAAAATTTAATGACTCTTTAACTCTATCCTTATCTAATACTCCCTTAGATCCTAAATATAATGTCATTTTTGTAATGTAAATACACTACAAAAAGGATATTATATTTAGGACCTGAGGAGTATATACTCGTTGTCATGAATAATAAATGAAGGGTACAACTATATATTGTAAAAAATTTGGTAGTGTGACTAAATGGGAAAAAACACGCACTCTCTTGACTTTGTAAATAGAACCAAACTCATCAAAAACTGTGTCTAAAAAAGAACATATTGTTCTCCAATCTGGCAATCTCCATGAATTTGCATAAAATCTAAGATGAGACGCACTGTTCACAACTCTCTGTACTTTTACGCAGGTGATTACAGAAACTTTAAGGATAGGGAATATTATAATTGGGGTGATGAGAAAGGCTATGAAAGATGTTGAGATCAAAGGAAATTTGATACCAAAAGGGTGGTGTGCTTTTGCATATTTCAGATCTGTTCATTTAGATGACCAAAACTATGACTCTCCTTACCAATTCAATCCCTGGAGATGGCAAGTAAGCAACACACATTCTTCTTCTTTCTAAAGTTCTAAACCATATTGTTTTTAATACTGGTTTGATTAAACCAGTCTACCACCAACTTTTGAATTACGAGATCAAATCGAAATTTTAACTGATGAAATGGCTGTTTAATAACAGGACAAAGATATTAGCAGTTGCAATTTCACAGCTTTTGGAGGAGGACAAAGGCTATGCCCAGGTGTTGACTTGGCCAGGCTTGAAGCTTCCATCTTCCTCCACCAACTGGTTACTCAATTCAGGTGATAATTCTTCACTTTTTGGTCGGTGACTATGGTCACTCTTTATTACTCTCTCCTCATTCCAAACTGGGATTCTCTACCTTCATTAAAGATTGCTTGAATATAGAACATTTTTGGTTTTATTTTGGAAACTACTAAAACTTTGGTTTCAGTGGTTTTCAATGTAAAATTAAACATGCTCGTAGTGTATTTGGACGGAAATACAGAAAGAAAGAAATAATTACATAAATACAAAGGATCTGATCTAGCTCCATAGCAGCAAAAGCAAAATCACAAGGCATAAAACTTTCTGATTGGGGGGGAGGGGGAAGAAAGTAAAAGTTAATGGGACCAGAGAAAGCTCTACACGTTCCATCAGATTAGAGAAAGGAAAAAACCCATCTGATTCTGATCTTTTCTGGTGAATTATTCGTATCAAAGTGACAGGTTATCTTAACTGTGATGAATCAAACTATGATGCTTTGTGAAACTGAAACTCACCGAGCTGTCAGTCCACGTGAATTCTGACTCACCAAGCTGTAGGATTTTGAACCATCTTGCCATTCACGAGAAATTTTTAAGGTGAAGTTAATAAAATACACTAAGTTAGTCATATAAAAATAGTCGAGCGCATTATATCTCCTTAAGAGAAGAGGGGAAAAAACAAAGCAGTACCTCTCATATTTACCAATATTTGTAAATTGAATATACCTAATAAGTTTTGTCACTGGTAACCACTCACTTATAGAAAGGTATATCAAAAGAACAAAAAGTTTGACCGGTCAAGTGTCCCAAATCTTAGTGTTTGTCTTCTTGCTCATGATGCAAGTGGCTGTTCACAATCTCCAAGCAGCCATTAACATTAAAAAAGAAAAGTTGCTGACATATAAAACTGAAGCGACCTACGGTCCATTAGAGACAGCTGTTGAGAAGACACAGGATATTACTACTACTACTACTTTAGTTCCAGAAATTAAATCCATTCGACCTGCGTCTACTGTATAAAACTGTTCTTTCCTACCTTTTTCTCACCTAGAAGTCGGTTGTTTTCATATCTTATAGCACATTCTTCCATTAAGATCTGGCCTTACAAATGGAAAAAAAAAAAAGATACTCCGAGGTAGTGATCTTAGTCAAAATTGGGTTGATTAGGTCGACAAAAAGCACTTGGAAAATTAGTCAAACCGCCTAAAGCTAGGGATCTGTTAGGTCTACATATATATAATATACTATCTTATATAAATAGTGCTTAGTTTCTTCTTTCCGCTTTAAGCCTTTAACATATCTGATACATACAGTACCTTGCTTTGAATAGCTTGTTATAAACAAGGATATTTGGGTTGTTGGGATTAGTCTTTTTTGTATAGGGATTACAACAGAGAAGCTAAAACCATAGCCAAATGAGCTTTGAATTCCGGTTGTTTTTGTCACACCTATGATCAATCCCCACCTTTTATGAGAGAGGCGGGTAATGATGATAGGTATAGGATAATGGGTGGCTTTTTTCTTTTGGTATCTTTTTCTTGTTCTTTGTAATTACTACTGTTGCAGCTAGTAATCCTTCTGATATTGAGTAGTATGTAGTTCCTGTTTACATTCAGAAAAATAAAGATAAAATATTTGTGTATGAATAGTTTGAGTCTCTTAGATAGTCTCAAAAAGTTAAATGTTTCACATGCAGATGGTTTGCCGAAGAAGACGCAATTGTGAACTTCCCTACAGTGAGAATGAAGAGGAGAATGCCAATATGGGTTAAAAGAGTGGAATTTTGAGGTGCTTTTGGTCAAAAAAGATCATTATGAAGTAACTTATTCAAAACTGGCACAGTACAAGAAACAGTAATATGAAGAAGAAGGAGGAGGAGAAGAAGAAAAGGACAACTGCAGAGAGAGAAGTGGACAAAGAAGGAAGGGTGGGCTTATGTGAATGAACACACGTGTGGGAAGATTCATTAAGCCCAATGAATTTGTCCCCCTCCTACTTAAGACAATTTAAACAATAATTAATTAAAAATAAAGGGCAAAATTTTCATCTTTTGTTGGGCCCACCAATTTTAGGATTTTACTTTTAAGTTTTAACCCAGTCTTCTTTTCAATTTTACCTTACAAGTATATGCATAGAGGCAATGAAAAAGGCTGATTGCAAGGGGAATCACCCTCATCTTGTTTCTAATCAAAGCTTCTCTCTTCCTCATTTCTCTTCACACTTTTTTGTACTTTTATTCTCTCTTGTTTTTTTTTTAATCTTTTGGGGTGAGGATAGAGGGTATGGACAATCATAGTTGATGGGTCCCATAATATAATGACAATCATAAGGCCACTTGGGAGAAGTTCATATTAAATTAAACTCTGCATTATTTGCACTATATAGTTCAGGATTATTGAATTAGCGAGTTAGCTAGGAAATAGACCCACCCATCGGTTTGGTCCATTAAGCAGTGCCATCATATGCATTTGAGACTCTGGGTCCTTCATTCTTTAACTAAATATGAAATTCACAAATTTAAAATTGATAAACAATTCAGTTTATATATATATATATATATATATATATATATGGGTCTGTATATAAACTAGCGTTTATATTAAGAATTCGAGATTCTGAGTCCTTCAAATGTAGCTTATATTTGAGATTTTAGGTCCTTCATTCTTTGACTAAATATGAAATTCATAAATTTAAAATTGATAGAAAAATTAGTTTATGATACATATATGTAGGTATGTATATAACTGGCATTTATATTAAGGACTCGAGATAACATTATCATATATTTTATTTCCCCATATATATATATATATATATATATATATGCGTATACTAAAATCAGGGTGGAAAAGTGGCGGGGTCATTGTATATTAGTACTACTATATAGTTCAAGCTAAGGCGCTGCCTTCACTTGGTCAAAGGACAGACACATTTTGACATGATTTTTATTCGGTTTTTGTTGATCTAACTTTCACTTTAACCTATTTTTTAGGCTTTTGTTGGCCCCATAATTCATGGATAATAACAAAAGTTCATTTTGTAATAAAATGATATCTCTCTATTATGATTCCTGGAAGAAATGAGATCCTCCACAAGGAGTTTGAAGTCATTTTGAAGAATAATTTTTCCAAGTTTTAGATTTGGGCCTTTTTAGAATGACTAGCTTCTCATTAAAATAAAAGATTAAGATGCATCTAACATTCTGAAATATTTTTTCAGTGTATCCAGTACTCCGAAGTATTTTGTGGTATATTCGGTATCCTGAAGTATTTTTCAGATACATTCAGTACGTTGAAGTTTTTTTTTTAACCTTGATGCTAGATGCACCAAAAAATATTTTGGTTGTTGGACGCATCTTAGAAAAATACTTAGGGTGTTGGATGCATTAAAAAATGCTTCAAAGTACTGGACGTATTTAAAAAATATTTCAGGATATTAGATGCACTACAAAATACTATAGAATGTTGAGTGTACCTTAATCCTAAAATAAATAATCAAATAAATAAAAAGGCCATGAATCCAGCTCACGTTTGCATTTCTACTCAATGCATATATTAGCTTTTCAAATTCTGTCCCAAAGGAAATGCTTTTAGTTATGGGCCAAATTTTCAATACAGATTATATTAATATAACATTTTACAATTCAATTTCTTTTGGGCATAAGAAGCATCCGTTTGATTTATTTATTTTTTAATTTGATGTAAGAAGCAACGTTCTCTTCAATAAAAATAAATAAATATGGCATAGGATTGTATATGATTTAAAAGTCAAATAGAAACATCTTTTTATAGGTAGAAACAGATACACTAAGGCATTAGGTAAAAAATTTAACATCTTTTAGTATGATTAAGTATGTTTCTGTCTACAAACCTTGACTTCATGTGATTTTTTTATGTATCTTTTGTATAGGAAGTTTTTTTTTTTGTTTCTATATAGTTTTTTAGCTACTATTTTTACATTCCTTCAAGAAATAACAAATAAAAAAAATGACATATGAACAGCATGTGAATAACTAGAATGGCTTAATTTATTAACTATATTGTCTATAATTGGATTTTTGTAGCTCAATTAACACCAAACACTTTTCTTAAACTTTTTACAAGTATAAGATTGTGATTTCAAGCTCGTAGGAAAGGATATAATAAATATGTAAGTTATGGAAAAAAATATAAAATCCACATTTATTTTTTTGTTAATAAAAAATCCACATTTATGATGTATTGCGTTACACCTATTTGAGAATCAAAGGCAAAATATTGTTGGGCCTATGAAGATGAAGAATAGGCAAGTTCTATGGACTATAGAGTTTGAAATGGGCTAAAATCTTTTGACTTTCTCTCGTCTTCCTATTTCACTCACCGGTTATTTACTCCTCTAATTTTAAATATAAAACACATTTTATAATGTAATTTATATTATATTTAACCAATACACGTTGACACAAATGGATGAGAGTCTGTGTCCCTTAATCATCTCTCCCAGGTTGTATTCCGCTAGGGGAGGGAATGGAATTGGGGTACTTGGGACTTGGGAGGGTAGCCCCCATAATTGGGCCTCTACAAGTCTCAAGAGATTAGTCTTCTAATGTTTCAGTGGAAGGATACTCTGATGTTTCACAAAAAAAAAAAAAAAATAAAACCAGAAGAGCACTTTGGTTTGTCAAGGCAAATAGGCACCTCAAAAGGTGGGATAGGTGGTTAGGAGATTTAACACTTTCCATACTCAAATGGAGATCCAACCCCAGCCTTGGTTAAAGAAGAATGAGCCCCTATTGCTCAATCACACGTCCCTGGTTACCCTTTAATTCTTTTATATAACATAACTGTATTGTTATTAATTTATTTATATGCAAAAATGTTCCCATTGAATCGGTTCATGTCACCGATTTAACAATTACATAAATGAACAAACTAATTATAAAACCGGGGCCAAATTGCGGACCGAAACATTGATTCCCTTAAATAGGGTTTTTAACTTTTTATTTTCAAACCAAAA
Organism: Neltuma alba; assembly: GCF_004799145.2. Taxonomy (NCBI): domain Eukaryota; kingdom Viridiplantae; phylum Streptophyta; class Magnoliopsida; order Fabales; family Fabaceae; genus Neltuma; species Neltuma alba. The sequence goes on along the minus strand of NW_021636253.1, from coordinate 7,287 downwards.
TTCGCTTCAACTTTCACTCAATTTCAATTGCAATTTGCAAATGATGTCACATAACCAATTGGAGTATTGCGGTAGTGGAAACTTAAGAATGCGGAAAGTATAATAAAACAACAGAAAATTGTGTGGCAAAATGAAGAAAAAAAAACAGAAATTGTACTAAGGTGCCACTCAAAAAAATTAAATGTTAAAAGGTTCTTTAAAATTATTAAATTAATTTGAAGTGTCAAGAAATTTTATTGCAAGAATTTTACTTGTCTAATTACTTAAATGCTCTCATCTTTTTTCTTAATATGCATTGATAATTAACAACTATCGCGTTAGGATTATTAATTAAGTGGTTAATGAGTGTTTTTTTTAGTTGTTAATATATATTTTAAAAAAAAGATGAGAGTAATTTAGTAATTGAATGAGTAGAACTTCTCGTGATGATATTTATTAGGATTTCAAATTAATTTGATAATTTTAAAAAATTCTTTTGCATTTAATTTTCACGAATGATTTTACATTTTAGTGTAATTTTTCCTAAAACAATCGTAAATTTTAAGCCCTAACCCCAAGTCGGGAGCCGCTGCAGGAGTCAGAGCAGCATCAAATTATCAATTGACTTGGCTCTGATCTCTGAAACGAGCCGTATAGGCAATCCGCTGCACAAACCCAAGTTCCGAAGGTGCGACTCTGTGAGGGGACCTCACAACTTGCCAGCCCTTGCACAAAGTTGTTGATTCTTCCTCCCATCTTCGCCTGCGATTACGTTTATCTTTATCTGTTCGTCTCTCCTCTTCTTCGCTGTGCAATCGGAGAAACTCTTTTCTGACGCTAAACCTAACCTTCAAGGTTTAGAACTCTCCTTCACTTGCTCACTTTAGATTTCAATAAAAACGCGCGGACTTGGGTTCTGTGTAATATTATTCATTGATTGCGTTAGTTTCGCTTTGCATATACAATTTGGATTTTTGCTTTGATTCGTATGTCCTCTTGTGAGTTGTTGTGCCTCTTTTTTTTTTCCTTCCAAAAAAAAAAAAAATATTAGAATTCATATGTCCTCCGGTCAGTGAAGCCTAATGTTTTAATTCAAGCGTGTGGTTACATAACCTTCATGTTCAACGGTCGTTCTCTGATAGACTCTAATGTTTCTGTGAATTTCATTCCTTAGTTATTACAAGTTAATGTTCATGTTATTATATGTTTCTGTCATTTCAGGTAACCTCAAATGTCTGGAAGGAACCGTGGTCCCCGAGAACCAATCAATGATCGGCGGGGCTACCCACCTGAACGGCTCTTCATTCCAGGGCCTCCGTTGCCTCGCCCTCCTATGCCGCCTCATCCAGCTCTATTGGAAGAGGAACTTGAAATGCAGCACACAGAAATCCGGAGGTTAGTGTTAGAGAACCGAAGGCTGATTGAGGACCGAATGGTATTTCAGCGGGACCTTGCAGCTACAAAAGAGGAACTTCATAGGATGAACCTTGCCATTGCCGAAATTCATGCAGAACGAGATCTGCATGCAAGGGAATTTAATGAGAAAAGACAGAAGTTGGAATCTGATATTCGGGCAACCAAGCCCTTGAAGAATGAGGCTGTACAATTGCGAGCTGAAGTGCAGCAACTTAAGAATGTTAACAAGGATCTTGAAGCGAAGGTTCAGACACTTACCCAAGATCTTCTGAGGTTACAAGCTGATAATCAACAAATTCCTATGTTGAAGGCTGACATCGATGGAATACATCAAGAGCTTATGCGTGCTAGGTGTGTGGTTTAATTGCTGATGGGATTTTATTTTCTGTCCATGTGTCCTTTTGTGGTATATTTTACTGCAAGTCTAATTAAGTTATAACAAGGAAATTTTTGTTTTCTAGATCCATGGTTGATTATGAAAAGAAGGAAACATAGAGATGATGGAACAAAGACAGGCAATGGAGAAAAATTTGGTCTCCATGGCTCGGGAAGTTGAGAAATTACGTGCTGAGTTAGCTAGTTCCAATGGCAGACATGGGGTGCTGGTGAGATTTGCTTCTACTCTATCATTCCGTAACTTCTTTCTTTTGCTGCACTTTGATGATCCTCTGCTAGATACATGCTTGCTGTGTATTACTTGGTAAAATTGGTTGTAGGAAGAATTATCTTTTGTTCCTTTGCTCTTGCAGTGAAAAGATATTCTATTATCCCAAGTTGTAAATTGTTAAGGGAAACTAGAAGGAGCTAGGACAACATGTAGTATAAAAGTTGTATGCAGTAAGAGAATAAGTAGAGAGGGGTGGCGGGGAGAGCACTGCGTAATGTCTGGGATGATTGGATACTCATCTACTGTGAACTATGAAGACCCAAAAAGATGCACATCACTAGTACTGCTGAAGCGTTAAATTATAACCCTGGAAACTAAAACCATTGATCATAAATAAATAAACACCCCTAACCTATGATCATACGTAGTGTAGAGAAATTATTTTTTATTTTATTGTCCATTATGTTTTTAATTAAAAATTATGCTTCATCATGTGTCAAGTGGGACCTACGGGACTAAGTTTGGCAGCCCTGAGGGAAGTTTTCCAGCTCCATATCCCGATGGATATGGTGTTCATATGGTATGTTCTGTTCTAAATTATGATTTAGATTCCCCCCTTTATAAGTTTGCGGATTTCATGATATGTATGTGCTGCTTTATAGGGAGGTGCTTCATGGGGACATCATGAGAAGGCTCGCATGAATCGTCGTTGAGATTGTAGGATCGCTGTTGGAGATGAAGAACAGCTTCCTCCATTACTCTGCTTTGTGTTGGGGGAATGGCTGAAACAACTTAGCAAGTCCTTCTATGTTCACATCACTGGTCATTTATCTGGATATATTGTTAGTTCTAAACTGAATACATAGGTTTTAGCGTTCCTTTGCTTTTACCATAATGTTTATCTTGCTGCAATATATCTGAAATGATACTGTATTATGATGGATTTCTTTAATCTTATCTGTCTTTTTATTGGGTTTGTATTTTATTATTTGCATCATTATCTCTCTCTCTCTCTCTCTCTCAACACTTTCCCTCAATATATTCAGTTATAATTCTTTCATTTGGGTTTAAGTCTTCACATCCTGATGGGCCCCTGGAACAGGAAAGTAACATAAGTGTAAGGAGGTGCCATTAATCCTGTGGGCTGAATCATGTGGCCGAAGTTCAATGTTTGACAAGTTTGTCATGCTTGCTGAGCGGTATTAGAAGACTCTATATAGATATTTTTGTTTGTACTCTTGTTGTCAATACTTTCTGTTGAAGTCCTGCCATTGCAGTTTATCTTCTTGTCAATACTTTCTGTTGAAGTCCTGCCATTGCAGTTTAATGAGCAGTTATGGTCATGAAAAGATTATGAAAAGGGTCATTTTGGTGCTAGTACTTTCATATGGAGTGTTTGATAGTTGGAAGAACATCTCTTAGTGATGCAATTACTATCTGTAGAGTATTGGTGGAAAAAATCATTTTAGGCCATGCTTTCTGGTTAGCTAAACTAAATTAAGCAAGTTGTTAGATTTTTGACACAGATTGTGGAGCATGTTGTAAGATAGGTTAGGATGATAGATTAACATGCATATCCAACTATTTTGGAATCAGATGGATTTATGATCACCTAACCCCCAGTGCTGAGTTTTTTGTGACTGGTGGGTATCATTTGACAATTACATTCATGCTCCTACAACTGGCAAGGGAGGCGTTAAACATGCAAGTTATATGGAGAGATCAGGTGTTTCAATGACTTTATGATGCGTATATCTTTTGGTCTCTATATGTAAGGTGTAAATTTCTTGGAGAAAAGTTGTGGGCTTTTCAATGCAGATTTATGTTTTAGGGTACATCGATTGGTTTTGGAGAGATATTTGTATTTGCGGTGGTCACAGTCATTTTTAGAGTTAATTTGAACATAAAATATGTTTAGGTTCCAAAATATATAATTGCTCTTTGTTCCTTATTCTCCCTGCTATGCTGCCAATGGTAACTAAAGCTTTTTGCTGGCGTGGGCCGTGGGGCATGTATGTTGCTTTGGGATCGAAGTGTTAAGTGGTGTTATTGGTGGCTTTCAGTTGAAGTGCTGTTTTTCTGTAGTTATTGAGCAATGCGGTATTCTGTAATGTTGCTCCATCAATTGAGGGTAACCAGAATTTTGATGGAGAAGCTACAGGTTCACGGTATTTTGAGCTTCTGTTTGGTCTTTCCATCAGACACAATGTTGAATTTGATCTTGGAGGCTGTACATTGGTAAACAGTGGATTGAGATTGCTATAAGTGATGAACTATAGTTTTGGTTGGGAAGCTGGTTTCTTGAAAATGTCATGTTTTACCAATCACAATGGTATTCTTATGAACAATTCACTTGAAGTTGATCACTAATTGGTTGATTTGAGAGTGATTGTAAGCTGGGATGCCTGATGTGACAGATTAAGTGGGATGTTATTAGTTTTATCACCTAATCAGTTTTGAAGGAGAAAAACAACCCTTGTATAGTTTTTATCTCTCATACTGTTACAAAGCATCTCATACTTCATATTGTATGAGCTGCTGATGTTTCATCAGTGAAGACTCTCCTTGACTCGCAAGTTCCCCACATGTTGCTAGTAACACTGGAATATCAAAGAAAGGATTGTGGACCAGCTGTATGTCAAGGCCAGCAGCTCATTTGAAGCTCATAGGCAAGTATTCTGCTCCTCTTTAGTGGCCTGAATGATGTAACAAATAGACTTTACTGTGTTACCCTGTTGATTGCCTTCATGTAAGGTTTAGCAACTAGCATGTTGCTTAGTCTTAACCTGAATTGGGTTTATGGGATTGATCATCTTCGCATTTTGCTTCTAGTGCTTTCCTATAACCTTGAACTTGCTTTAGTCGTAAGGAATCTGTAATTGTAATTTTACAAGAACAAGTTGTCTAAAGTTAATTGAGACCTTTGATTTGATGATCTATTAGAATCTGAAACTTTCCGTTGCTGGCTATGAGATGGCCAATCTTTATTGCTGTGCAGTAAAGCCGGCTTTAGGAATAGCAGTTTATCCTTTGCTTGTTAGGATAACATGAGATCTTGTTGGATTTTTAACACGTGCATTTAGAACCCTGTAAGTATCTGAAGTTCTTTCTTATTGTGCAAGAAAGCCGACTGTAGGACTAGCAACCCATCATTTGCTTGTTAGGATGACATGAGATCTTGTTGGATTCTTAAGTAACACATCATGCATTGAGACCCCTATAAGTATATGAAGTTTTTCCATTGCTGGCTATGAGATTGCCATTATTTGTTATTGTACAGGAGAGCCAAGGAATAGCAGCCTATTTCTTGTTTGTGAGGATAAATGTGAGATCCTGTTGGATTCTTAGTACATTATACCCTTAGATCCCTATCCAAGTTTTCTGGACTCTTGATGGTTTTCCTAGCACCATAATAAAGGATTTATCTTTTATCATTTAGAGTATGTTCAAACTTTGAATTATCTGGTACTGATGGAAAATTCTGATATTAGCGTAATGGGCCACTTGTTTGCACTACGTGGTTCTGTTTCTTGTTTCAATGCCACTGTCCTATTTCTGTTGAGAATTAAGTGAAGTATTTTGGAAATAACTGCAAAGGCTGTGTAGCAGCTGCTAGACTTTGTTGCTGTTTAGTTGGAGCATTCTGGATAATTGTAGGACGACCAAACTTCACATACAATTTTGGTCCCATTGTTTGTCTTGTTGATATGGCAAGAGGAGGTCAACAATTGATTTGTGTATACCTGACAATCTATGTTCTCCAGTGAGATGTTAAAATGCTTGCTTGCTTATGGATCTTGTGACCACCTGGTCAGCTTTGATGCATTAGAAGCTTGGATTGAATTTGTTTCCAGTGATGGGTTACTGCACTAGTTGGTTTTTCCCCCCTCTTTGGTGAATTATATGTGGCCAAATTTGGAGACTAACCTGATGAAAAGAATTAAGCCAGGACGCCAGAGGGTAAAGGAGCGATGGAGTATTCTGGGGCTTGCTCATGTAGTTTTAGGTTTTAAAGCTGTCTCTTCTGCGCTTCTAGCTATCTCAAACTTGAATTCTATGACTCCAAATATCAGATTTCTCAGATGTTAATCTGACTGTCAGTCAATGCCACCTAAATTAGAAAATACCAGGTGCCTACTTAGGCAATTGATTACATATGAATCTTTTGAAGAGTTAATAAATAAGAGTGATGGATGCCTTAGGGCTGGGGAGCAGAAGTTAAATAAGTTTGTTGGAATACTAGTTCTCGTGAATGTGTAGAAGTTTGCTTCACTTGTTATAGAAATGATCGCTGTATGTTTTTTTCTTTCTTTATGGTGCTATTTCTATTGAATATATTCATGGCATTGTAACTCATCTTTCCACTCTTTTTTTTTTTTTAATACTAATCTGTCCACTCTTTCAGGTTTGGTTCTTCATGGAATTTTTCCATAGAACTATCTGTACCATAACATATTCAATTGCCTGCCTTGTATGTTTATCTAATATTTGTTTAACATGGTTGCAGATTGGACGCTTGGAATCTTGTCAATGCTGGTGATCTAGAAGAGGAAAAAGAAATGCCTGTCTTTGACGCTAATGTGGGAGATAGATCTCTGGGAAGACCAAAAGGCTTTTGATTTCTTTTTTTGCCGGGTTAGCAAAATCTGAAGATGCTTATTCTGGGATGAAGATTTGTCAACACCCTTAGAAGGGTTTGGTTGCTTTGCCTGGTGGTGAGGGAGTTGTGTAGACAAAATAACATGGGAAGATCACATGGGAATTTATTGTTTCAAGGAGCGTATTCCGACCATGTTTGTTTGGGGATGAAGATTCTTCGGCCATATAATTCAAAGCATATTTTGCCTGAGTGGGGAATGGTGAGGAATCCTTGGTAAAGAGTAAATTGAGGAAAAACGTAAAGTTCACTGTTTGCACGGGGAAAAAATCCAATGGTTACTTGTTGGGGGATGAAGATTGGTCCGTCATTTGGCGTTGGTTTCATATCCTGTTTAATAGTGCTATGCGATTATCAGAAGTGAAACACTACAAAGGAGTGTGCTCCTATTGTGAAACAGACAAATTATACTTTTTTTTCCATCACATGTTCATTTCCACCTTAAAGGGAGACACTACGAAAGGGTATGCTCGTATTCTGACTGTTGCAGGAGGATACATCTCGAGGGAAGTTCCAGCAAAATTGAGTTTCGTATCTTCTAGCCTTTTTTAAGGGCAGCATTCGTATTTTATTTATTATAAGACTGGAGTCCTTTTGTTTGCCCAACTACTCGTTTTGTTCATTTAGA